>NC_062965.1:44322229-44365269 GCF_023119035.1 Salvia hispanica
AAATCAAATTTCTCCATCTCCAAATTCCATCCGTCGCCCATCTCTTCTCCACCCATCTCCTCCGACCTCCAATCGTGCTCCACAGTCCAAATCCGACGCCGGCGCCCCTTCACCCGACTCCCCTCCACTCCAGCCGTGCTCCAAACCCGACGCCGACGCCCTCCACCCGAGTCTTCACGCCGGCGCCCTCCACCCGACAACTCGTCTCCTTCCAGCCATCCTTATTTTCTAAATTATCCGATAGAATATTTGAAACTTGGAAGATACTACTCCATTAAAGAGTGAACACTTGGTTTGAAATTTTATTTTGGTTGTATTTGTTGTTATGACTTAAATATTCACATTTTATTGGTTGATGGATGCTAATTTTGGTTGATGGATGTTAATTATGTTAGGGTTTGATGATTTCTTTTCTTTTTCGGTTTTTTCGGTTTTTCCATACAATTTCGGTTTTTCGGTTTTTGGTTGAAATTCAAAACAATTTCGGTTTTTCGGTTTAATTCGGGTTTTTAAGTTCGGTTTTCGATTTTTCGGTTTTCGGCTTTACGGTTTTCGGTTTCGGTTCGGTTTTAGTTTTACCCTAAATTCGGTTTTTCGGGTTCGGTTCGGTTTGGGCGAAAAACCGAACCGAAACCCGAATGCACACCCCTACTACTATACTACTATGGAAAGTATTAAAATGACAAAATGAGGCTATTATGGAACAAAAGGTGTGTATAATAATACAAAAAGAACGTGATTTTGTTCGAATAATATGAATCAATTTAAATTTTATATAATCAAATTTTATCTTATTAATAATATACCATAATTCTTATAATTTTGTGCATATACGAAAGCAAAATCAAATTTATTTTTTGGAATAAAAATTAATTTTGATGTTAGTAATACCTTTCGATTAGTGAATGTCTGATCGAGTTGGTGATTGGTATCCACGTCATTGCAAAGTTTATAATCTCTCAAAATGGATAACACCGATATTTTACCAAATCTCGAGCAGCAGATATGAACAGCTTACAAATGATCCCAGAAATATTGTTGAATTCAGGCCACAAGATGCCGGTGATAGGCCTCGGATCTGCGTCATTCCCTCCGCTTCCGCAGGAGCAGCTCGTGCCTCTGCTCGTCGATGCCATCGCCGCCGGGTACCGCCACCTCGACACGGCGGCGCTTTATCGCACCGAGGAAAGCGTCGGCGGCGCCGTGTCGGAGTCGTTGCTGAGCGGCCTCGTCAAGAGCCGCGACGAATTTTTCATCACAACCAAGCTGCAGATGACAGACACGCATCGCGATCGAGTCCTCCCCGCCCTCCGAGAATCTCTTCGGTAATTTTTAAAATTAGGAATTCGTTTTTTGAACTTTTTTTTTTCAAATCATTAAGAAAAAACATCAACTGATCTGTAATCTCATGCGGAAGTTAGCAACTCGTGATTATGTACTAGTAGTAGTTGATTAAGTATTGATTCTTTTGAAATTAGGATTTAGGAATTGAAACTGATAGTTAAAGTAGGGGTGTGTTAAAATGACAACACCTCTTAAGATAATACCATACCACCATTCCTAACCAATCATTTGTACATGTGGCAATCATAGAAAATGCTCAAGAGTAAATTTTCTCGGTCAGCAATATCCAATACGCTAGACAACAATTTTTTTCGCCCAGCAATATTCAATACGTTAGACAACAATCTATAGTCTAGCGTTTATACTATTGTTGTGTAGAGTTTATAATATTGCTGCATACGTGGTGTTACAATATCATGTTAAGATGTGTTGTCATTTTAACATTTAAAGTATGTTAATCTATAGTTAGAATTTGTTAAGATGTGTTGTCATTTTAACATTTAAAGTATGTTAATCTATAGTTAGAATTTATTAATTCATTATTTAGATTCGATATGCACTTAAATTAGTGAGAATTTAATGTTTCATGATTACAGTTCAATTATCTATAAGATTAATTTAATGATCTAGAATTAGGATTTGATAATTAATTGACTTAAATATTAAATGATACTCCTACTAGTAATCTATTAGATTGATTTGATGTTTTTTTTTTGTTAACAGGAAGTTGGGGTTGGACTATGTTGACCTATATTTGATACATTGGCCAGTAAGCATGAAGATAGAGAGTACTAATAATTCAACTATAATAGTGAATTTTGAAATGAAAGAAATTTGGGAGGAAATGGAGAAGTGCTGCAGAATGGGTTTAGCTAAATCTATTGGTGTTAGTAACTTTAGCACTACTAAACTCTCTGCTCTCCTCCAAATCGCCACTATCCAACCTGCTGTTAACCAGGTAATTAAACATAAAATGAATATTCAATTTTGTATCCTTGCTTTAGTACTCAATCCTGCAAAAAAGTATCCATGTTTCAACTTTGGCTTAAAAATTGGATCAGTAAAAAACTCCAAACTTGGATATAACGTTTTATTAAATGGTCTTGTATTGTTTTATTTCAGGTTGAAATGAATGTTGGGTGGCAGCAACAAAAAATGTTGGAATATTGCAAAGAGAAAGGGATCCATGTTAGTGCATATTCTCCACTTGGTGCACGTGGTTCGTCATGGGGTAGCAATGCAGTCATGGAGAATTCAATCCTTGACCACATTGCAGCTTCCATGAACAAGACAATTCCACAGGTACAAACATCTATTTACCACAAATTATCAATGATTAGAGCTCTCAAAACTAGCCCGTCACAACAAGAAAGCGTAGTTCGGATGGGCCGAGGACCACCAATAACTTTGATAAACTATTAACCCAATTTTCTTCGGCTAATGTTGCAATTGTAGAGCTTTGTGAAATTGCAAAAGTTACGTAAACAACGTGCTGTGTTTGCGTTTTGTGTTTGTGCTACGTGTAGGTGGCACTGAGATGGATATATGAGCAAGGCGCGAGCATGATCGTCAAGAGCTTCAATCGCGAGAGAATGAGAGAAAATCTTCAAGTTTTTGATTGGAAGCTGAGAGATGAAGATGGTGAGAAAATAAAGGAGATCCCACAAAACAGGGTTGTTAAGGGGGTGGAGTTTGTTGGTCCAGATGTTGAAAACAAATCAGTAGAAGAGCTTTGGGATGGAGAAATATGAAAGCCTAATAATGGCCACCTGTGCCTTATCGAGTTGATGCCTCAGGAGACTGAAATTCCACTCATTGTACAAAAAGCAAGCCATCACACTAAATATTAATAAAAAGACTATATTCCAAAAGTGATCATGTATATTTGGCAAAAAGAAAATTAGTCTTGCACATTAAATGTAAGATCTTCTGGTCCTAAATAAAATGTTATGGTTCATATTTAACGAGTATAAAATTATTTTATTTTAAGAATCTCATTTATATGGAAACAAAATTATTAACTCGAAAGTGGTAGAGTACTCTCTAAGACATTTTAAAGCTTAAATTCGTATGCTAAACACATAACTATTTTTATTTTGTAATGATATAAATATTATTTAATTAGTATAAATTTGAATGTATAAAGTAAATTAAAAATGTATGCATTGGAAAGTGTTAGACTAGTAGTATAAATTTTATACAAGGGTCGAACATGGTGATTTATTTTATTCATAACAAAAGGGCCTTACATATGTAATCCAATTAACTCAAGCCCAGACCAAATAGTGGGCGGGACGAGTTTGAACTGGATTTCTCGGCGCCCAAATCCAAAACCCTAGAGAAACCTCCATCACTCTCTGAACGGAAATCGAAGAACATGGAGGAACACGACATCGATGAAAGCGAGCAGAAGCTTGAAGCGGAGGTAGCTCCGGCGTTAATTGCGGTCCATCCCAATCAAAAATTCGTATCCGTCGCCGTGGGCTTGGATCTACGTGTTTTCAATTTCCAGTAAGAAAAGGAGCAAGTTTTAATTCTATGTTTAGTGCTTAATTCGTCGCATTTTAGATTGAGACACATGTTAAGTATATGCTAATGTCGTAATTTCTAATGCAGACATGGTTCTGCAGCTCAATTATTGGATGAAACCGGGGGGCACAAAGACTCTATTCGCTCCATCCGATACAGTAAAAGCGGGAAGCTTTTTGTGTCGGGTGGAGATGACAAGCTTGTGAAAGTTTGGGATACTAATTCTTGGCGCTGTGTTTATTCAGTGTAAGCAGTTTAGTAAATTCAAAAAGTTTTCTCTGATCATTCTGAAAGATATAGTAGTAGTTTGCTGAATGTTGTTGGAATTGTTTCTGTTGTGATGGGGGCAGAGTTTCGGAGAAGCGAGTGACCTCTCTTGCAGTAAGTGGTGATGATAAGTTTGTGACTTTTGCGGATAAGTTTGGTGTCGTTTATGTCGTCGATATAGGAGATTATAATGAAGAGAATCTAGCTCCGGTTGATAAGAAGGCAGTCTCAATCCTTTCACATTATTGTAGCATTATTACCCGATTGGTACGTTGTTTTGCATCTTAGCTATGTGTACCCTTCATCTTTTTGTTCTCATGATATGTATGATTGTATAATGGCTCAAGTGATTTCCAACTGTTTTTATAACAATACATTCATACATCGACATGAATGTATGTTGTTTAATTGTTCTCTCTTGTCTCTTGTTGCCTTGAGCCACTTATCTTACTCTGAGCTATATTATATCTATGATGGAGTTTACATTTAATACAATCATTTTGCAGGATTTTTCACCAGATGGGCAGTATATTATTAGTGCTGATCGTGACTTCAAAATTCGTGTAAGAATGATTTTCTACGTATTATTGATTCAATGGTTTGGAATTTGGATGTGTCCCGCTATTTCTTCGGCATTAACACCTTATTGTATCTGGTTGCAGGTAACTAACTTTTCCAAAGAGTGCTTAAAAGGAGCTCATGAGATACAATGTTTTTGCCTTGGTCATACTGAGTAAGTTCTTTTCCATGCCTGTTTGCTGGGATGTGCATTATTGGATTATGTTCATTGTTAATGGTGACAAATATAGCTGTCAACATAATTAGTTAATACAATGGAAGTTCGATGTCTCTGCAGCAACAATATGGGAAAATAGCCTGAGATTGTTGAGTATCATAAAACTTTACGTATAAACTTGGTCATGAAAACATAATATTGCATAGAGAAGAGAACTTCATCAAGTTCAGTATAGTCGTAACCTGTAGGCAATTTTCGGCATCAGATTTGCAGGCAATCATTGAATGATCTCACTGATGTATTATTGTTCATTTCGTTCAATTAAGTTCAGTTCTGATACTTTATGTTATAGTTTGGACATGATACAAGTGATGTGCAAGTTTGTGCAAGTTGTTGCTTAGGTTGTTGTAGAACCATGTCTTCTTAATTGTAACAAATGGTAGACTAGAGGTCATGATAACAAGCTTACTTTTCTCACGATGTCTACTTGTTGGGTGTTCCATTGTTGGAGCCGATGAACATGCTCAAAATATTCACCGACGGCAGAAAATGAATCCTCTCAGTTACCTTTTGTCGATTGACTTTCAAATGATTGCAACCTATTTTTTCAGCACGTTAGTGATACATTGATGGTGCTTACTGTTATTAAAACCCTCATTCGTTTATGGCCATTGCCAGGTTTGTTTCCTGCCTTGCATTTTTCAGTAGTCGGGATCATGCACAAGGCCTATTAGTCTCTGGCAGTGGTGATTCAACAGTGAGTTTTTAGAATTTCTGAAGTTAATATGGATGATAATTATAGCAACCGCTCACTTTTCCCGGCTAACCTAGTTCCTTTTATTTTGGAGGTTCGACTGTGGGATTATGCCTCTGGTTCTCTGCTGGATACATGTGAGCTTGGAACTAAGGTAGGATGGCAGTTTAAACTTCCCTTCCTGTGTTTATACCTTTATTACTATCTTTAGACCATTTGAAGGAGTATTCTCCTCTTCCATTATTTCACCCATTCTTAAAATAATATTTAACCTAGCATCTAGTAACCCTCTTTATTCCTGAAGGCAGGACTTTTAAATTCTAATCTAAAGGAAGAGGAGGTGTTACCCGCTGTAACCGATCTCTGCGAAACTTCTGATGGCTCGCTAGTTGCCGCTGCTATTCAGAGGTATGCACTAGCTTACATTTGTTCTTAACTCAACTCTCTTTAGAGATTTCCACTTGGAATTCTTACTAAAGAGCCAATATTATTTATTTAGCTTGCAAGGGATAATGCTGTTAAGATGCAACTTTTCTGCGAGGAGTCTCACCATTGCAAAAGTGAGTATTCTCAAACATCAGCTGAAAGATAAAAGATATGACACTAAAGACAATTTTGGATTGATCATTAGTGATACATTGGTTGAGTATTAGTCTAGATATTGCTATTCTGAGTTTCATGACTTCCGAAGATACAATCTGAACAAAGGTTTTGAGTGCTGTATATTCGAAGAAGCTCACAACGCTATCCAGTAATCCTCATCTGTTCTTATACCCTTCTCTATGTGTGCTGCAGGTGGTCTCTGTTGCAGGAGAGACATTCATTCCCACAAGTATTGCTGCTGCCTCTTCAGTCCCATTGTTGTGGATGGTCATGGGTGCCTCCAGCTTAAGTGCTACTGATTCTGCACTCTTAGCTCGTGTCAGAGTTGTTTCTGGTTTTGGTACTGACCATTCAGAATCTGTTGTTCCTGAGTCATTGGTAATAGAAGATAAAGAGATACCCGGGGGAGAGCCCCTACTTCAAGCGTTGCAAGGAAAATTGACAATAGGTGAAGAAGCATTCTCAACAGCTGCTGAAGCAGTCAAAACAGCAATGCGCAATTTGCTGATCAAGAAACAATATTCAGCAGAGAGACGGGATTTCAGAAAACGGGGACGAAATGATAAGAAGAATCAAGCATAGTCAAGTTTCTCACTGCCCTCTCATGGATTTTCATGGTAATGTTATTGAATCCATTGATTAAGTGTTATGGAATCGATGTTTATGATTCTGTAGCATGCCCTAAATCTTGCAGAGTTAGAATATTTAAAAAATTGCCAGTTAAGATACAAATTGGAGTTTTGAAGGTAATTGAAATAAGTTATATGCAGCTCAATGTTGTTATCCTTCTCCATTTGCTTTTATATCATATGTTTATCTTTACATAATTTTCACAATTTGTGATTTAGAGGAAGGGAGACTTCGGTGCCGTTCGGTTGCTTTCACATTATGATACAGAGGAAGATTGAATCTTGGATAAAAAGAAATTATTTTATTTGTGCATATGAATACAGAGTCTAATTATATGCAGATTCACGCCTTATTGTAGAACCGCAAATCTTGACCAAATTAGGGTTTTAGATCTAATTTTTTTGAATGAGATGCGCAAATGTAAAAATTATTTTCGTCTTCATCATGAGTCTATTTTACTTCAGCTCAGGGCAAATAAGTCAAAACAAATTAGGATGATTTAACTTTATTCTAGAATATACTTTCTTTTTGGTAGGTTTTTACTTAATTTCAATAGGATTATTACTTCATTTCTGAAGGCGGTTTCGCCCTCGCGTACCGTTCTCTCTCTCTGCAATGTCTATCACCGCTGCCATGACACTGGCAACAAAATGGAATGATAGCCGATTTAACTTTATTCTAGAATATACTTTCTTTTTGGTAGGTTTTTACTTCATTTCAATAGGATTATTACTTCATTTCTAAAGGCGGTTTCGCCCTCGCGTACCGTTCTTTCTCTCTACAATGACTATCACCGCTGCCATGACGCTGGCAACAAAATGGAATGATAGCCTAATTGAATGGTGTAATAAGCACATGGAATGATGTACTAATAAACTGTTTGAATAAAGTACGCGTATAAGCATTTGAAGTCCTATTGAATGAAGTAAAAACTTTGTCCAATGAATATTAATGTTTTGGAATGGAGTAATACACCTACTGGAATGAATTGTATTTTTTAAAGTAAAAACTCAGTTCAATTAATTCGAATGAAGCATGTGTTGAATCATTTCAAGGTATTACGTACTGGAATAAAGTAATAAATCTACTACAATGAAGTAAAATGGGCTTGTGATGAAGACCGAAATAATTTACATATAAGCGCATCTCAACAAAAAATTAGATCTATTTCGGTCTTTAAAATTAGTTCGACATTGATCACAACTCTATGGATAATATTTATGCTTTATGCAAATATCCCTATTTCTTTCTCTCTCTTCATCATTACAAGTCAGCACAACATTTTTATATTCATTGAACTACAAAAATGGCCCAAGAACTATGAGTTTATCTCGTCAATAGTCCATTGACTTTAAAAATACATCTGTCATCTTGACATTTTCCACCAGAAATGCCCTTTTGAGCTGCTTGGAAATTTTGTATTTTCACATTTTTAACTGTTTTAATATGATATTATTTCAATGATATACTAAATCTAATATTATTTCAAATTTATATTTTCTTCCCTTTGCCATCCTTCACTTTGTTTCTTTATTTCAATATTAGATTTAATTTTATAAAATTAAATTTAAAATTTAGATTTGAATATTAATAAATGATTTTAATTATAAAATTATTAGTTTATGTAATGAAAATTATTTTATATTTCAAATTTTGATTTGATGTAGCTGTACAATTATTTTCTTTTTAAAACTGATTTTTTCTAAGAAAATAGATTTATTAGGAACTAATTTTATTTTATCTTTCTCATCTCAATCCCCAAATTTGCCCCAATTAACTCTTCCTTCTTCACTTGTTCCTTGTTGCAATCCGAAAATTCACCCAATTTACAGAGCTCATATTCGCCAAAGATGATGTTCAATTCATACCGCTGCATGTTGAGAAGTCTTTCATGGATGGAAATCGAAAATTATATATTAGGTCGAATTTTGCGTTGATTTAAGCATTTACAGAGCTTAAATTTTGATAGCTCAAATTTGGATCCTGAATATTTACGCCATACTTGGTATGGTGGAATGGAATGACATTCCTACCTCCATTCCATTCCTTTGCTTAATATATTTTGCTCCTAGGAATAACCATTCCCTTTGGAATCACCATTCCATTCCACATGGGAATAGTAATTCCATCCATTTAGCTAAGGAATGACCATTCCATTCCATTTCATATTCATTTCTTCTTTGTTGATTTTGCGATGAACAACGCGAACGAAAAAGAAATAGACACAATGATTCTACGTGGTTCGACGTAAGTCTACATCCACGGAAGAACGAGCACTCAATATTATTTCGGGTTTAGTGAATACAACTTGCTACACTTGGAATCAAGAATTACAAAGAAGAAAAATGGAACAAGCAATCTGCAATTGCGAGCTGATGGCTTCGCAGCTGGTGATGAACTCTCAAGGATC
Organism: Salvia hispanica; assembly: GCF_023119035.1. Classification (NCBI taxonomy): domain Eukaryota; kingdom Viridiplantae; phylum Streptophyta; class Magnoliopsida; order Lamiales; family Lamiaceae; genus Salvia; species Salvia hispanica. The sequence goes on from NC_062965.1 coordinate 44,331,503, forward strand.
AAATTTCAGCTGATCTTATTTTTCTCTCTCTCGTAACCTTCTGCCTCTTCTTCTTCCCCTTTTTGTTTTAATTGAGCAACCAGATCCCCAAACTACTTCCTTGAGATCAACGGTCTGTATTCAGGATTATCTCTCCGTAAATCTCAGTCGTTGGATCGACTCATCCAGCTCAACTAATCTAGTTGACCGTTGAAGATAGAAACGTGTTTCTCAACAGCACGACTTCTTCCTTCGCGGTCTCAGGCTCGAATAATTTTGAGGCCACCAAACTTAACATTCTTATTTTAAAATTTAATAAAATTATATAAATATTATTTCATTTATATTTAAATTTAATATCATCACAATTTTATAATTAAAATTAAAATTTTAAAATTTTTAATAATTGAAAAATCCACACACACACACTTCACACACTACACACATTTCACATATTTCACACACTACATGCACTTCACATATTTCACACACTACACACACTACATACACTTCACATATTTCACACACTACACACACTTCACATATTTCACACACTACACACACTTCACATATTTGTGTGTATGTGCTTTTTTTGGTAGAATCAACATATTAATTATTCATATTTCATTCCATTCCATTTCCATATTAATTTGTAGTTAGCAAACATAGGAATGGAATCAATCAAGGAATAACAATTCCATTCCTTTTGTATTCCATGTGCTTACCAAGCACAAGAATGGATTGGAATTGTCATTCCACTCCCACCTTCATTCTATTCCCATCTCCATTTCATTCCCTCCTCATTCCATTCCACCGTACCAAGTAGGGCCATACAAGTTTGTGATATTTCCTTCTTAATCCTTAATTTGATGTTGTAGAGTGTAGGCTGCGATTTGATTTTAGCATAGAGCATTCTTTTTTCATCATAGAAACAAAAACTAGAACTCTAACGGCTAATGAAAAATTCGTGCAAGAGTTCAAATTCTTGATGAAGTAAAGGATAGAAATGTCCAAAACCGAACTGTTCCTTCGCTACAACCTCGCCCTCGAAAAACAGAAACTTTTGAAACGGCACGAGTTTTAATGCACAATTGGTAAAGTAAGAAAGAAGAATTAGTTAAGTATGAGTGATGAAGAAAAAAAAGTAGTAGTGAAATAGTATTAGGGGATTGTAGGGTCCATATTTAGAAAGATTCAAAAGTTTCTATTTTGAAGGAATTATCCAAAATGGAAATAATATTTATTTTTAAGTGACAGAGGTAGTATTATTTTAACTGTTTGTTGGCTTTTAACTATGATACTCTATAGTTAAAAATTACTTTGTTCCACGGTAGTAGAGTCATTTTTTCATTTTGAGCGTTCCATAGTAGTAGAGTTATTTATTTTTTAGTAAAAAGTATAATATTTTCTCAACTATTACTTTTCTCTCTCTTACTTTATTCTTTTCACTTTTTTCCGTCCTCTACTTTATTATTATCTTTTTATTTACAGTACATTATGGGGTGTTCGGTTGGCAAGACTAAATCTCATGATTAAATATGTATCATATTTAATTCATAAGATTGACCCTCACAACTTAATCCTAGATGGATAGTCTCATGATAACTAGTCATAGTCTCCTCCCTCTAACTAAAATAATCTCACAACTTAATCCTAGATGGATAGTCTCATGATATTAGTCATGTCAACCGAACATCACCTATATAATTTTATTATTAATCTCCGTGCTAGAAAGAAATGCACCCACTTGTATAAAATTAGTAAGTACTATTTCTTTTTCAAGAGAACTATTCTACTGCACACCTAATTTGAGCGTCTGGTGAGCGGCATGATCCACTTAGGATAGTTTACTTAATATACTCACATTTTCCATTTTTCTCTCTTTCTATTCATACCTAGTATCTCTCTCCATAGTTTTCAGAATTTTGATTATCGTCTCTTCCTCGCTCAATTTTCACTTTCGTTTTCTGCATTACTATTCGAGAGTCTTTCGGAAATTCGCCATAGAAGTGTGTTTGAGAAACTGCCTCCATGACTGTCGAATTCATCATCGTTGACCCGACAAATTGGGGGTGCTAAATATGTCTAATTTCTTTTCTTTCTTTATTGTTCTACAGATTTGTTCGTCTTCCATCCTTTTTCAATACAATTTCATCTCCTACGTTTTATAGATTAAGTAATCATAGAATTTCGCAGTTATCTTTGTAATTCTTTCTAATGCAACATAATAAGCCCTTTGTATTTCCCATCTTTTCAAGTAAGAACTAAATTCAATTTGCAATTTCCCCTTCGTCGATTGGCTACCGGAAACAAGCAATTGCAACAAAATTGGACTACACCTTCTGCTAAAGTAATTAACATATCTACAATGCTGGAAATGTATGTGATTGCGTTTGTGGCTTGAAATTAAGCTATAACCGAGCCGAATTTACAAAATTCGATGAGAATCGCGACGCTGCAATGGGTGGGAATCGTACACAAGTTTTAGGGTTTTTGATGATGAATTCGATGGCTATGGGGACACTTGCTCAAACACACCCTTGAAGCGAATCACTAACGATTTGATAAGGAAGATATGACAACAGAAAGCTCTCAAATTGAGAAATGAGCATTTATATTTAGGAAAAAGTTAATTAGTTGATGTTCCTCTCTTGAAGATGGGGGCCGGCGGTGATGATGTGCAACGACGAGGAGAAGATTTAGTTAGGGAGAATAGTAAAAGAGACAGACACTTGACAGTGATGGCAATTAAAGAAAGAGGTGCACCAAAGAAGACCGAATTGCATAACAACAGAAATAATAAAAAAAAGATTAAAGATGAGAGAAGAGGAAGAAGATGGAGAATATTAGGGAAAATTTATTACACGTCACCGTCGCTCAGCTTGCGCTCACATAGAGTCGCTCAGCTGAATAGTTCTTTCTTTTTCTATTCCGGTTGCTCATTCTGTTTCATACATTGATGTTTAGGGCTCGTTTGACTGTTCCTTAAATGGGCAGAATTGGGTTGAAAACTGACAATTATGTTAGTTCGATGTTCATTAAATAATTCTACCAGGCTCTCGAAAACCCCCAGGCCCACACTATTGCTCCATTAATTCACCTATATCATTTATGCTGAAGGAGTTGAAATTCATTCCTATGTTCACACAGTGGAGCAAGAAATGGTATTGAGTTTACTTCTTTGCCCTTAAAAAATTTAATCACCCCAAATTGACATTCCCCAAAATCACTCTCAACTGAAAAAGTTGGAGCTCTTTCTGTAAGAAAAACACGTGGAAATGTGAGAGGTCTAATCCTTTCAGTTCCTTAAGACCTTTGGCCTTTCATATGTTGTAACCTCCAATATGTTTATGAGGTGCCTTAATGCCGAGACCTCTCGTGTGGCCACTCCTATTCTATAAATAGGTGTGGATTTGAGAGAAGAGAACACACAATCAATCATTCTCTCTTCTCTCTAAGATCTCTAGCATTCTAGTTCGCATATAGGAGCATTGCATAGCTCAGTTCTCGCCTCCAATTCAAGTTCGCCGGAGCTTACGAATTTGAGGTGCTTCAACTCGGTCGGAGGAAAGTCGTTTCATCTTTGGGGACGTTGCGCCAATCCGTGAGCACTAGCCGGGGCGTATCTCGTCTTGCGGAGAGAGGGATACCTCGACTCGACTTGAAGAAGACAATAGTTTGCATCTTGTCCTTTTATTGTATTTCTTTTGTTTTATTTACCTTCTAGTTTTTTGGTTCTTTTGTAATAGCAAGAGTTTGCCCGTGTAAAGGCTACACTATTTCCAACAATCGCAAGACGAGATAGTGTACTCTTGCCATCATCATGTCGACCGAAGCTGGAGGAAACATAAAATTCAAAGCTGGAATGAAGCAACAAACAGACGCAATGTCGATGCGCACTGAAGTGGTTAATTTCTTGAGATCCATTCTCTTAATAATTGTGTTTATCATTTATCATTTGACAAGCAAGATCAGTTTTGACTTGGTAGTAATAATGCATGTGGTGTTGAATACCAATGCATATATGGTTCAATATAATTGTGTACTTATTGATGGAGACAATATTGTGCAAATTATTTGAACGTGTTGTTATAAACAACAAAGATCACGAGGTGGTCGCAATGGTCTCCGACGTGAACCATGGTAATAATCCAAATGAATGGTTTGTTGATACGGGTGCCACATGTCATGTGTGCTCCGAGAGAAGCGTTTTTTCTACTTACAAATCTGTTGGGGGTAGAAAAGTACGCATGGGAAACCAAGCCTCTTCTGAGGTGGTTGGTGTGGGTAACGTGTGCCTAAAATTAGGATCTGGAAAGGTTCTTACCCTTAAGGATGTGCTGCATGTCCCAGACATCCGAAATAATTTGGTGTCAGGCTCACTTCTAGTAAATCATGGATTTTCACTAGAATTTGAGTGCGAAAAGGTTATATTGACCAAGTATGGAAAGTTCATAGGTGAAGGTCACCTAGTGAATGGGCCTTTTGAGCTGAATGTTACGGTTTTTCACCGTGGAAAAGCAATACGCAATAAGGAAGATGACACATCTTCTTATTTGCTTGAGTGCTCTGATTTATGGCATAAAAGATTGGGACATGTAAATCTAAATGCTATAAAAAGATTAGTAAATCTTGATTTACTAAAAATTGATAAGTTTAATTCACAAAAGAAATGTGAAGTTTGTGTTGAAGCAAAAATGACCAAGCTGTCGTTCCACTCGGTAGAACGGAGCACCAAACCTCTAGAGTTGATCCATACAGATGTATGTGATTTAAAATTTGTGCAAACTAGAGGTGGTAAAAAGTATTTCATCACATTCATTGATGATTGCACAAGGTATTGTTATATTTACTTATTAAGAAGTAAAGATGAGGCAATTGAAGCGTTTAAAGACTTCAAAAATGAAGCCGAAAATCAACTTAATTGTCGAATTAAGTGTGTTCAAAGTGATAGAGGTGGTGAATATGTGGCGCCGTTTGCAGAATTATGTCATGCAAGTGGTATAATTCACCAAACCACGGCTCCATATTCTCCTCAGTCGAATGGTGTTGCTGAACGCAAAAATCGAACACTGAAAGAGATGATGAATGCTCTGTTGATTAATTTAGGTTTACCCCAGAACATGTGGGGGGAAGCTTTGCTAACCGCAAATTACATCTTAAATAAGATTCCACTCAAAAATAGGGATGTGACTCCTTATGAATTGTGGAAGGGAAAGAAACCTTCATATACATACCTTAAAGTGTGGGGGTGTTTAGCAAAGGTACAAGTGCCGCCTCCAAAACAAGTTGCAATTGGCCCTAAAACAGTCGATTGTATCTTTATTGGATATGCATTGAACAGTAGCGCATGTCGCTTCTTAGTTCATAAGTCAGCTATACCTGATGTAGCTGAAGGAACAGTAATTGAGTCAAGGAATGTTGTATTCTTTGAGAATGTGTTTCCTTGCAAGAAGCAAGATGATCATTCTAGTGAAAGAATGATGGATGAAACCACTAGTTCTAATTATCCAAAAGTGACGAGGACAAGTCCCGAGGATGTAGAACCAAGACGTGGTAAAAGAGTTAGAGTGGCTAAGACTTTTGGTCCAGACTTCATAACTTTTATGTTGGATGGTGAACCAAAGTCACTATCAGAAGCATTGTCTGGCCCAGACGCAGTGTGGTGGCTAGAAGCTATCAACAGTGAAATGGAATCCATTATGCTAAATAACACATGGGTGTTAGTAGACTTGCCGGAAGGCTGCAAGGCCTTAGGATGCAAGTGGATTCTGAAAAAGAAATATAAACCCGATGGTACTGTAGATAAGTACAAAGCTCGCCTAGTGGTGAAAGGCTTCAAGCAGAAAGAAGGGCATGACTTCTTTGATACTTACTCACCTGTTACGAGAATAGCTTCCATCCGGGTGCTTCTTGCGATTGTTGCGTTGCACAATCTTGAGATTCACCAAATGGATGTGAAAACTGCATTTCTGAATGGTGATTTGGAAGAAGAGATATACATGGAGCAACCTGAAGGGTTTGTTGTGCCCGGGCAAGAACGCAAGGTATGCAAATTGGTAAAGTCTCTTTATGGATTGAAGCAAGCGCCGTTGCAATGGCACTTGAAGTTTGACAATGTAATGTTGACAAATGGATTCACTATCAACGAGTGTGATAAGTGTGTTTACATTAAGAACACAGATAACGGGTTTGTTATTGTGTGTCTTTATGTTGATGATATGTTGATAATGGGCAGCAATAGTGCCATTATTAACGAGACAAAAAACATGTTGAAAAGAAATTTCGATATGAAAGACATGGGTCTAGCTGATGTGATTCTCGGAATCAAAATAGTGAGAACTAATGAGGGAATTGCTTTAACGCAATCTCATTATGTTGAGAAAATGCTTAAGAAATTCAACTCGTTTGATTGTAAGCCAGCAAAGACTCCTTTGGAGCTCAATGTCCATCTAAGCAAGAATATGGGTGAGCCTGTTGCTCAAGAAGAGTATGCAAAGGTTATAGGAAGTTTGATGTTTATCACGAACTGTACTAGACCAGATCTTGCTTGTACGGTGAACAAGTTGAGCAGATTTACGAGCAATCCAAGCAAGGAACATTAGAAAGCTTTGTGCAGAGTTTTGAGATACTTGAAGTATACTATTGACTTTGGATTGCACTACACAAGATATACCCAAGTACTTGAAGGGTACTGTGACGCAAATTGGATCTATGATTCAAAAGACTCATTTTCGACGAGTGGGTATGTGTTCAGCTGTGGGGGGTGGTGTTTGTTTTCGTGAAAGTCAGCCAAGCAGAGCGTGTATTGCTCGCTCCACCATGGAATCCCGAGTTTATCGAAACTTTGGATAAAGCAGGGGAAGAAAGCCAGAGTGGCTCAAAAATTTCCTAGAATGTNTTCCTAGAATGTATTCCATGTTGGAAGAAGCCAGTGCCCACAGTAGTGATACACTGTGATAGTAAAGCAGCTATAGGTAGAGCACACAGTGGCTTCTATAATGGTAAGTCTCGACACATTCGTCGTAGACATAATACCGTAAGGCAATTGATCACAAGTGGTGTTATCGCAGTTGACTATGTTAAGTCAGTGGATAACATAGGGATCCATTAACAAAAGGTTTAAACCGTGATCAAATGCATAAATTGCTAAAAGGAATGGGACTGAAAACCACATCTTAAAAGATAAGTATAGTGGTAACCCAACCATACGATTGGAGATCCCATGGGATTGGTTGAATGGGAAACAAAGCTATACAAATCTAGTTGTAACACTCAGAAGATTTTAATCTTCACCCATTTTTCAGAAAGCATTGAGTGTTGTAACCTGCACGTGGTAAGAGGTTAAGTCTTTTGACTTTTAATGATTCTTGAAATCTCAGGGAGATGAAGTATGGCATGATACTCATGAAAGAATCACCTATGTAAGTGAGAAGTGGGGCCGCTTCGTGTGTGTGAGTCACTTATGAATTTCAAAGAGGTGTTCCACGGCCAAAACGGACACAAACGTGAGAACTGATGGAGTTGAGACAATATTGTGTTGATACTATTGACTAGGCATACACCAAGGAGGAATAGTTCAAGGCATCGCGTCCACTAGCCCGCCGGTATGTCCGATAGTGTTGACAATGGAAGGTTCAAAACCACAAGTTACCTCTCCAAAGACAGTATCGTTTCTCGAGAACTGAGCAAAGAGTCTGCATACATGCATTTGTGTCTGGTGTTGGTTTGAGCTTGCAACGCTCTAACCAATGTGGGGGATTGTAAGAAAAACATGTGGAAATTTGAGAGGTCTAATCCTTTCATTTCCTTAAGACCTTTGGCCTTTCATATGTTGTAACCTCCAATATGTTTATGAGGTGTCTTAATGCCGAGACCTCTCGTGTGGCCACTCATATCCTATAAATAGGTGTGGATTTGAGAGATGAGAACACACAATCAATCATTCTCTCTTCTCTCTAAGATCTCTAGCATTCTAGTTCGCATATAGGAGCATTGCATAGCTCAGTTCTCGCCTCCAATTCAAGTTCGCCGGAGCCTACGAGTTTGAGGTGCTTCAACTCGGTAGGAGGAAAGTCGTTTCATCTTTGGGGACGTTGCGCCAATCCGTGAGCACTAGCCGGGGCGTATCTCGTCTTGCGGAGAGAGGGATACCTCAACTCGACTTGAAGAAGACAATAGTTTGCATCTTGTCCTTTTATTGTATTTCTTTTGTTTTATTTACCTTCTAGTTTTTTGGTTCTTTTGTAATAGCAAGAGTTTGCCCGTGTAAAGGCTACACTATTTCCAACACTTTCTCTCTCTAAGCTCTTGGCGACGGTCTTCATCTCGAAGGAGACGGCAACATGGGACTAGGCGGCGAGGTTGCAGACCTCGTCGAGGAGGATGGTGTCCAACCCGGGGCAGACGGAGGGCCGATAGGGAGAGAATCAGGAGTTGACGAGAGATAGATGGAAAGTGACGGCAGTTTAAAAACAGCGACTTCGGTTGCCGCGCTAGTCGCCGAATTTAGAAGTGAGAAAGAAGGAGATGAGACTGTTGAAGACCAAGACCGTCGCCAGCGCCCTGGGCTTTCAATTCGTCGCCATCTTCTTCGAACGTAGTTGGTATTGTAGTTTCTCTTACCCCCTACATGGTTATCATGCTAATTTGGAGGTCTCACTATGTTAAGTTTGTACTCAAGCAAAGACTCGTCTGCTTCGAAGAGGGAAAAACTCCGGCGACATCAACATCTTCGTAAGACTCCTTTTCGGTGAAAGGTAGTACGTAGGATTTGGAAAAAAATGGAAGGTGACAGTGGAATTTGGGAAAAAATGGAAGGGGAATATTTGTTCAACAAGTTGCTAGTGGGAGGTCAACTGAGCCTCTGAGCCTATCAAATCAATTCTGAATAACATTTCGAAAACACCGAACATATGCAGATAGATACATTTTGGTGGGCGCCACTAGATATTAATAATTCAAGAATTGTTTCATGCAAAATTAATAACTCCGAACCGAACACGCCCTTAATATTTTTATTCAAATATGCATTCAAGAATGTGGTTATTTTAAATAGGATGGAGAAGTACTCAGTTCTTAATATTTATGAAATGGAAAAATCAAGTTTTGAAAAATGAAAGAAAATTTGGCTACTAAAATTAATTAATTCAATAGATTATCATTTTCTTAATTAAACGTGAAAATATCAAATTATGTATTCACAAAAGTTGCCAAAAAAATTCTAGATAGTAAATGAAAACCTTAGAAAGAATATAATAAGACTTCTAGATAATAAACGAACATTTTAAAAAGAATATAATAAGACTTCTAGATAAATTTTAAAAACTACAAAAAAAAAATACTATAAAATTTATAAATACACCATTCTAATTGGTACTAGTATATTGATAAAGAAAAATGAAAAGCAATAAATATATCTGGTGATGATGAACAAGGAAGTACTAAGTATAAGAAATCGGATTTTATAAATCAAGTTCAATGTTGTTTTGATAACAAGAAATCGGATTTTATAAATCAAGTTCAATGTTGTTTTGGGATGGGCACGAAGAAAATCGAAACTAAGAAAAAAAAAAGGTTTTCGTTTATTTTTAATAAATCTTATATTAAATTTTTAAATTTTAAAACTCTTATAAAAACTCGTTTGAAGAAGAAGATGGGTCGCTTGCTTAGTTACATGGCTCCCTTCTTACAGTTGGGAATTATACATTTTTGGAGCCTGTTCAATATTTGGAGCGTCGCTTGGTGAAGTGAGGGAACATGCCGGCTATGTAGGTGTTTGTGCATTGGGCGAATTCCTCTCCCGATGATGCGACTTGGGAGTTTATCCATGACATGCAAGAGAAATTTACTCATTTCAAACCTTGAGGACAAGATTTGTGTGAAAGGGGAAGATTTGGTACGTGAAACACGAGTTAGTTAGAGCATCTCCAATGCAAATAGGTCAGCCATAGGCCAGCCACTCTCTCTCTCTCTGCCACGTCAGCAGCACTAAAAATCCACCTGCCACATCAGATTTAGGCCAACCATAGGCCAGCCGCAATAAAAATAATTCAAAATATACTATATTTACGGAATTAAAATTACGATTAAATTACGAAATTAAATTTACGAGACATATACGAGAAAATTCATTAATTGCATTAAAAAAGACACATAGATAAAAAAAAATTACATAATAAAGAAAAAAAACTATCGCCGTGCAGTCCTCCGTGCCCACAACTCTTCTATTATATCCTTTTGGAGTTGAATATGAGCATCCACTTGGCGCATGTCGGAAAATTCCTTGAGGCGGCCGGCTTCATCGAGAGGTACCCCACGTCGTACGCTAGGGGTGGCCGTTCCGTGGCTTGGACCGGCTTCATCGTCATTGGCCCAACTAGTCAGTTGTACGCCTTCGTCTTCGACGATCATGTTGTGCAGGATTATGCAAGCGTACATTATTAGGGAAACGCATGTCCCACAAACACGTTGGACCCTTAATTGCCGCCCATCGAGACTGGAGCACACCAAATGCGCGCTCCACGTCCTTGCGCGCCGACTCCTGTCGTTCCGCAAAGTAGGCCTTCCTTTCATCACTTGCGTGCCTGATCGTCTTCACAAAGACAGGTCACCTAGGGTATATCACAAAGACAGGTCACCTAGGGTACATCCCATCCGCCGTTGGCCACAAATGAGACGGCTGGACCGACGCCCTGACACTTCTCGTTGAAGAGGGGCGACGAGTTCAGGACGTTGAGGTCGTTGTTCGACCCGGCTATCCCAAAATACGCGTGCCAGATCCACAGCCGGTAATCAGCTACGGCCTCGAGGATCATCGTGGGATTCTTTGACTTGTAGTCGGTCGTGTAGGCCCCCTTCCAGCCAGTCGGGACAGTTCTTCCACTCCCAATGCATACGGTCTATGCCGCCTAACATCCCGGGGAACCCATGCTTCTCCCCATGCATCTGCATCAAATTCTGACAATCTTCGGGAGTAGGGCTTCGAAGGTACTGCTCACCGAAAACGTTCATCACGCCCTCACAGAAATACTTCAGACATTCCAGGGTTGTCGACTCACCGATGTGGAGGTACTCATCCCACATGTCTGCCGCGCGCTCCGTAGGCCAACTGCCTGATTGCCGCCGTGCACTTTTGAATAGGGGTGTGGCCGGCTGCCAACCGCATCGTGCCTGAAGCGGAAACACAGATATCGACGCTCCAAAGCGTCAACGATACACATAAACAACTCCCTGCGCATTCTAAAACGCCGCCGGAACATGTTTGCGGAAACCGCGGGTTCTCTGAAAAGTAGTCGTCATACAACCGCTGATGTGCAGCTACGTGATCCCGATCAATCACTGCTCGGCGGTGGATAACCCGTGGAGGGCGAGGTATCGCCTGCTGTTCCATCCTACGCATGTACCGCTCCATCTCGCGGTTCATGTAGGCATTCATAGCCTCGTTCATCCTCCGTTCGTACTCCTCAGCATCCCCACCACTACCACCACCGCTACCACCCGCGTTACTCATCGCTCGATGATGCTCTTGTATAGAAAGTTAGAGAGAGAGAGAGAAAACTCGTTAAAACAAGCGGTGCAAATGAAAATGAAACTAAAATCGCGTTTATATAGGTTTTAAAAATAAAAAAATTAAAAAATTAAAAATCGTCGCTGGCCTATCGGGCCGCCACATTGGCGGCCAGCGCATCGGCCAGCCACACGCAATCGGCTAGCTTTGGCCGGTTTTTTTGCCGAAATTCGGCTAGCCTGCTCCAATGGTTCGGCTAGCCACGTGAATCGGCTATCCGGTTGGCTAGCCGGCATTGGAGATGCTCTTAGATTGTTGATTAGGTTGTTATTTCGGCAGATGCACCTAAATAAGTTGTTTTCTCATTGTATTCCAATTTCCATATATGATTAATGCAAATTGCTCCTTCTTATTCTCTCTCGCCTTCTTCTAGTAGTTCACTGCGTATAAGTGTGATCTCTCTCCAAAAACTCATCATCATACTTTTTTCGCTAAAAGAAATGTTTTTATAAGAGCTCTAAAATTAAAAAATTTAGAATAAAACTTATTGAAAATAAATAAAAACCGTTTTTCTCTCCGTTTCTGTTTTCTTCGTGCCCTAGCAAATTTATAAAACCTGATTTCTTATACTCACTACTTCCCTGTTTATCATCATTAGCAATATTTAATGCTTTTTTTTGCATCAACATTTACGTGTATGTATAATCCTACCAATTGGAATATTAATAAATTTTATAGTAAAGTCTTATTATATTGTTTTTAAATTATTCATTTATTATCTATAAGTCTTATTTTATTCTTTCTAAGGCTTTCATTTATTATTTAGAAATTGTTTAACAACTTTTATGAATACATCATCTATAATAGAAAATGATAATCTATTGAGTTAATTAATTTTAATAGCCAAATCTATTTAATTAATTTAATCATTTAAATTTTGATTGACTAATTTATACATATAGGGGAGTTTTGGAAATAATTACATGAATACCATTGAAATTATTATAAAATACTCCCTCCGAGCGTGAAATATGTCCAGTTTTATCATTTTTGGTCTGCCCGTGAAATGTTGTCCACTTAGCTTTTTTTTCCATTTTTTTTTCTTTTTTGATAAATGGACCTAAGTTTCCTCACATTACACTCACATTTTGGTCCGTCGGCCGACCCCACCATCGGCCGATGAGTGCCGCTGGAAACCTTTGCGATTGGCCACTGCGTAACTCCTCATCCGACCCCACAAAATTAGAGATTTAAGAAGGAAGAGAGAAATAGATATCACCAATTGATAAAAGAAAATGGATTAAGATACTCCCTCCGTCCCAGAAAGATTGTCCCAGTTCATTTTTTACACTCGTTTTACAAAAAATAATATTAAATAGGTAAAGTTGAAAGAGAGTAAATTAAGAGAAAAAATAATGTAGGTAAGACTATTCTCTACATTATTCTCTCTTTTACTTTACTTTCTCTCTACTTTAACTATTTATTATTATTTTTGCAAAATGAGTGCAAAAAATAAACTGGGACAATCTTTCTGGTACGGAGGGAGTAATAAATTAGAAGGAATAAGGAGAAAGATAGCTTGAATATGAAGAAAAATGTTTTGAGAAGAAGCGGCAGGCGTGTTTATTGTTTTAAATTTAACAATTTTTATGCCTGTTTTTTTTTCTTCCCATATTTATTCGGAAAGGTGGAAAGGTGGGTTGGATTTTTTTTATTTTAATTTTATATTAACGGCTAAGTTATGAATATGGATCAAAATTTTAGTTTGATTTTACATTAAACTCATTAAATGTGTGAAATATTAAAAAAAAAGTTATTTAAAACACTTCAATGATTTGATTTTCATTTAATTTTATTAATATATTTAATTTATAATTTCATTCTGTTGTTAAATATTAAATATATTAATAAAAATTAAATAGAAATTAAAATTAATTATTTAAATATTATACTATATGTTTTTTTATGCATTGTATCCGACCCCACGATCTATATTTTCTGGGTCCGTCTTTGACTCCACTTTTTATGTTACAAGTTTTGGCGATAATAACATAAAGAGTAAAGGTCAATTTTGGTCATAAACATATGGTCGAAATACGAAGTTGGTCCAAAACATTGACTTTTTGAAATCCGTGTCGATTACGTCCATTTTTTACGGTTCCGTCAAATTTTAACGGTCAATCGTCGATTAACGAAATTTTAACCCGGTTAGGATTAATCTCAGATTATTAATTAGTCATCTAATTATGTTGCTCATTAAATTATTTTTTATCTTTGTAAATTTATTTTCTATTTCTAATTCAAATATCATTCTTCCACACCATTCCAAATACTTGGAAACGAATCAACCCCAACTTTCTCTTCTACTCTCTCCTCTTCTTGTTGTTCTCCACACAATCCGCAAAAACCCTAAGTCCGATTCCGACCGAGAACGTCGCCGTCGCCGATTATCTCTTGTTGGCCAAGAGTTGGATGTCGTCATACCCTCAGTTCCGCTCCACGACGGACTTATCAATGTCAAAGCAACATATTTGAGGAAGTGGAAGTCCATTTCCCTCCTCTGAAGCAAATGGAACAAGGTCTGTCGGCTAACCCTAGTGCCGACGCCGAAGTCGAGTGTTACACTATAGACATGTTTTACTTTAGAGTCGGTTATTTAGTTTCATAATTAGTGAATAAGAGTTGGTTATTTAGTTTCTATAGTTAGTGGATTAGTGGTATAGTTAGTGGCATAGTGTTGTTCTGATGTATAAATATTTGTAATTCATTGGCATTAAGCAGAGAAGAATAGAAAAGTTATTTGTAATCCTTTGGCATTAAGAAGAGAAGGATAGAAAAGTATACTTCCATTTCCATTAGTTTATCAAGTCTCTTTTCTTTAGTTTATAAAGTTTTCTAAATTTCCATAATTTAGTTATTTTGTTGGAGTTAGAATCCACTCGAAGGATTCAAGTTCGTAACATCGAGCTTTCTCCAATTCCATAAGTTGAGCCCGGCGACGAAGTCCCTGAGGAAGAAAACGACGCACAGAGGACAACGACGAATCCTAGTTCTTCCGACCATGGAGCGCTGTCGTTCAATATTCCAGAAATCAATGAGGATTTTGAGATGAGGACTAAGCTCCGACACAACCATCTGCTTCAATTTTTAGGACCTATTTGATCACAATTATGAATATCATGGATTATTTTGACGTTTATTATGTTGATGTTGTGTACTGATTTTTTTAATGTAGGTACTTGTTTTTTTATGGTGGTTACTTGACTTTGATGGTGGTTTTGATTGTGCCAGTGAAACAGAAACTTGTTTTTTTGACATTATTTGGCACTAGACTTGAATTCAATTGTATGTTTTCTGATTTAGATTCACATTCAGAATTCCATCCAAATTTGCTATCGAAATTAAAAAATCCTTATCATAATTGTATGTAGCTGATAGATTCAAAATCAAATTCGAATTCAAAATCCATCCAGATACTGGTGTTGTAGATAAAGATAAAATTAGGGTTGTTGGTGAAGAAAGAGAAGAATGAGAAGAAAGAGAATGAGAAATGGAAAATGCTAGTGAAATGCCTTAATACATTTTAAAGTTTGCATTTTCAAATATTTCATAAACTTTGTTTTTAAATTTTTGCATTTTTAATTTTACATATTTCAATTTTTTTAAAGAAAATAAAAATTAAATCAGTTGTCTTCAAAATTGCCTAATCGGGTCAAAATTTCGCTAATAGACGGTTGACCGTCAAAATTTGACAGAACCGTAAAAAATGGACCTAATCGACACGGATTCCATTTCTTATGGACCCGTCTTTCAAAAAGTGAATGTTTTGGACCAAATTCATATTTCGGCCATATGTTTATGATCAAAATTGACCTTTACTCTAACATACTCCCTCAGTCCGCGAATAAGAGTCCTGTTTTGTCATTTTGGTCCGTCCGCGAATAAGAGTTCCGGTTCATTATTTCTATAAATAGTAAAAGGTCCCACGTTCCACCAACCCATTCCACTCACATATCATTTAAAGCTACTATAAACAAGTGGGACCCATTTTGCACTAACTTTCTTTCACCCAGTTTTCTTAACATTTCTTAAAACCCGTGCCGGAAACTAATGGGACTTTTATTCGTGGACGGAAGGAGTAAATACTGTTAAAAGTGAAACTTTTTTTTCTATTAATATATATTACTCCCTCCGTTTCATAGAAATGGAAGCGTTTCTTTTTGGCACGAAGATTAAGAAAAATTGTGTTAGGTGAGTTAAGTAAAGAGAGAATAAAGTGGAAAAGTAAAAAGATAGAGAGATGAAGAAAGAAAAAAGTAAGAAAGAGTAAAATAAGTGTGGAAAAATGTGTTAACTTTTACTAAAAAGAGAAATGACTCTATTACTATGGAACGGAGAGAGTTCTAATTTTAATTTGTTATTACTCATCTTTCATGTGCTACTTCATACTAGAAGTTTTACTTGCTTTTTTAAAATTATATATTTTTCTTATTTACTTTTTAAAAAAATTTATAATATAAATAAAAGAATTAAAATAAAAAATGTAATTAGTAATAATTATAAATTAAATAAGAATATTTAAAAAAAATTAAATAAGAATATTAAAAATAAAAAAGAAAAGTAGGAAATTTACCAAAATACAAGACTTAATTGTAAATAAAAATTAAATTTCAAAGGGTTAAAATCTTACCGGAATACAAAAGTATATCGATTGTAAACAAATATTAAATTTCAGATGCGGCTCGATTTCCTAGATAAAATAGTATCAAGATATAATCTATGATTGAGTTGTGAGACTATTTTAGTTGGGGAGGTTGTCTATAACTAATTATCCAATAAGTATCCATTTAGGATTGAATTGTGAGATTCAATCTCATGAATTAAACACATTAGATATTTAATCTCGACATACACTCTTGCAAACCGAACAGCCTCTAAAAGAAAGAAGGGATAAAAATTAAAAATTCAAAGGAAGAATAGATGGGGAGAGGAGGGAGGAAGAGGCAGTGGTTTTTCTGTTCGGTGGAACATATAGGGAGAAAGAAGAGATAGTCATGTTTGTTTGACATGGATTGTTTAATTTTCAATTGTAAAATTCTTGTGTTTGTTAAAAATCGGGAAAGTAATATGATTTCTAAACCTACGTATTCTTTTCCCTCTTCTGAACCTACGTATTCTTTTTCCCGTAATTTGAAAAAGTAGTTTCTTCCATTACTCATCAAATATCTCATCTCTTCCATTACTCCCTAACTATTTTATTTTCGCTAAATTTTATTAATTCTAATCATCTACTTAGACACAAGTTTAATTATTTAGAAATGGGGAGAAAGAAAGGAGGAGGGTGGTGAAGCGACAAGTGGGTCAAAAATTATACTCCATCCGTCTCACAAAAATATGCACTCTTTCCTTTTTAGTCAGTCCCACAAGAATATGCACTTTTCAATTTTGGAAGCTCTTTTCTCTCTAATGAGGTGAGACTCATTCTCCTCTAACAATACTTTAGTTACTTTTTCTCTCTACCTCTCTCTTACTTTACTAATTTTGCATTAAAACCCACATCAAACCCAAAATGCATATTCTTGGGGACAGAGGGAGTACTAGGGGTGCTTAAACGGTTCTCGGTTAACCGGAATCAGAACCGGAACCGACCGGTTAATTGAGGAATCGGAACCGGAAAATCCAATTCCGGTTCCGGTACCGGTTCCAACTTTTTAAATAACACCGGTTCCTAACCGGGAACCGGATTATAATTCAAATTTATTTTTTTATAATTTAATATACTAAAAAATATAATTTATTGAATTAATTTTGAATTAAAGTAAAATAGTTTGAAACATTGAGTGATTTTTAGATTTAAATGTTTAATCTGTGATACTTTGAATCTACAATTATTTCCCTAATCCATTTTTTATGAACTAACTACAATGAATAGAACATCATAAGTTTGTTTTTAGTTTTCAAAAGAACTTATACAAATACAATATCATTTCATATGATATATTTATTACAAATTTATGTAACAATTCATTTAACATACGATTTTAACATATTTGTGAATTATTTATTAAGTGTTCCGGTATAAACCAAATAGTCACAACAATATCAATTAGTATTGAAAATTCCAATGAATACTATGTTTAGCCAAAAAAGGGAAAATGAAATTCAATTTTAAAACTCATTTTTTTAAAAAAAAATTGCTAAAGTTTAGAACTCCTATTTTTGTATTAGTAAAAAATTGCTAACATAAACTAGTCCGACCCGACCTACTACACTTGACATCACTCTTATCCATATATGAATATTATTGTATTGTTGGTTTGTATTTTGGGTATTTATTTTAATTTTTAGGTATTATTTGTTATAATTCTAGATGTTGGATTATTATTTTTTTAGTATTGAACTATTTAAAATTATAAATAAATTCGGATTAAAATTACACATCGGTTCCGGTTCGGAACCGGAATCGACCGGTTCTTAATCGGCCGGTTCCAAATCGGAATCAATCGGTTCCGGTTCCGGTTCCGGTTCTTGAATTTATGAAAATTTAAAACCGGTTAACCGGTCAACCGGTCTGGTTAGAACCGGAACCGGCCGAATAAGCAGGCCTAGGGAGTACTACTATATCTAACCCGAGTGAGTTGAACTTGGGCCAATTATTTAAAACCAAAATGGCTCTGTTTTACTATCTATTTGGGCTCTTTTTTACTTCCTTTGTTTCATAGTAATAGAGTCGTTTTATTTTGTTGCACTCATTTTAAGAAAATAATGCTCCTACCAAATAATTTACGTAGTAAAAAAAAGTATATGTCAATTTTATTTACTAGCCAATCAAAAGAGAACAGAGAAATAAATGGATAAAGTAAATAGGGGATAAATTAATTAAATTTTTGAATATATACCTATACAATCTATCGCCAAATAGAGGAATTCAAAATTGGCATTAGGTCTATCGAAGGGTATTTGAAGGATGGGGAAATGGAGAATTGTGAAATGTCGAAGTTCTTCGATTTGTAATGTTGATGGTGAGAGAATGCAGGAGGCTTGAAGATGGACTGCCTATTGCCGAGCGGCTGGAGATCATGAAGCAGATATGCTGCAACAGGTTGCCTCTAACCTTTTTGTTTTAATTTTTAGGTTGGAATTAGGTCCTTAGAAATTTGAGCTTCCACATGACTAATTTAATATGTATGGCTATCTTAGTTGCCCAATTAAAGTGATTTATTAAAGATTAAAGTTTGGACTGAAGTGTATTTATTTGTTATGGAAATAAGTGTGGATACCATATGAGATTTTCTATTTGATGAGGAACCGAATAGAAAATAAAGGGACTTATATTATGTATAAATATAAGTTAGGGTTATGGTCCCCAGACATCAGAAGAACGTCGTTTGGAAGATCTATAGCCGTTGCAAAACAATTCCTCCTTTCAATTCGTTATGGATCAATATACACTTCTGCTTTATAGTTTATGCTCATTCTCTGTAACAGCCCGCCTCCCTAGGGTACAATAAATGCGGCGAATGCTACCAAAACTGACTTAAAAGAGTTTAACATAGGCTAGTGTTCCATTTAAAGAGGCTTGACCTAAGTATAAAACGGACTATCAGAGTCGCAAGTCAATGGTTTAATCAAGAGAAATAAGTGAAGGATAAGTACGATAAAGTATGATCAAAACTGAAGGGTTCAATAAATCCCAATGATATCACAAGATGTATCAAGATTCTAAAACGAAAGGAACAAGTGCAAAATATCCAAATAATACTAAAGTGTTTCAAAGAAAATTCAGCGGAAAAGACCAAGAGAAAGTGCAGCTATGTATGGAGACACAACTACGCTTGAAGTTCAAAATACCCATCTTAATTAGTTAATATGCTCAACACCCGCCACCGCTCGTCGTCGTTCAACCTGCACATAAGGAAAACACATGCAGGGCTGAGTATTTTGAAATACTCAGTGAACTCGTTGCCAAAACATTTTATAAGTTATGCCACCCTTACCATAGTGAACTCGAGGTTTTACACTTTTCAAGATAAATATTCAACGAGTATCACAAAAATATTTCCATAGATTGGCCAGTCAAACAACTCCCCACTTTCTTAACAATCCATCAATCACAACCTTTCCATAGTGCTACGAAAGTGTGGCCACACTTTTCGCCCACGAGACCGGCCGACTAGCAAGGACGGCTCCCGATCCCACCGTGTACACAGCCTGGTAGGGTTTGCGGCCCGTACTCAGACCCGAATTCGTTTATACATATCCATAGCCACTGTAGCCTAATGGAGCGTACTCACAAACTAACAATATCATCAAAAACAATCACAGGCATGGCATAACGTTTCAAACCACCCTTATCTCTCCACATTCATAAATTTGCAACATAAAAGAGAGTTTAAGAATAAAGCCCACCTCGACTGCTTAGATTTCAAGTATGTTCTTTCCTTTGTTATCATGCTTCACAACCGAGGTTTCACCTTTTAATCACATAGGCATATATCACAAATCAGATTCAACGCAAACTCCTAACTCATGCATGTCTCAACGCTTTTCCCTTTTCCCATCGATTTATCTTAACGTCATCAATTAAACAAGGTCACGTTCATCGCATAAGTTCCATTCGCATCTCAATTCTAGATCTAACATCAACATATGTCACACAAGAGTATTTTGCCAACATACACACTACACACACACACACAACACGCACACACACTCGCCACACCCACACGCACACACTCCACACACATGCATACATATTTCCATATCCCCTTTATCCCCCTTTCACTCAACAAGATGCATGAGGGTTCAATAATACCGATTAATCGGTTAGAAAGAAGAGGAATCGAGTAGAAAGAAGAAGATTAATATGAGAATACCTTTTTGAGAATAACGAACGGTAGAAACGAAGTAAAGACTTGGTTCTTCAAAAATCTTGAGGCTCAAACTCTAATTCTTCTCAAAGGATGAAGGATTATTGGAGTAAAGTAGAAGAAAATTGAGAGAGAAGGAAAAGAGGGAGGGGGCGAAAATTGTGATGGATAGGGTTAGGGGTTTCTCTTATTTATAGTGCTCAATAAGATCTTTAGGTAAATAATATAGAATATTTGGTAAGATTTGATTCTCCATAATTAATTAAAAACAAATATTGTGGAGTAGGGAGGAAGAAAAAGATCTAGGGTTCAAGCATGGGATTTTCGAAATATATGGCTTTTAATTGGCCAAAGATTTTGTTTTGTATATTTTACGGAGTAGAATAAAATATCACGGAGCAAAATAAAATAAAAATCCTCCCCATTGGGAAAAGAAATAGGCGTGTATTTGCTCCTTTAAATAAGGAATGGATCTTTAATATTAACTAAAATAAGATATGGCAAGATCTCCTTGAGGTATGGAAAGATTTGGTAGAATATTTAAATTCTAGGTATGGAAGGAAATCAATAAGGGATCAATTAAAAATAAAATAATTCTTCCTTCCCAAATATAGGTGATTTTCGAAAATCACGCTATGATTTTTGAAAATTCCAAGGAAAAGGTTATGGAATAGTATCCTAAAAATCTCACTCACCCTAAACAATTAAATCATCACATAATTTCACCTTTAATTCAAATATTCGCATGCCACGTCATATAATCAACAAGTTTGACTTTTCAAACTTCCAACGCAACCCTAAACCCGACTCGGTCATAACTTCGTTCCTCAATTAATTCACGTCTCCTAAGTCATAAATTAGGAAATTAAATTTTCGGCTCTAAAATTAGGGTTCGAAAAAGTGGGGTGTTACATCTGTTTCCTTATTTTCAATTATGGTAGGTTCCTAATTATGGTGAAGAATGAATAGATAATTCAATTCACATTATGCACGCATATAGTTCATGTTTGGTCAATTGTAATTCTTTTGATGAATTGAGATTCTCGCTTAAATGTGTATGATGTTAATTCTGCATACATTGAGAATATAACGGTATATTCTTTTAGAGGATTAAGTTTTGTTCTTGCTTGTTACCTGGATCCATAAAGTTTAATGTTTGTGTTTTGGTGATTTGTTTGGTTGTTTTTTGATGTTACTTTTGGATATGTTTATGTGTGGTGGTTATGATCTTGTGGAACATCAAAATTTAGATTTGTCGATTTTAAAGAAAATCGAATTTGGAAAAATTATATGGAATCTCATTAGAAGTCAGCAATTTGCGATTTGCTGGGGAGTTATTGGATTGGCTGTCAAGATTCAGTGACTTGCTGAGTTCGCGAGGTATGCAAACCCAGTGACTCGTTGGCTAGCCACTGTAGTCCAGAAAGTTATCAACGACTTGCAAGCGTTTGTATTCAGTGGTAAAATTATAAATTCAATTTTTTTGGTGCATCTCATGTTCCCTTATTGATTTATGTGTATTTTAATGCGAATATTAGTCACCCACAGGAAGATTAATATTTGGCATGAGATACACACATACCTTTAGTGATAAATACGTGACAATTATTCAGTTTTCGTGTAAGTAATGTGTGATGCCCACAGGTGGACACTACTTAACATGATTTTATTGTCAGTGTTTGATCACTGTAAATAGGCTACCACTTACAAATTCACATTACTGTCAAAGGACTTATTCTGAATGTTGTGCTCGGTACCTCGATATGTTTTACTAATGATCAAAGTAGATTAGTCGAAATAAGACGTTGTAACAGTAACCTCTCTTGTCTAGACTTCTTTACTGCGAATATTAGGACGGTAAGTGTGTGTGTATTTTAATGCGGATATTAGTCGGTGCACAGGACGATTAATATTTGGAACAAGATACACACATACATGTGGTGATAAATACGTGATGATTATCCAATTTTTGTGTGAGTAAATGTGATGCCCACAGGTGGACATTACTTGACATGATCTTATTGTCAGATTTTTGTTACTACAAAAGGTTACCACTTGCAAGTTCATATTACTGTCCACAGACTTGATATGGATGTTGTGCCGGTACCTTGAGATGTCACTTTCTTATTTGAATTTTATTATGTGAGCATGACAATTATTTCAGTTTTTATTCTATGTTTAGTCATAATGTCTGCTTCTACAGTTTCTTCCAATATAAACAATGTATTACTGTTGAATGGGTCAAATTTTAAGGATTGCAAATATTATATTTTGATTGCTCTGGGTTGCATGGATCTGGATTACATGTTAAGGATTGAGCAACCTACTTCTCCTATGAACGGTAGTACTTCTTATCAAAGAAGAAACTACGAGAAGTAGGAATACTCGAATCATGCAAGTACTGATCATTGGATTTAGCATCCTAGAAATCTTTCGAGGCACTACATCTGAGTACATCTAAGTTCACCATAGGATCTTCACCTATATACACTGCCACATTCCAATCTAAATAAAATACCTTAAAGAGTTAGCTTCCGTCAGTAGAACTCTAGCATCAATGGTATGGCAAAATGAATTAGAGAATGGTCCTAACAATTCTGGTGAGGATTGAGTGAACGAGCGAATCCAACAGTGGGGATGATAGAAGCTATCTTGACAAACGGACAAGCATGATTAGGTAGAAGAAGGGAGGCAAAGGAATCTGAGACTGTAGACGATTGGATTGACCTTAAGCTTTTGTGGGGACAATTGCCAATAAACATAAACCAGTTATGTCTTTCTTCTCTGTGTTTCTTTTTCTTTATGTCAATGTGTTTAGTTGCTTTCTTATTTTTCTTTCTTTTCTAGATTTTAGTTTTTTATTGTTTTCCAATAAGAACCATGCATTGAAATGTGCATTTTTTCTTTTTCTTTTCTTTCATACTTGAGGACAAGTATGGGTTAAGTGTGAGCAATTTGATGAGGCTCGTTTCATGCATGTGTTCTATAGTAAAATTGCACTTAAATCAGTGAACTAACAATCCTTTTTGAGCCAGGTGTGTGTGTATTTTGCCATAATCCGAAGATCGCACGATTCAAGAAGGCGAAAGCAAAAGTCGAGAAAATAAGGAGAAAAGGGGTGGCATTAAGCTGATCAAGTCAACAATCCACCGGAGCCAGCCAGACTCTGCACTGGAGAGAAGACTAAAGACTCCGAATCTCGTTCGGTGTCGAAGGCGACTTCCATTGTTGTACCGCCTCAACCTTGGCGGGGTCCACTCGGATTCCTTCTGCCGACACAATGTGTCCTAGAAAGTTCACTTCCTTCAGCCAGAATTTACACTTGTTGAATTTGGCGTACAACTTCTCGGTCCTCAACGTCTCCAAAATGTTTCGTTGGTGCTCCTCGTGCTCTTTCTCATTCTTTGAGTAGACTAGTACGTCATTGAAGCCTGCTGAAATTTCTTCTCTTGTTTGTTTTCAGTTTAGAGACTGCATGCACAGAAAGGAATAACAAATTTCCTAGGTCCAGCGAATCCACTAGATCACAGGGTCTAGGAACTCACGGAACGTTTGAAGATTTTGGTCGTTGGACACACAGAATATCGCTTCAAAACCCTCAACCACGTTTACTAAAATTAGTAAAGGGAAGTAGGGATCGATCCCACAGAGATGAATGTGCAAGTAAACATACTCAAGGATTCAGGACTATTTTTGGGTTGGTTACTGCCACGCATTTTTGGGTTGGGGAAATTAAACTAAACTTGGAGTTGAGATCTGCTACGCTAACAGCTAGATCTAGGCAGAACAGAAATCATGCATGTAAACTGGAATACGAGACAATCACTAGATCTAAGAAACTATTTTCTAAATTACCTAGACTTAGGAAATGAACTGACGGTGGGGACCATTTGGACAGGACTGACCCACTCACTGTCCGGAATAGAGTAGATGATCCCTAGAGAGAGCAATTCAACACCTCCTTCAGAACTTCCTCTCGCATGTTCGGATTCAGTTTCCGTTGTACGTCTCGGTGAGCCTTCACACCTTCTTCTAAACGGATGTGGTGCATGCAGAGATCAGGACTGATTCCTACTAAATCAGAGAGGGTCCACCCTATTGCTTTCTTGTTCCGCCTGATCACTTCCAACAGCTTCCTTCTCCTGCTCCTCAGTCAAGTTACTGTTGACTATTACTGGGAATACCTCATCCTCCTCCAAATAAGCATACTTGAGGCCTGGTGGGAGTGTCTTCAGTTCCTTCCTTGTGTTATTCGTTTCCTTGGGCAAGGGATTTTTCTCTGCAATATCAGGTAATGTTTCCTTCCCAGACTCAGGAGAATTCTCCAGACTAGCCACATGGGCCGATCCCCTTGATCTAGCTGACTCGGGATTTCTGCAAAACTCCATGATGGCCTCTGTTAGTTCCTCATCTGTCAATTCCGTTGTGTTCATTGCTGCACACCACCCTACAACTTCTCGATCGATCAAATGGCTCAACTCCGAGTTGTCAATTTGTTGCTGTATCAATTTTGTCTCAAGATATTCTTGGACCAAGGGGTTAATAACATCTATAGCATACAAATTCTCAACATCCAATGGTCTCTTCATTTCCTCATCTATGCTAAATGTATATTTTTCCCCATTATAATCCAAGCAAATTGTTCCATCGAAGACATTCATAATGGTCTTAGCAGTGCGCAAGAATGGTCTCCCTAAAAGCACGCCACTAGACTCAGCATACTCATTATCATTCATTTTGATAACATAGAAATCAGCAGGGTATAGAAATCATGCACCTTGACTATGACATTTTCTAACACACCTTCAGGAGAGATGCAAGTTCTATCTGCTAACTGGATTACCACCTTGGTGGCGACCATCCTAACCCCTGTCAGTTTCTTGTAGATTGAAAGCGGTAAAACATTTATAGATGCCCCTAGATCACACATAGCATGCTCGACTTTGATATCCCCTAGAGAAATGGGTAATGTGAACTTACATGGGTCTGTGCATTTCGAAGGCATCCTTCTCTTTTGTATCACAGCAGACACGTTCTCCCCGATCACGATCTTTCCGTCTGGCTTGGTCTTCCCAGCTATGAATTCCTTGATGAACTTGCTAAAGGCAGGCATCTTCAGGGCTTGCAAGAAGGGCAGGTTGATTTCCAGCTTGCTAAAAATCTCCATGAGGTCCTCTGTATCATCCTTCTTTTTCTTTGCATCCCCTCGGTATGGAAACGGCTTTGCCCGCTTTACCGCATTTGTGGAACTCCCAACTGGGGTTTCGCCAGCTTCTCTACTTCCTTCCTTGCTTACTAACTCAGGCTCTGGATCTAGGAAAAATGGATCAGCTGCTCGAGGTAAAGATCCCCCTAAATCTCCCTTCTAGAGGTCATCCTGAACAGGAACTTCTCTGGGTCTAGGGCTATCTCCTTGAAACACCTGACTCTCCTTCCCCTTACTTGCTTGCGCGGGTACTTCCTCGTCGATCTCCAGTGTCGGTCCTTCATAGCCCCTCCCGGATCTCAAGGTGATGTGACTAATGTTTGCTCGGTCGGGTGGCTTGACCGTGGCAGGAAGTTTCCCTTCATTTCCCCGCATCTCATTCAAAGAAACCGCGATCTGGGACAGCTGTTTCGCCATCATGTCCATGGCTGCTTTGTGTTCCGATTGAGCGTCTTGCAACTTGTGCACCACGTCGTTGTTGGAATGCAAGTTATTCTGCATGAACTGCTGTGAATTCACTAGGTCGTGGACCATGTCATCCAAACTCCTTTGTGGCCTGGAGTTGAATTGATTAGAATTTGATCCTTGACCTTGGTTCTGTCCTTGGGTTTGTCGATAGTTCCCCTGATTTCCTTGGTGGTTATTGTACTGGTTGCTAGACCCTTGATTCCCTTGGTGATTTGGTTGGGAATTCTGATAGTTCCCTTGGTTATTCCTCTGGTGAGGTGGCACATAGGAGTTCCCTAGATTGTTCTGATTCATGTTTTCCCAATTAGTATGGTCTTGATTCTTGTACACCAGTTGCAACTGCCCCTCTTGATTTCTCCCTGACCAGTTGGACTGCCTCTCCGGAGGGTGTGCATAATTTGTGAGCTGCAGTGGGGGCGGCTGACTTTGATCATTATCAGTCCATCTAAAATTGGGGTGAGTCCTCCATGGGGCCTCCTTTTGTCTTCCTTGGTTCCAACTTCCATCCGGATTCCAGCTTCCCATCGAATTTGCTTGGGCCTGGCACTCCCCTTCACATGGTTGACTGTAATAAGGTTGAAGTTGTCTTTCCTCCGGACCAGGGGGTTTCTCATTTTCCGATGGAGCATGAGGGTTGAACTTCTCAATTGCATTCACCAGTGCTTTCTCCAATTTATCTATCCCGTCTTCCACCTTCTTGTCATCTTGTTCTGTCACTGCATTGGCCAATCCCCTTCTCAAAATGCTCTGCGGGTTATCATAGGCCTTTTTCGCCTCGATCAATCTTCCCAAAGTTTCTCTGGCTTCACTTGCTTTATTCTTGGTAAAATTTCCCCCGCTCGAGGAATTCATCAAGTCCTTTGATTCAGGGTTTGCACCTTCGTAAAACAGATAGTAAGTCTCTGCCTCGATCATCCTGTGGTTCGGACAAGCATCCAACAGTCCCTTGAACCGGGACCAATAAGAGCTCAGAGACTCATCATATTCTTGTTTGCACTCCTGGATCTCCTTCTTCAAGGCGTTTGTCTTGTTGGACGGGAAAAAATAATCCAAGAACTCCAGCTTGAAATCCTTCCATGTGTTGATCGAATATGGTGGAAGCCTCAGCAGCCAAGTATTAGCCTCCCCCTTGAGGGCAAACGGGACTGTACGCAAGCGGTAGTCCTCCTCAGTCGCCTCGTTGGGCCTCTTTTGAATGCTGCACAGCTTACTAAACTCGTTTAGGAATTCGTAAGGACATTAGTTCCTTCGTCCAGAGAATGTGGGCAAAACCCCGAGCACATTTGTCTTGATATCGATAGACCTCCGGCGCGGGTTTGAGACTATGGCATGGGCGGGCTCACCGTCTAGATGCGCGGTGAGTAAACCTATCTCCGGATCGGGATCCACTAAATGTGCCATATTCGCGTCTTCCTCTTCCTCAGTCTCGGAATGCTCTGTTTCTGTGGACGACTTCGGGTCCTCTTCTCCTGACGAGTTCCACTCCTTCTCACTTTCTGATTCGAACGGAAACGGGTCTACTGTCCTTAACCCTGATCTGGTAGTGACGGTGGACGTAGACTCCTTGACTTGCCACTTGTATCGGGCGTTTCCTGACCCAGATGAACTAGCCCAACTTCTAGAATGGAAGCCCGTGTTCATAAACTGTCAAGAAAAACAAAATAACAGAAATTAAACTATATACACCAAAACCTCAAACGCATAAACAATTAACGCAATCCATCCCCGGCACCGGCACCATTTGAAGCCTGCTGAAATTTCTTCTCTTGTTTTCAGTTTAGAGACTGCATGCACATAAAGGAATAACAAGTTTCCTAGGTCCAGCGAATCCACTAGATCACAGGGTCTAGGAACTCACGGAACGTCGGAAGATCTCGGTCGTTGGACACACAGAATATTGCTTCAAAACCCTCAACCACATATACTAAAAATTAGCACAGGGAAGTAGGGATCGATCCCATAGAGATGAAAGCGCAAGTAAACATGCTCAAGGATTCGGGACTATTTTTGGGTTGGCTGCTGCCACGCATTTTTGGGTTGAGGAAATTAAACTAAACTTGGAGTTGAAATCTACTACGCTAACAACTAGATCTAGGCAGAACAGAAATCATGCATATAAACTGGAAAACGAGACTATCACTAGATCTAAGAAACTGTTTTCTAAATTACCTAGACCTAGGAAATGAAGTGACGGTGGGGACCATTTGCTGAAAAGGTAAAGTACGGATGAAAAGCTGAAAAACAACTAACTAAAGTACCAACTAACAGCGACATCATCTTCTCCAATCAATTTGCATAAAAATTTCAGTAGAAACAGAGATGGAACGTGAATCGGAAACGAAGCAGACTGAAATTAAAGCAATTAAACGAAGAACAATTTAAAACTAAGCAGATCTGCGACTACTAGACGAAGTAAAATAGAAAGAGAGCAAAAAGTTCGAAATCCATGCACAACTTGATTCCCCTGTTCAGATCCACACTTCGGATGCTAAATCCACTCCGAATCCAAGCATCCGAAACCAAACTCCGACCAAAAGTATATCCATAGCTACAGATTCGCCAAACAACCACCGATCACCAACAACAACACAGATCCACAACCTATTTCCCAGATCAAGCATAGAATTATCCAAAACAGAGAATAACGGTCAACTTCCGAAATTAAACCACAAAACACAGAATCAACGTAAATCAACGCAAGATAAACACCATCATGACATAAACTAAATGCATAGATAACGGTAATAGCAAACAACCAAATCGACTTCCAAAACGATGAAGTTCGACGGAATAAAGGTGCGGAAAGCTGAATGTAAACTGATTGTTTCTTCGCCCTCCGTGAGGACGGTGTTACGACTAACTTTCGCCGAAGATGAACCCCTAGAAACCTTTAACTACCTAGAATTCCCATTTTTCCCAAGTGTGTGTGTGAGTGTGTGTTAAGAGCAAAATCATGTATATGGCGTGTACTGCATGCTCCTTTATTTATAGGCGTTGAAGTGGGTCCAGCGAGGTATGAATAGTCTTTGTTGCCCTCAGCTATTGACTTCCTTCGTCTAGCCATTTTTTCCTCTTCAAGTCTGCTCACTTTCCTCCGTTTCCTTCGCTAGTCCATTGTCTCCAGCTCTTCCTGGATCTAGCGTCTCCTTCACACACCTGGCTTAAAAACTGCGTTAGACCCAACAAAATAGAGTGTTTTTCACCACATAACCGATGCATAAAATTAGCCTTATCAGTCATCTATGAAGACTAAAACGAATTTATCCAAGAACTGGTGAAAAACTCGTTCATCAAGTCCATGAATACCTGATGGACCAGATGTTTCCCCACTCTTTCGAGTGTTGTGATGGTTTTCGTATGTAATTTGGAGTGTATCCAACTGATCAGGAAGAGATTCCCGACCCAGCTGAGTCGTTGGTACAATAACCGGGACCTGGCTTCAAACAAGTTTCCTCAACCCACTTCTACTGATTAGTATAATGGAGGTAAGGGTCGATTCCCATGAGGATGGACACGTTTTGATAACTTCGGTGACTTTCCTGGGTGTTTTGGTTAGCTACCACGCTTGGGTTGAGATTTTACCTAGACAGGAAATAAAGGTGGTACTCTACTAACTAGTAGGCGTGAAAATAACAGACATGTGGGAGTGTTCGTGAAAATAGGGGACAATGTGTCTCAGAGGCATATGAAAAGTAGACAGTTACTAAAAGGGGAAATTTAGACTACAAGGCATATTTGGTGGCTGGGTGGTTCTCTGACAGGTCTGGGCAGTACATCTGAAAAGTAGGGAACAAAAGCAAAAGTAACTTAAAAGTAAAGTTGTTCAAACTAAAGTTGATTTTGACGTTTTCTTCTTCACCAAGTATTAACAGAATTCAGATAAACACAAACACCATGACTAAACTTCAGATTCACAAATTCAAACTTAAGATCCATCGATTTAAATGCTCAAACTTAAATTAAACAGTGAAACTGCAACTTTACTTCTACTGACTGACATGCAAGGTGGTAATCACGGCGCAGAAAAGAAACTCATGCACGAAAACTTGACTAAACATAGCTACAACTTTGAATCAACAACTCCCGATAAGAAAACACTTAGAAATTGAAAGCAATAACTAAATCTAACTTTCCTAGGAAGAATGAAGCAAACTCAAACCAAAGTGACATGCGAAACAGAAACTTCATAATGTAAAAGATGGAAAATAACAAAGTACTTCAAAAGAGCAACAACGATGAGTGTTTGCAAATAACTAACGATGAAAACAAGTAAACTTTAAACTAAGAAAGCGATTAAGATTGTTTGTGCCACTCCGGGCGATGATACTACTACACTGCTACGATAACTGGCTGGAACGGCGGACTGATGACTTCTCCGACAAACTCTTCGACGTCAAGTGACCATGGCTGTGGCGAGGAACGAGAGGTGGGATAATGCTGAAGGAACTGATCTTCTAGAGAGAATTCTACTAAGTGTGTTGAGAACCGAGAACTTCGAACCGAACTCTTAGGAGGCGTCTATCCGAACTCTTCTTTTATAGGGAGGCTTGCCCTTGCTTTTAGGGTAGACTTCTCCCGCGTTTTGACCTTTTTGCCCTTGTCAATGATCATCCCAGCTATCCTCCTTCTCCATCTCGAGCCTTTTCTCTGGCATGCATCCTGGTGGTATCGCACCCTTCCGGCGCCCTTTTCACTTGCGTCACCTGAATCGTCTCCTACCGACTTGGATCCTTTAAACCTGCACACTTAAGCAACTGTTTTGCAGATAATACATGCATTTCACGACATACTGACCAAGTAACCAAGGCTTAGAATACGACTTATCAAACTTCTCACACTTACCACATGCTTGTCCTCAAGCGTGAAGACAAATAAAAAGAAATAAGTCGAATTCGAGCCTGGTTACTCCCCCTGACCGACTCTACCTAACTAGACTCAAGACTCTGACGCAAAAGAAAAGAAAACAAAATAACGACACAAACACATAACACATATAGTTAACTTAAACACATAGAACAGGGCTATATTTTCAACCACCCTTCCCCTCGAGATCAGGTGCAATCCGGCCTTAGGCAGCCTTGAACTTCTACCGCCCCCTTTTCTTCCCCAGTCAAGTATATCTGCTTGTCAGGATCACCCAATCCTAGGCCAAACACTTGGTTCACTCAGTCACTCATTCCTCACAGGGGATGTTAGGACTGTTTTCTCTCAATGCTAAACCACAGATGTTTCGGACTCAGATCTCACATGCAGCTCCTAAAGGTCTTTAAGGCTTGTAATGGGGCTAGTGGTTTGTAGTGTTTGGGGTAGTTGTCCCTAAGGCTCTAGGGTTCAAAAACTAACTACTTATTTGATGAGGGAGAACTGTGTGCATTCGGGCTTCTGGCTAGGGCTTCTTCTTCGGCTGGACAATTTCTAACATTGGCTTCCAACTGGTCAGTAGCTTCTTTGTGGCTTCGCCACCCTTATTCTTTCTTCCTCCTTTCTCTTTTTGTGGTCAAGTATCTGCGACCATTTTCTTCAATTTTCCTTTCTGTGGCTTTGCCACCCTTATTCCTTCTTCTAGTTTTTTTTGGATCTGGAAACTTCAGATCGATTTTCTCCTTCTTTCTTTGTTTTTCTTTTCTTCAGCTGGTTCCTTTTGTATGTCCTCCTGGGCAGTTGCTTCCTTGCC
Organism: Salvia hispanica; assembly: GCF_023119035.1. Classification (NCBI taxonomy): domain Eukaryota; kingdom Viridiplantae; phylum Streptophyta; class Magnoliopsida; order Lamiales; family Lamiaceae; genus Salvia; species Salvia hispanica. The sequence goes on from NC_062965.1 coordinate 44,363,209, forward strand.
TCATGCCTTGCACGCACACTTTTCCAGTGGCTGATGGGTTATTTCGGGGTATAAATTAGGCTAGAAAATGGGGTTCTAAGGGTAGGTTTTTCTTTTCTTTTTTTATCTCTTTTTTTTTTTTTTTCAAGGGGGTTTCCTACTGCCTTCAGGGTTTGCTACACGCGGTCACCTTGCCCTAGACATCATGTGGTAGCCTCTCTTCTTTTTCAGTATTTAGTGGAAAGTAGTTCCACTTTGGGGTTTCTAACTCACCTTTTAAGAGGGCTTTCGTGTCTGACCTAAGGGATGGGTTTTTCCTTCATACTTGCATCATCTATACTGACTAGGGGTTACTGGAGGGGGTGGTTTCTGTTTTTCGGCATGCCTTATCTCCCTCAATTCCCCTCACCGTCAGTTCGAGGCAGTTGAGTTTTAAGCTCATTCATAAAACATAACACATAATTCCTAGACCTAAACAAACCTAAAAAAAAAACTAACATGCACTGACTCAAATAACACATATATACATGTCATACTGGCCATTTGCTCCCCCTCTCACTTCACAAGTGTCTGCCCCAGATACGGGCTGTGAAGTGAAAATTGGGAATGGCTAGTATGACAGACACACTACTTTATAACAAACACATATTATATCTAAAAACTTCTCACACTTAGACTATGCAATAGGCTAAGTGGGAGAGTTTCAGATATATACCTAGATTTATAAACAAAGCAGAGCAAAATATTTACAAACATGAAATATAAACATATAAACTCCTCACACTTAGACTACGCAGTAGGCTAAGTGTGAGGTAACATGCCCACGACAAAACACAAAGAAAAACATAATAAACATACATGCACCAAAGGAGCAAACCCTTTACTTCTCACACTTAGACTATTAAATAGGCTAAGTGTTATGAATGGGGTTTACTCACAATTAAAACACATAATTCTAACTATTTACTAAAAGTACGAAAACATAAACAAAAGAAAAAAAACTTAAAAATTAAAAAGAAAACTAACTGGTCAGTTGGGGGTGGTTCGGTCAGATGTTCCTCCTGCTCCTTCTTGGGGCAGGGTTCTGTGCAGGTGGGTCCGTTGGTTCTTCTTCAGTAGGTCCGGGTTGGTTGTCATCATCCTTCTGTTGTCCATTGCTTTCTTCTTCCTCAGGTCCGGTGGGTTCTTCTTCCTGTCCTCCATGTCCGCTTGTTCCAGCTCCAATGCTTGCTTTGCCTCTTGCCAACTCCTTTAGGATGCTCTCCATTAGGGCTGTCAGCTTCGTCATCTCTGCCCGCGATTGTCTATTCTCCTCAGCCAGCTCAGTCACTGCCCGCTCCAGGTTTTCTTGCCTCAGCCTCTGTGCTTGGTCGAGCTGGAGAGCTTGCACCTCCGGGCCTTGTTATGCCCTTCCTCCAGGGGCTTCTCCCATTTGGTAGAACTGGGGTACTCCTTCTCTGTAGTATACCAAGTTGGTGCGGATGAAGAAGGGTATATCAAACAGGCCAGGAGCGTCGACCATGTACATTGGAGACAGGTCTTCTGCCTCTGTTATGATGATGTTGTTGCGCACGAAGGCTCCTAGTATGTGGTAGAGCGACAAGTTTCTGGCTGGGTAGGTGGCTATCAGGTGGCATTCGGTCATGGACGTTCTTGCAGCGGAATTGCTCTGCCCCAGTAGGTTATAGCCTAAGTAGAGCTGCACTAATCTTAGCATGGAGTTGTTGAAGTGGGTGGATCTGGATTTAGTGGAGGCAAACTGGCCAGCATCCGGGTGGGTTAGCTCCTCCTGTGGCTTCCCGGGGCTCAAATTCTATATGTCGCCTCGGTACCCCCCTCTCACGGCTTCTCCAGTCTCGGTCCTATAGCCTCCTCCAGTGCTACACATACCTGGCCGCACAGTCCACTCTATCGTGACTCATGGACAGGCTTCTCCACCGAATATCCTAAAGGAAATTGACACCTCGTCTAGGTCCGTAGTGACTTGGAACCTAAACGTGGTGAAGAACTCCTTTGCTAATCTCACAGTGTATATCTCTCGGGTCCCTATTCTCTAACTAACAGCCATTCAAAACCCAATGC
>NC_062965.1:44365369-44428754 GCF_023119035.1 Salvia hispanica
ACTCCTTTGCTAATCTCACAGATATCTCTGGGTCCCTATTCTCTAACAGCCATTCAAAACCCAATGCTTCCATACTGGCCAGGAAGGAATCACGAACAGACAACTCATCCAAAGAGGGTATATGGAGTACCTTTCCGCATTTGACTTGCTTGCTACTGTCATCCTTGTCGTCAAATGCATCTTGAAGCTTTTTGGTGTCGTAGTGCTTCATGGCCTCCATAAGCTCATCAGTGAGCGTTACCCTCCACCGCCGGTATACGATCCTCTCTACCGGAGGATGGACTTGTTCAAGGAGGTTGTCGGGGAGCTGCTGCTCATGATATTCTTCTCCTTCCAGAGAGATATCACTCTCTGAGTCAGACTCCTCGCTGGAAGTGTAGTCGGTGTCGCTTGATCTCTCTTTCTCTTCCGGCTCTCTGATCACTATGCTTGCATTGGCAGTGCGCTGTTTCTACATGACTTATTTCTTCTTGACAGGGGCCTTCCCTTTTCTCTTCCTTTCTTGAATGTACTTGGTGTCTTCGGTTTCCATTGCCTCTATGTCTCCGTCGGCTTGTGTTGAAACGTCCTCCTGGGTGGTAGGCTTGGTCACCACGCGGGTACTAGTATCACTTCTTGCTGCCTCCTCCCGACCTACTCGACTCGATGCGAGGTCCAGACTTCAGCCCACCTTGTCAAGATTCTCACCGATGATGATACTGTCCTTGTTGCCATTTGGGTGTCCTCCTGGCTAGCATTCGAGGGCTCCTCCCCAGGTTTTGTAAGAGTAGTCTTCTCGTCTTCACTCGAAACCTCCACTGCATCTGCTGTGTTTGCTCCTGCCTTGTTGGACGTCCACTTTCCTAAGCATCGCTGTGACACTCTTTGGGGTTTCTGCCTTTCCGCCTTGGGGTTGTTTTTCAACACTAGCCTCCTCTTTACTGGTTTCGGTTTAGTTACCACTGAGGCTTCCTCTTGATGTGTTACTGGCTCTTGCCTCTCCTCCTCAAGTTGTTCGGCTGTCTTCTCCTCTACTGATTGGTGGACTATCCCTTCCGACCTTTCTGCTTCCTTTGTTGCTTCCCCCTTCCCTACTGCCTGGGATGCGAGGTCCAGTACCTCAGCCACCCCTTCAGGGTTTACCACGATCCTATCCCCCTTGCCCTTGGTTGTTGCGTCCTGACCAGTAAGTCCCATCACTTCTTCCCAATCGATCTTCCTTGCGGAGAAAATCACTTCACATAAATGCTCTTCCGGGAATCGATCCCTCACATCTTCACTGTTCCCTTCTTGTATTATTCTGCTCAAGTGGTCCGCTACCTTGTTTTCAACTCCCTTTTTGTCTTCTACCTCCCAGTCGAATTCTTGTAAAAGCAGCACCCATCTGATCAGTCGGGGCTTTGACTCCTTCTTTGCAATGAGATACTTGTTTGCCGCATGATCAGTATAGACGATGACTCTTGATCCCAGTAGGTACTGCTTGAACTTTTCGAAGGAATAGACAACCGTTAACATCTCCTTTTCGGTGGTGTCATAATTCCGTTGGGCTTGATTCAAAGTCTTGGTGCATAGAATATCACGTCCCTTTTTCCTTCAATCTTCTGTCCCAGTACGGCCCCCACTGCATAGTCGCTAGCATCGCACATCACCTCGAAGGGGTGATCCCAGTCAGGAGCCTGAATGATCGGTGCAGAAATCAATTTTTACTTAAGGAGGTTGAAGGCAGCCTTGCAATGCTCATCGAAGACGAACACCACCTCGTTCTGGAGAAGCCTGGTGAGAGGTTGGGCAATCTTGGCGAAATCCTTGATAAATCTTCGATAAAATCCAGCATGGCCAAGGAAACCTCTTATTCCTTTCTGATCAGTAGGGAAGGGTAGTTTGGATATGACATCAACTTTAGCTTGATCCACCTGGATCCCCTTTTCTGACACCACGTGTCCTAAAACAATTCCTTCTGTAACCATGAAATGACATTTCTCAAAATTTAAAACCAGACTCTTTGCTTGACACCTTTCTAGTACCACATCCAAATGTTGCAAGCACGAGTCGAAAGAGTCTCCATAGACAGTGAAATCATCCATAAAGATCTCTATACAATCTTCAATCAAATCCGAGAATATGCTCATCATGCACCGTTGGAAAGTACCGGGGGCGTTGCATAGACCAAATGGCATACGCCTATACGCATAGGTTCCAAACGGACAAGTGAACGTGGTCTTATCCTGGTCCTCCGGGTCCACATAGATTTGAAAGTAACCACTGTACCCATCCAAAAAGCAGAAGTACTTCCTCCCACCCAGTCGCTCCAGCATTTGATCGATGAATGGCAGGGGAAAATGGTCCTTCCTGGTTGCATTGTTCAGCTTCCGGTAATCTATGCACATTCGCCACCCGGTAACTAGTCTGGTGGGCACTAGCTCATTTCTCTCATTCTTAATCACCTGGATCCCTGACTTCTTGGGGACCATATGGATTGGGCTAACCCATTCACTATCTGGTACCGAATATATAATGCCCAGTGAGAGCAACTTCAAGATTTCCTTCAGTATCTCTTCTCGCATGTTTGGGTTCACCTTTCTTTGGGAATCTCTATGCGTCTTGGCTCCATCCTCCAGCCTAATGTGGTGCATGCAGACATCCGGGCTTATACCTACCAGGTCCGTAAGGCTCCATCCAATAGCCTTCTTGTTTTTTCCTCAGCACAGGTTAGTAGTCTTGCCTCTTGCTCTTCAGTCAGCCCGCTATTGATGATTACAGGGAATGAGTCTTCCTCCCCTAGGTAGGTATACTTAAGATTCGCTGGCAACTTTTTCAACTCCACTTGCGGGGGCAGTGTGTCTGTAGGTAAAGGGTTCTTCTTTGAATCCTCCTCTTGCTCTTGTTCAGCATCTGATTTTTCCTCCATCCGGGCCGGCACAACGGCCCCTACGGATCCTGCTAGTTCTGACTTCTGACAAAATTCCGTAATTGCTTCTTCGATCTCTTCGTCAGTCAACCCTCGGCTACTGATCAGATCACACCATGCAGCTGCTTCCACATCAACCTGGGCATACACATCCAAGGCTTGGAGCTTTTCCTGCAATAATTCGGTCTCAAGAAATTCTTGGACTAAGGGGTCAATTACATCAACATAACATAGATTTTCAGAATCTATTGGTTTTTTCATGGCTTCATTGATGTCAAAGACAAATTTCTCACCATTAAAGTCAATGCATATTGTCCCCTCGGCCATATCCACAATTGTTTTAGCCGTTCTTAAAAATGGTCTTCCTAACAATATCCCGCTAGACTCCCTAGCTTCTGGTTCACTCATTTTAATGACATAAAAATCAGCGGGATAAGTAAAGTTTTGTATCCTGACCAATACATTTTCTAACACACCCTCAGGATTGATACATGACCTATCAGCCAGTTGGATCAACACCCTAATATTCGACAATTTTACCCCTTTTAATCGATTATAAATGGATAACGACATAACATTGATAGATGCTCCTAGATCACACATTGCATGCTCGATTTTCACATCCCCAATTGTTATGGGTAGGGTAAACATACCTGGGTCGGCTCTCTTGGGTGGTAGCTTCTCCTGTACAATGGCTGATGCTATTCCTTCCACCATGATTTTCCATCCTCCTGGGCCTTCCCGGCTATGAACTCCTTTATAAACTTCCCCAGAGGGGGCAGTCTCACGGCTTGGAGGAATGGTATGGTGACATCCAGCTTCCCAAAGATCGACATGAAATCCACAGGGTTTTCTTTCTTCCTCTTCGTCACAAACCGATATGGAAACGGTTTTTCTCCCTTAGCCTCTCCAGTCAGTCCTTGTGGAATTCCCTTTGGCTTCTCCTGGGTTTGAGGTTCCGATGTGGGCATTACTCCTCCCGGCTGCTCATTTCCAGGTTGTGTTTCTCCCTCCTTTCCTTCCACGGTAGGCTCCTCGTTTAGAAAAAACGGATCCTCCATCTGAGGCAGAGGCCTCTTGAGCTCTTCCGCTGGGATGATGTCGCTCAGCACCTCTTCTCTACTAGACTCCCCAACAGGGTTCTTGAGCTGAGGTCCATTATAGGCTGTCCCGGACCGCAGTGTAATTTTGCTCACATTTTCCTTTTCAGGTACATGGACTGTAGATGGGAGTTTCCCTGAGTTCCCTTTCATTTCGCCCACCGAGTTAGCGAGTTGGGCCAACTGCCTGTTCATCATGTCCATATTTGCCCTATGCTCCTTCTGGGCACTTTGCATTCCTTGCATTGTTTCATTACTGGACTGCAAGTCATTTTTAATGCTTTGCTGCGAGGCAAGCATCTCCCCCATCATGTCCTCCATAGACCTCCTCGACCTGTTTGGGTAATGGAATTGGTTCGAGCTCTGGTGCTGGTTATACTGAGGTGGCGGGTTTGACTGGTAGCCTGAGAAATTTTGTTGGTTTTGGTTCGGTGGGTACTGGTTATACTGGGCAGGAGGGTTATACTGGTCGTGGTTGTGCTGGTACTGACTTTGGTTTTGGTGGTGGGTGTTATGTTGAGGCCCTGGGTTAAATTGGTTCTGGTTTTGGTTTTGGTTCTGGTTTTGGTTTTGGGAGTTTCGCTGATGGGGTGGCACATAGGTAGGGTTCGGGTTCTGGTTTTGAGAGTTTTGGTTCTGAGGATGCTGGTTTCTTCCTACCCAGTTAGACTGGTAGTCAGGGTTTGTTGGGCCACGGTTGGGATATTGGTTCGGTTGGGGGTTGGGTTGATTTGGAGCCTGATTTTGGTTTTGATTCTGATTTCCATCTCCCCATCGGAAATTTTGGTGGTCCCTCCACGGTGCATCTCTTTGTTTCCCCGGAATCCAATTTCCGTTGGAATTGTAGTATCCTGCGGCATTTGCTTGCTCCACATCCAGCGAGTTGTCCGGCTGATCATATGGTAGTGCTGGGGCTTCTTGGCCTCCAGTTGGAGAAGGTGGTGGAGTGTTCTGCTTGATTGCAGTCAGCAACTCCTTCTTTAATTCCTCCATCTTCAAATCCATCCGTTCCTCCTGGTCAGTAGCCGAAGCACTTGCTACCCTTTCTCTGCTGTACCCATCTCTCGCGTTGTCGTACGTCTTCTTTGCATTCAACAGCTTACGTAACACCTTCTTGGCTTCACTTACTCTCAACTGGGTGAAATCGCCTCCAGATGATGAATTCGCCAGATCCTTGGTTTCCTTGTTCATTCCTTCATAGAAGGTGTGGTGCACCTCTATCTCCTTCATGCGATGGTTGGGGCATGACTCCAAAAGGCTCATGTACTTCTCCCAGTACTCACTCAGAGTTTCATCATATTCTTGCCTTATGCACGATATTTTCCTCTTCAATGCACTTGTCTTTGAAGACGGGAAAAACTCGGCTAGGAAAACTGACTTGAAATCAGCCCATGTATTGATAGAGTCGGCTGGCAGGCGCATGAACCAAGTGTTGGCCTCTCCCTTCAGGACAAAAGGTAGGGCTTTCAGTCTGTAATCATCCTCGCTCGCTCCTGCTGGCCGCCTCTGTGCCTTACAGATTTTGCAGAACTCATTTAAGAATTCGTATGGTCCCTCGTAGCTCTTCCCACATTACGTCGGTAAGATTGCGATAACGTGGGGTTTCACATCACAGGCGGTTTGGCCTGGGGTAACCACTATGGCTTGTGGAGGATCTCCGTCGGCGTGCGCGGTAAGTGTTGCGAGCTCGGGATCGTCCTCACCCTGGTCAGCCATTCTCACTAGTGTTCTTACTGGTTGGGGTGGAAGCTCCGGAAGTTGGTACTCTAGCTCCTCCTTTTCTTCGTCGCTACTCGTGCCTAGGTCGGACAGTGCTGTCGACAGGCCAGAACGAGTGGTAACTAGTATTGTTCCTCGGGGAAGTATCCTTGGTCTCCACTGGCCAGGAGCCGAGCCACTTCTCATAAACTGAAAACAAAAAGAAAAGAAAAATTATAAACAGTATGTACACCAAAAAGATCACACACAATAACAGGTATGAACGCCATCCATCCCCGGCAACGGCGCCATTTTGACGGACCAGAGGTTTCCCCACTCTTTCGAGTGTTGTGATGGTTTTCGTATGTAATTTGGAGTGTATCCAACTGATCAGGAAGAGATTCCCGACCCAGCTGAGTCGTTGGTACGATAACCGGGACCTGGCTTCAAACAAGTTTCCTCAACCCACTTCTACTGATTAGTATAATGGAGGTAAGGGTCAATTCCCACGAGGATGGACACGTTTTGATAACTGCGGTGACTTTCCTGGGTGTTTTGGTTAGCTACCACGCTTGGGTTGAGATTTTACCTAGACAGGAAATAAAGGTGGTACTCTACTGACTAGTAGGCGTGAAAATAACAGACATGTGGGAGTGTTCGTGAAAATAGGGGACAATGTGTCTCAGAGGCATATGAAAAGTAGACAGTTACTAAAAGGGGAAATTTAGACTACAAGGCATATTTGGTGGCTGGGTGGTTCTCTGACAGGTCTGGGCAGTACATCTGAAAAGTAGAGAACAAAAGCAAAAGTAACTTAAAAGTAAAGTGGTTCAAACTAAAGTTGATTTTGACGTTTTCTTCTTCACCAAGTATTAACAGAATTCAGATAAACACAAACACCATGACTGAACTTCAGATTCACAAATTCAAACTTAAGATCAATCGATTTAAATGCTCAAACTTAAATTAAACAGTGAAACTGCAACTTTACTTCTACTGACTGACATGCAAGGTGGTAATCACGGCGCAGAAAAGAAACTCATGCAAGAAAACTTGACTAAACATAGCTACAACTTTGAATCAATAACTCCCGATAAGAAAACACTTAGAAATTGAAACCAATAACTAAATCTAACTTTTCTAGGCAGAATGAAGCAAACTCGAACCAAAGTGACATGCGAAATAGAAACTTCATAATGTAAAAGTTGAAAAATAACAAAGTACTTCAAAAGAGCAACAGCGATGAGTGTTTGCAAATAACTAACGATGAAAACAAGTAAACTTTAAACTAAGAAAGCGATTAAGATTGTTTGTGCCACTCCGGGCGATGATACTACTACACTGCTACGATAACTGGCTGGAACGGCGGACTGATGACTTCTCCGACAAACTCTTCGACGTCAAGTGACCATGGCTGTGGCGAGGAACGAGAGGTGGGATAATGCTGAAGGAACTGATCTTCTAGAGAGAATTCTACTAAGTGTGTTGAGAACCGAGAACTTCGAACCGAACTCTTAGGAGGCGTCCATCCGAACTCTTAGGAGGCGTCTATCCGAACTCTTCTTTTATAGGGAGGCTTGCCCTTACTTTTAGGGTAGACTTCTCCCGCGTTTTGACCTTTTTGCCCTTGTCAATGATCATTCCAGCTAACTTCCTTCTCCATCTCGAGCCTTTTCTCTGGCATGCATCCTGGTGGTATCGCACCCTTCTGGCGCCATTTTCACTTGCGTCACATGAATCGTCTCCTACTGACTTGGATCCTTTAATCCCGCACACTTAAGCAACTATTTTGCAGATAATACATGCATTTCACAACATACTGACCAGTAACCAAGGCTTAGAATCCGACTTATCAATACCGCAGGGGCATTTGTTAGGCCGAACGGCATCACAACGAACTCGTACTGTCCATATCTCGTACGAAATGCAGTATTCGGTATGTCCTCCCTTCGAACTCGTAGTTGATGATATCCGGACCTCAAGTCCATCTTTGAAAACACGTCGGCTCCTCGAAGTTGATCGAACAAGTCATCTATCCTCAGCAGTGGATACTTGTTCTTGATGGTCAATTTGTTCAACTCTCTATAGTCGATACACATTCTCATCGTCCCATCCTTCTTATTCACGAAAAGCATTGGTGCGCCCCACGGTGAGACACTAGGCCTAACGAAACCTAGGTCCATGAGCTCTTGAAGTTGTATCTTGAGTTCCTCCAACTCTTTAGGCGCCATTCGATACGGTGCCTTAGACACGGGTGCGGCTCCTGGTTTGAGGTTGATCGTGAACTCCAATTGTCGATCTGGCGGCTGTCCAGGTAGTATTTCGGGAAAAACGTCTGGAAATTCTCGTACGACAGAGACGTCTAGCAGCTTCTTTTCCTCCTTCTCCTCTCCAAGGAGATAGACGAGATAGGCAGGACGCCCCTTTCTCATCATCGTGGTAGCTTGGAGCGCGGAGATTATAGCGGTTCGCCGGTTCCTTGAGATTCCGTTGTATACGGTGGGTTCCTTTCCCGGAGCTTGTAGGGATATTTGTCTCTCCTTACAACGAATCATCGCAAAATTCGCAGTCAACCAATCCATTCCTAGGATTACATCGATATCTCCCATCGCCATAACTTGCAGGTCGTGAGCGACTAATTTAAGATCTCCTAATACAATTTCTACGTTCGAGCATATTCGAGAGATTTCTATCGTCCCACCCACTGGTGAAGACACCATCATCTTATCGATCAACAATTATCACATTAAAAGTCATGCATACTTCAAAATGAGCAAGTAACAAATAACATTTCGCATCTACTTTCAAAACAACCATTTTCTACAACTCACACTTTTTCCTCATATTTCCATATCGCCTCTTATAACGATTTTGATTTCGAGTTTGGTGCTATGAAGCTCGCCTTTTCTGTTTTTGCTAAGTACTGTGTGCACAGAAAGGAATAACAAGTCTCCTAGGACCAGCGAATCCACTAGATCACAAGGTCTAGGAACTCACGGATCGTTGAAAGATCTCGGTCGTCGGACACACAGGATATTGCTTCATAAACCCTCAACCACTTATACTAAAATTAGCACAGGGAAGTAGGGATCGATCCCACAGAGATGAATGCGTAATTAAACATGCTCAAGGATTTGGGACTATTTTTGGGTTGGCTGCTGCCACGCATTTTTAGGTTGAGGAAATTAAACTAACTTGAGTGAAATCTGCTACGCTAACAGCTAGATCTAGGCAGAACAGAAATCATGCATGTAAACTGGAAAACGAGACATTCACTAGATCTAAGAAACTATTTCTAAATTACCTAGACCTGAGAAATAAACTGACGATGGGGACCATTTGCTGAAAAGGTAGAGTACGGACGAAAAGCTGGAAAACAACTAACTAAAGTACTAACTAACAACGACATCATCTTCTCCAATCGATTTGCATAAAAATTCAGTAAAGACAGAGATGGAACGTGAATCGGAAACGAAGCAGACTGGATTTAAAGCAATTTAACAAAGAACAATTAAAATCTAAGCAGATCTACGGCTACTAGACGGAGTAAATTGAAAAGAGAGCAAAAGAGTTCGAAATGCATGCACAACTTGATTCCCCTGTTCAGATCCAACCTCGGATGCTAAATCCACTCCGGATCCAAGCATCCGACACAAACTCCGACCAGAAGTATATCCATAGCTTCAGATTTAACAAACAACCACCAATCAACAACAACAATTCAGATCCACAACCTCTTCCCCAAATCAAGCACATAATTATCCAAAATAGAGATTAACATTCAACTGCCGAAATAAAACTTCAAACAAAAACCCAGAATCTTAAATCAACACAAGATAACACCAACATGACAAAAACTAAATGCATAGATAACCGATAAATAGCAACAACCAAATTGACTTACAAAACAATGAAGTTCGACGGAATAAAAGTGCGAAAAGCGGAATGAAAAGTATATTGTTTCTTCGCCCTCCAAGAGGACGGTGTTACACTGACTTTCGCCGAAGATGAACCCCTTAGAAACCCTAAGCTATCCCAGAATTCCCATTTACCAAGTGTGTGTGTGAGTGTGTGAGCTAAGAGCAAAAATCATATATGGTGTGTGGTGCATGCCCCTTTATTTATAGGCGTTGAAGTGGGTCCAGCGAGGTATAAATAGTCTTTGTTTCCCTCAGCTATTGACTTCCTTCTTCTAGCCATTCTTTTCCCTTCAGTTCTGCTCAATTTCCTTCATTTTCCTCTGCTAGTCCATTGTCTCCAACTTTCCCCGGATCTAGCGTCTCCTTCACACACCTGGCTTAAAAACTGCGTTAGACCCAGCAAAATAAAGTGTTTTCTCACCACATAACCGATGCATGAAATTAGCCTTATCATGCTAACAAGAAACTATTTCATCATCTTCTCTCCAAGCATCCAATTACAACAAATATCTAAATTTTCCGCTTCGTTATCCATGCATTGATCATCAGCTATTCGTAAACATATTTCCTTTCTCAAGATATTATTGTTTAAGTTCGATCTTCTAGCAGCTTGTGACAGGTAGCTCGTTGTTACAGAATATATAACGTCTCATTTATTGGTTATGTCGACGCTTTTAGTTGGTGTAAAATTTCCCTGCGTGTTTGTCCATAGGAACTTATTCCTCGTGTGTATCCGAAAAGCACAGCTCTAACATTTCCTTGAGACTAGTATTAATAATTCGAAAATTGATCAAACAGTCTTACTTGGATAGAAACTGATTTCAACTCGAAGAAGCACCACAAAATGTCTTTCATCGGAAAGGCTCCAAACTTAATCAAGGAAACAAGAATAATATTTCTAGCTCGACACTTTCAAATCTCATCATTGACAATTGGTTTGAAGCTAAGCAAGGACTAAGTTCCATTGAACTTAACCTGTCCATTCTGAGAATTAAATGGTTTAGAGGTATCAAGTAAAACCCATAGAGCTTGATAATTTACTTCTGACAAGGGCTCGAAAGAACATGGGATATGTCATGAAAACATGATGAAACTGCAATAAATCTCAAATTCCATAGCAGACTGCCCGATCAAAATTTGCAAAAATTCCGGACAGCAATGATTTATATCGGTCAAACATGTCAAGGCCTAAAACAATCAGTCGTGACAGAATTTAGAAACATAGACAAATGTCATGAAGTAGCACTAATAATGGTTCAACGACATCATGTTATTGAAAAATGAAATCACATCAATGGATTCACCGGTTTGTTGAGGGCAACTCAAAGTGATTGGAACTTTTCAGAAAATTAACACGATCAAACCCGTTAATGAAGAAGAGAACATCAAAGCCTTAACTTGGTGTTGCAGAAAGAAAAATCACTGAGCTAAAAAGAATCTTCTGCAAGAAAGAACTGGCGAAACGAAGAGGTGAAAAAAATTCCAAGAAGAATATTCCATCATTTGAAGAAAACGGGTCTGGAGATGTGATCATACTAAAGGTCATAACTGCAAACAACTTTAGGAATGAAGTTCAATGACGGAAGCTCATAAAATCAAATATCGTCCTTATGAATGACGAATTAAAGAAGACTACTCAATCAAGATGTCCAAAGTTACAAGGACAAACACCAATTTTCATGCCAAGTGAGTCATGACTCGATATAGGAAAATAAATAATGGACATTACTTGCAAATTGTGAGTCAACCAAGGTGTCCAAAAATGCAAGGGCTCACGGTTATACAAAACGTCCCGAAAAGAATTTAGAATCCAAGTAAGTACTGTTGATTTAAAAAAGAATCGGTCATTCTAGCTATGGAGGTCGCACTCCCTCGCACATTTTTCGCGAGCCTGAACATGGTAACATTGTTCTATGAAACCGTGGATTCCAGATTGAGATTCATCTTGTCGTTAAAATTAATAACTATGTTGGATGGTCACATCTTCAAAGTTTTCTGGCCATGTCACACGGTCATTTTCGAAATACATTGCCATTATACACGTGGTCTTGATGTGTCATAAACATCGTCGTATATGTGTCGCATCGCCACTTTTGCATGGTATGCAAGACTGCATAGTTTTATTAGATCTTAGGTATGATCTCGCCATTGTAAGGATACACCAAAGCTCAAAATATACTTATTTTCGTTGGTTCTATCACTCAGGAAAGTGATATTGCAGTTGTCAACTTACAAGTAAATTCTAGCACGTTCAGTCTGGCCTACTTCTTAGGCACTCTATAATTTCAAGCATAGCTTGAAGTCTCATACTTCAACATATATTTGATCATTACTTAACTCCAACTTCATATGGCTCCTTCGTTCGCAACAAAGTTCAAAAGTTACGCATTTCACTTTCATAGTGGTTCTATACAATACCTCGTACTTCATCGGTCATGAGTTTTCACCACACAAACGTCATCCATATATTGCACAATTAACATGTTTATTTGAATAGCATATTTCACCACATAAATCGTTTGGTGTTCCATAGCATATCAAGCATCGTAAATTAATATATGTGAATATCAACACTCAATCAATCAATCATTCATGGAATTGCATGATTGAATCGCATTTCATAAATCATGCAATTCATGCTCATTTGTATCCCAATCACAACTCGCAACTACACGCGTACCATACTTTGCATTTCACAGTTTCATAGTCATGAAATTTTAACCTCATAGGCATAAAATTGTGTCGCTCATGGAAGCAACATGTATTTTCTTCAAGTTAATTTTGTTGTTTCATAGATGTAATATCAAATCTCAACATCAAGCAACATGTGTTCACAATCATATTTCAATGGGTGATAAATTGTGCCTCATGGTTAAACAGAAGCAATTACACATTCACATAGTGTCTCCCATTTCATAGATTCACCTTATTTTCCAAAAGCCATTGTATTTACTTCACATTTCCCATAGATGTCGTTTCATCATACAATCAAGTAATCACGGTCATATAGGATTTCATTCATCCAAGCACACAAAGCCTAACACATATTCGCCGATTTTCATTATCGAGTAAAATACAAGTTCACTTGCACAACATCATTCATCATTCTTAGCATAGTCGCATTTAGCAATTTCATATCCACGCAGATACATTATTTCAGAATTCAAGCAACAATTTCAAAGACGTCATATTAACTTCGATTCCCATTGAAATACTTTCATTTTCACCAGAGTAATATTCCCATCGCAATTTCCAACATTTCACAAACTCAGGTCAATATTCATCGAGATACTTGTTACCTCATTCTTCGTGGTTGAGCGGAGACGAGTCGTGGCGTTGAGCTTCGACGATTATCACTTAGTCAATTGACACAGGAGTAGATTTTGACTTAACAAGACTCTTGGGTCTAGAGCGGAAAGAATTGAGGCTCTGATACCAACTGTAACGACCCGCCCTTCTAGGGTATAATAAATACGGCTATCGCTACCTAGGCGGACTTAAATGCAACAAAGAACATAGGCTAGGGTTTCATTTAAAGGGATTTGACCAAAATATTTAATGAACTATTCAAGCAACAAAACAAAGGCTTAAACAAGAAAACCAAAGATGAATAGATATCATAATTTATGCTCCAAAAGAAAAGGGTTTAATATAATCCAAAACGCATCATGTCTCAATCTTCTAAACCAAAAGGAATAAGTTCAAACTCAACCAAACAATAATAAGTTTCATGATTCAGCGGAAGCAACCAAGAGAAGGGTGAAGCTATGTATGAAGACACAACTACACTCGGAATTTCAAAACGATGATATTATTCAATTTACTTGCTCAACACCGTCAACCGCTCGTCGCCGCTCAACCTGCACATAGGGAAAACACATGCAGGGCTGAGTACTATAAACATACTCAATGGACTTATGCCGAAAACAGTTTTATCATAATAATAGTTATCATGCCATTTCAAGTGTCCATCGGGGTTTTATCTTTAGAAATGCCCGAGGCACCATAATATATCCTTTATCAAAATCACGGTCGCGCAACCATTTTTCACATCGACGTTTAGCATATCCTCATTCTACATGACAAGGAATGCGGCCGCAATCCAGGTCACTAGACCGGCCAACCCGTACGCTGGCACACGGTCTAACATTGGTGTACACTAACCCAAGTAGAGTTTCCGGCTCTACAAGGATCCGAATTCGATTAAATCAAGTGGCATAGCCACAAGGGATAGGCACGACAAAACAAATCAACGCATGATAACACAGATCTCATTCTCATCAATAAAGATTTAGGACGTTGTCCATATTTTAAAAGAAAACCTGTTAGGTTTGGTATACTGAAAAGCATGTTTCAAGCAAGTTTCGCGCGAATAGAATCTTGTTTGTATACGTAAAACTCTACAATCCACTTTTAACTCGATTCAGTATTATTCGAGCAGTCTCGCACGAATAGAATCACTATTATTATTACATTGTGTTTGCTTGTGCATTTATAAGATGTTTTACAAACATTTAAATGCATAAGAAGTAAACAAAGTCTAAGTCTTTTGCTTAGTAGACCGATTGTGGGCGTCGTCCACTTTAAGGTAACACGGTCAGATCTATGCAATGTTTTGCAAAAGAAAAAGAAGAATTTCACAACCTAGATAGGCTTTGGCTACCTATCGTGAAAGGTTGCAATGTCAGTCCGCATAATTCTAAGCCTTACCGAAATAAGATGACATTAGTGTGGTATAGCACTGAACGGATCTAACAGCAAGGCGTGTCTTTATGCTATCTACTGAAAGACTGGGTCTTGATAAAATACTATTTCTTAATCTACATATGTTAGCATTGAGCATACGGTATTGATTATGCACTACTTTGACTTATCAAATGGTGCGGGTTTTTCGCAACCCAATAATCCTGATTTATTGGGTAGTGGTGATTAATATCTAGCGGTGCTAGGATTGCTATTATGTTGAAATGTGCGCGAGGTGAGTCTCGTTTGACAATGTCCTCAAGAGGAGCTCGAACAAGGTTTTATTATTCGGAAAACTAGCCAATTGGAGTTTTATTACTCTATGAATAATAAATAAATGTTTCTTGCTAAGTCCACTCTTGGAATTAATAAGATATTAATTAATTAAGTCCATAGCAGACATTAATTAATTAATGGACATTTATATCTTAAGCGCGAGAAATAAATAATAAACAAAGTGGAAACCCGGATTACTTGTAATTTCGGATTTGAATGGGGAGAGTTCAATATTACTTCTGTAGTGGCTGCTCGTAACATTCCAATATAAGCTTGTATTAAATTGTGGGTTCAATTTAATTACTCCCTCCGTCCCAGATAAGTTGGCATACTTTGAAAATGGCACGGGATTTTAGGAGGTTTTGTTTTGTGTGTTAAATGGAGAGAGAAAATATAATTTTTATATTCATGTGAGAGAGAACTTTTTCCAAAAAGGGAAATGTAACATCTTTTGTGGGACAAACTAAAAAGGAAAGTGTGTCATCTTTTGTGGGACGGAGGGAGTAGTAAAAAGCTAATTGGGCGAGCCCATATCCAAAACCTTCCATAGATCCCTGTCTGTGCCCAAAAGGAACTTAATATAAATAGGAGAATAAAGGAGACAAAATCGTTATTATTATTACTCATAATTTTCGTCCCCCTCTACCTTGAGGAGTTCGAATTTCTCTCCTAATTGGAGAAGGATTTCTTCTGTCTTCTTTATTCGAGCCCTAGTATTTTGATAAGATCAGCCCACCCTGATATCGAGATACAGTTCGGGAACCAGAGAGAAGATCCGGTGGTCTAGTATTGAAGATCATCACGTGGAGAAGGCGCGAGCAATCGACGATTCTTTGGAAAATCAAATCGGTAACTCTAA
Organism: Salvia hispanica; assembly: GCF_023119035.1. Classification (NCBI taxonomy): domain Eukaryota; kingdom Viridiplantae; phylum Streptophyta; class Magnoliopsida; order Lamiales; family Lamiaceae; genus Salvia; species Salvia hispanica. Next base: position 44,380,853 of record NC_062965.1, read on the forward strand.
ACCGTAGAAATCATGTTTAGGATTTATTTTCTATGAGCATGAATTATTTGCGTTCTAGCATGCAATTATCTGTTTAACATGTGAATTGATTAATCGCATAATCGGTCAAATAGATCATACGTCTGATTTATTTATTTTGTACAAGTCTTCCGGTGTGCAAGGGGCACCAAACCCCATCAAAGCCCACCTCGACGGCTTAGATCACAAGTATTCTCTTCCCTTTGCTATCACGCTGTGAGCGCGAGTTATCACCTTTAAATTATGTGTATCACAAATCAGTTTCAATCATTGATTCAAAAATCATGCATGTCCCCAACGTTTCCCTTTTCCCATCAATTCGTTTTAATACCATTCAAAATCAAGACATGATTATCATATCACTTTTCATTCGCACTACAACTCCAGATCTATCATCAAAACATGTCACGCATGAGTGTTTTACAACACACATCACCCGCACACACACAAACACACACGCACGCACATGCATCCCATTCATCAATTGGTTTCCCCTTTTCACTCGATCTATATGCATGAGGGTTCAAGAACACCGATTAATCGGTTAGATGAGAAATGATAAATCAAAATACCTCTTCTTGATAAAAACGAACGGTAGAACAAAGTAATAGCCTTGATTCTTCAACAATTCTTGAGTTTCAACTTCAATTCTTTGTAAAGAATGAAGAGATCTTGAATAAAATAGAAAACAAGTTGAAGAAGAAGTGGAAGAAGAAAATAGCGTGAAAGTGGGAGAGAGGGAGGCGTGTAGTGTGGCTAGGGTTAGGGTTTTTCTCTCTTATTTATAGAGTTCAAGAATATAATATCTTTAATTAAATAATTTAAAGATTTGGGAAGATATAGGGAGGGAGTTGGCGTTAGTTTTTTGGGAGAAATGAGGGGATTTCGAAATCTTAGGCTATTTAATTAGCCTATGATTTAATTTGGTATTTCACAGAGCAGAATAAAATATCACGGAGCAGAATAAAATAATAAATCTCTAAAATATAGTAGGAAAGTGGTGTGATTTTTGAATCTCTCCACAAGCAATCAAATTAAAATCGTAATTTAAATAGGGTATGGCAAGATCTTCTTAGATATGGTAAGATATGCTAGAATATTCATATCGATTCATGGAAGAGAATAAATAAGGGATCAAACAATATATTAAGATAATTCCTTCTCCCATAAATAGGAGATTTTCGAAAATCTCTATGTAATAAGGTGGGTTTCGAAAATTCCATAGAGGAATTAGAGAATAATTGGACTTTGGGTTTAATTTGGATAATTATCCCAAGCAAATAATTAAATCCAAGAAAAATAGGATTCTCCAATAATAATATGGGTCGAAAATTCCAATAATATGTGTATGATATTTATGAAAATCCTATTTAGTCTCACTCATCCCTTGGGAAATAATTCGCCAATATATATTACCCCGCATCGAAGTATTCACACAAAATCAACCATTTTTTTACTTCCACCTCATATTCTCAACACATTGACCTTTCAAAGGCCACGTCATATTTTCCACATCTCTGACTATTCAACAGCCACGTCATATTCTCCACATTTTTTACCATTCAATCAATTTCAACTCCAAAACGCAATTAGGTCACGAAGAAATCATGCAATTAAATCACTCATCAATTAATCCACATACTCCATAGCATTAAAAGAATTTAATGCAAAAATTTTATAATCCGAAAATTAGGGTTCGAAAAAGTGGGGCGTTACATTCTTATCACTCGAGTCGGAGTCACTCAGCTTGATCAGCCTGAGCTTTTACCGGATCCACTCACCCGTTTTTCGCAGGTAAACAGGCAGAAATAGGTTGGCCTGATCAGGTCGACTTCCTAACTTGAGCAGCTCGCAACGATACACACACGTTTTAAAGAGAGGGAAAGAAAGCGCACGAAAAGAAAGGGCGTGTCAGCGTCCAAAGGAAGTTACAATTCTTATTTTGATCTGTTCTGAAGTTAATTTGGATTTAGTCTCTAATGATATATAGTGGGTAAATTATGGTGCCACTGCTCACACAAGGTTATTAATGCAAGGCTGTCTGAGATATCGAAAGTCAATTGATGGTCAAAAATACATCTATATGGGATAAGACAAATCGGTGTAAGTATAAACTATTGGGCATTGTAGATTGTTATTAAAGACTGGAATTATTCTAGTTTAGAAGGATACTTTATTGGATTGTTATTGGATTGTCTTTAAACTAGAACATAGTCCTTAGTCCATTTAAGGTACTTGAGTATTTTCTTTACTGCAGTCCAATGTCCTTGGCCCAGATTTGACTGATATCTTGCTACCATGCCAACAACAAAGAAAATATCAGGCCTTGTACAAAGCATAGCATACATGAGACTACCAACTGCCGAAGCGTATGGTATCCTTCTCATCTCTGCTATCTCAGATGTAGTCCTAGGACACATCTCTTGAGATAAATGGATGCCATGTCTAAAAGGTAAGAAACCTTTCTTAGCATCTTGCATGCTAAAGAGACTATGTATAGTGTCGATGTAAGGTTCTTGAGATAAGCACAACATCCTTTTCTCACGGTCCCGTAGGACCTTGATACCTAGAAGGTGTCCCACGTCTCCGATATCCTTCATCTCGAACTGGTTTGACAACCATGTTCGTACTGATGACAACATATTTTTATTGTTTCCAATTAGAAGAATGTCATCTACATATAAAACTAAGAACACCACATTCCCCTTCTCAACTTTCTTGTACACGCAGCTCTCGTTGGGGCATTTTTCGAATCCAAACTTGTGAACAGTTTGATCGAAGCACTGATTCCATGATCTAGATGCTTGCTTGAGGCCATAAATAGCCTTCTTAAGCTTCCAAACCATGTGCTCTTTGCCCTTGACGGCATAACCCTCGTGTTGTTCCATGTATATGGTCTCCTCAAGACTGTCGTTCAAGAACGCAGTCTTAACGTCCATCTGCCACACATCCTAATCCATGTAAGCTGCTATAGACAATAGAATCCGGATCGATTTGAACATGGCCACTGGAGAGAAGGTCTCGTCGTAATTGACACCTTCCTTTTGGGTGTACCCCTTAGCCACTAGTTTTGCCTTAAAGACTTTAACTCGTCCATCGGGTCCATGTTTACGTTTGTATATCCACTTGCTCCCAATGGCAGTATAGCCTTTGGGTAGGACAGATAAATCGTAGACGTCTTTGTCTATCATAGATTGTAGTTCCAAATCCATTGCACTTACCCATTGGCAATGATCGACATCCGCCTGCGCCTCTGCAAAATTCCAGGGATCTAGTACATTGTTGTCCGAGGAGTGATCCATAGATTCTCCCAAACCAATGTACCTTTCGGGCTCATAAGAGATCCTCCCACTGCGGCGTGGCACTACAATATTAGGTGTAGAAGTTGAAGGTTCGGGAATTGGTCGTACAATTGGTACTTGTTCTCGGTTAATGGAACTTGTGACTGAAGTGAGCTCTTCTAGAACCACCTCACTGCTGGGTTTATGATTAATTACAAAGTCTTCCTCTAAGAATGTCGCGTGAGTTCTCACAATGCCTTTCTTGTCTCGGAGAGTATAGAATTCAGAAGCTTTCGAACCTTTGGGGTAACCTATAAACAAACATACCTTTGTCCTTGAGTCCACCTTAGTTGGATCCTTTTCCAAAACATGAGCTGGACACCCCCATATCTTGAGATGCTCTAGATTGGGCTTGCACCCATTCCACAACTCATATGGAGTGGCAGGAATAGATTTTGATGGTAAATTGTCTAAAATATGGATCGCGGAAAGCAAGGCATGTCCCCAAAACGAAATAGGCAGTCGTGCATAACTCATAAATCGAACCGTGTTTAACAAGGTCATGTTCCTTCTTTCAGCTACGCCATTCTGCTGGGGTGTGCCCGACGCAGTCAGTTGGGATTCAATTCCCTCTACCGATAAGTAGTCCAAAAACTCGTCACTGAGATATTCGCCTCCGCGATCAGATCGCAGGCTTTTGATACGTTTTCCATGATGTGTCTCCGCAAAAGACTTAAACTCCTTGAACTTGTCAAAAGCTTCAGACTTAAAGCGCATCAAATAAACATATCTGACTTTCGAATAATCATCAATAAAGGTGATGAAATAGCGAAAGCCGCCTCTTGCCTCGATTGACAATGTCCACACACATCAGTATGAACGAGTTCTAGTACTTCCTTGGCCCTATTTCCTTTCACCCTAAAAGGTCTCTTAGTCATCTTGCCTTCCAAGCAGGATTCACACGTAGGAAACGTCTCAGTGTCTAGATCTTTAATAAGGTCTTGGTCCACTAGTTTTGAATCCTTCTTTGGTTGGCATGACCAAGTCTAAGGTGCCATAACTACGTTTCGTTCATTGAACTTGAAGGTTCCTTTCTTTTCTTTGAAATTTTAAATGCATTATTGAGTTCTAATTTGTGATTATTAAATTGTGTAGATATGATTGTGTACAGGTTGTTTTCCATGATACCACGACAGATATAAGAACCATCTTTCTTAATAACACAATTGTCATTAAAAGAAATCGAATATCCATCAAAAATCAATTTAGAAACTGAAATTAAATTTCTTCTAAAAGAAGGTATCAACAAAACATTCTTCATAACAAAAAATCTATCACTACTAAAACGCAAATAAACGTCTCCCACTGCAACAGCCGCCACGTTAGTAGTAGTCGCCCAGCTGGACCTTGATCTCTCCATCATATAGCCGTTTTGTCACCTGCATTAAGTCAGGATCAAAACAAATATTATCAATCGCTCCAGTGTCTATAACCCAAGTATGAGATGAAGTCGAAGCCAACATGACTCGACAACTAGAGCTTGGTGCATACCTGTAGCCTTACCCTTTTTGGGGCAGTCTGGCTTCCAATGCCCCTTCTCACCACACTTGAAACACTTTCCTGTTTGCTTCTTTCCGGACCTCCTCTTCTTCTTTCCCTTAGCTTCCTTAGGTACGACCTGGTTCGTCACTTTTCTCTTTCTTGCGCCAGGCCTAGGGCCAGAGGAACGATGTGTCGAACTAACCATCGCAGCCTTAGCTTGGTTCATGAGATCCTCTGCCGACTGAAGTTCAGTCAACAACTCAGCCAAGGTGTAGTTTCTTTTGTTCATCTCAAAGTTGAGCTTGAACTGCTGAAAGCTAGGGGGTAGACTCTGAAGGATGATAGTGACTTGGGACTCGGCATCAATGATGCCTCCCAAAACCTCAATTTGATTGAGGTGCCTCATCATCTCGAGGACATGGTCCCGCACATATGAACCCTCCTTCATAGTCTTGCACACGATACTCCAAAAGGCTTGAGACTTAGCCGTTCGATTCTGAGTACCAAAGAGATTTGTGAGATTTTGCATAATATCGGCGGCAGTCGCCATGGCGGCATGCTGATGTCTAAGCACCGTAGACATGGAGGCCAACATATAACACTTAGCCATCTCATTCGCCTTATGCCACCATCTATGCGCATCTCCCACTACCCGCGCGGCATTAGCCGCCGGCACTGAAGGTCGTGGAGTAGTGAGCACAAACTTGTACTCATCAGCCATGAGAACGATGTCCAAATTTTGTTTACATTTTATGTAATTTTGGCCCCCGAGTTTGTTTCTTTAAGAATTGCAAAAAGAGGATTGAGTGACATGTTGACGATTTAGTTTGCACTGCAAAACAGAATATTTACTATTTGTCATAAACTTATGTGATGAAATTGAGGAGATTAACCATAGAATTAAAATTTTGTACCCTCTAGCAGAGGTCAATACGCATTAAAATTTAGAAATTGGCTTCATAAGTTGTGGACCAATCGATGGAGACCATATACAAACTTAATTCGTAATTATAGCTTAAATATTTGAGTTATGGTTTTTCATTAGTTATCCTTAGCCTTAGTGCAGATTTAAAGGCTTAATTAAATTCTGTTGGCATTTAATTGACTGGATAATTAAATCTTTTATAATCTTTTAAAACATCTTATTAAAGGATAATATATTAATTACTAAAGTTTAATCCATATTCATGTCTTCTATAAGATTTATCTAAAATAAATAATTATTTATATCTTGGACTGATATGAATAAATAAACTTAAATTAATTACTTATTAAGATTGAGAAGAGAATAATATTTTATTATTTAATGAAATCCTACATATCTATCCTTATTAGGATTCTAGATATATAATATAATTAGGAAACTATTAAATTATTTTTGACCATATCATCTAGGAATAAAATAAATATACTTATCTCCATAGATATAGTCAATAATCTAAATATTCCTAAAATCTAGGGAAATCTTCCCAAAATATTTTATTTCCATTAAATAATAATATTTTAATGATATCTTTTAATTTAGGAATCAAATAATCATTAAAATAATATATCATCTATATCTCGTCGATCATGGTTGACACGAATCGACACCGACGAAGATCCGCCGGGGATATTCTCGCCGGAACGGCGAGTTCGCCGTCCAGCTATCTCCGGCAGCCCGCGCAACGGCGACTGCTTCCTATCTCCCTCTCCGGCCGCGATATGCCTCCGTCAACGTCGCTTATCGCACGACGACCGCCGCGCTGCTCTGGCAATCTTCCTCTGTCGCCGATCGTCCTCGCCCGAACTAGCAGTCGCCGATGCGGCGTCACAGCTCTCGGTTCAGCGATGATCGGCCAACAGCTTCCGGCAACCAACACCATTGTTGACCGCCGCAAGAACTGGAGAAGATCGGGGTTGCGGTCTCGCCGGCGGCGTGGATGAGCCCATGCTCGTTTTTACATCGCCGCGGGATCGCGTTTATACTCCCACTCAATCGGCTGCGTTTTCTTGGAGTTCCCCGGGACTGGCGGTTTCGCCGGCGGCGTGCACGAGTCCACCCTCATCTGCGCGTCACCGGTTAATCGCCTCCCTCGCTCCCACTTGCTCGACAACCCTACTTCGATCGCATGTAGCGCGATTCGTCTCGGCGCAAGCGCCTACGAATCGCACATCTCGTGCGTTCGAAATATTTGAGTTCTTTGTTTCGATTGTTCTTGAGTTATCATGCATAAAATAATAACAACTAGAAACAAGAACATGCTTTGAAAATAAAAACGCATGCATACATGAATTTCGTGAAATTTAAATCCAAATAATCAGAGCCAAAGACTGGCTCTGATACCAATTGAAGGGGTTGGCAGCAGAAGCGCTCACATAAATCGATTACATAATAATCCTAATCTATTTAGCAGATTATTTAGACAAATTCTATTCGCATAATTATCACATGTATAATCAATACCGTATGCTCAATGTAACGTACATTGATTAAGAAACAATAATTTACAAGACCTCGTCTTTCAGTAGATAGCATAAAGATTGTCTCGCTGTTAGATCCATTCAGTGCTATACCACACCAACGTCATCTTATTTCAGTAAGGCTTAGAAATAATCGGACTGACATTGCAACCTTTCACGATAAGTAGTCTAAGCATATCTAGGTTGTGAAATTCTTCTTTTTCTTTGTTCAGAACTGACCGTGTTACCTTAAAGTGAACGACGCCCACAACCGGTCTACTAAAACAAAGACTTAGACTTTGTTAAGTTACTTATACATTTGAGTCACGGCAGAAACTTATGGATGGAAACGGATGCGGAATTATTGTGTTTAATCCTTGATAAGGGTCAGCTTGGGCTGGCAGAAATGAGACATACCATGACAAGTATTAGAATCGCATTGAAAAGTTTCACTTGGAGGATAACACACATCCGGAGGGAAGGTAACAAAGCGGCTGATTTTCTGGCGAATCTTGGAAAAGAGAGCATGGAGACTAGGAGATTTACAGGGAGATCAGCCCCAGCCAGAGTGAAAGCCTTGGTGAGACTTGATCAAATTGGTATGCCAAACTTTAGATTTTCTTGATTTTTTGGCCTTTTTTTGTATTGGAGAGGATAGTTCTTTTGTTTCTTTTGTTTCCTTGAGCATAGATCGTTTGTTTCAGTCTTGATGTAAGGTTTCTCGGACACTCCACTTTTGGGTTTGTCGGATTGTAACTATTTTTTTGAGATGATATATATGGGTTGAGGGTCCTACTTTACCCTCCGCCGGGAAGGCGTTTGAACGAGAAAAAAAAAAGTTACTTATACATTTAAACATGTAATAAAATAAAATAAAATAAAATAAGAGTTTTAACAGTATTCAATCACTCGAAAGGTGATTTCTAGTATACAAACTCTAACAGCTAGGATCGCCTAGCATGAATGGTGTAGCTAAAGGACGAAATAAAACTCCTAAAGATATGTGAAGGAGTATGATTTATAATTCTTCCTTGTCGCATTCACTTTAGGTAGAGGCATTAAAGACTGTAGCATATATTCTCACTTTGGTCATCCAGAAAAATTTAGGGGTTTTTTAGTTTTATGATCCCACAAAGGGAACTAATTTTTGGGACGAGAAATTTAGTATTACTTGAGGATGTTGAGTTTGGGAGGAAGAATTTAATAAGTGACATTACTTTTGAGGAGGTGTTTGTATCGACACCTACTACTGCTTCTAACAATGTTCAGGTATCAATTACTATCACTGAAGAAGAAGAAGATTAAGAACTTCAATATGATAATGTTGTAAACGTTCAACCTCGTGTGGATGATATCATTTAAATTCAATCTCAACAACCTCAATTAAGACTCTCATCAATAGTACCGCAAATTTTATGAAGCAGTTCTTTCATTGGATTCAGAAAGAATGTTATTGACGGTTGTGTGTATCACAAGTTCAATGGGAGCAAATGCATCTTCTTGGTATTATATGTCAATGACATATTGGTTGTGGTTAATGATAAGGATATTTTGCACTAACACCAAGAATTTTCTCTTGCAGAAATTTGAGATGAAAGGTCTTGGGGAAGCCTCTTTTGTATTTGGAATCGAAAGAAATAATTTTCGATTGTCGCGGAAGGGATATAGTGAAAAGGTGCCTAAAGCATTTGAGATGCATAATTGCAAGTAAAGAAATACTCATATGACTAAGAGAGACAAACCTAGTCTCATTCAGTGCCCTAAAATAAATCTTTAGATATAGAAAATGCAGAAGGTTCCATGTGCTTCGGCGATTGGGCCCAATTTGGTTTATGTTGTTAACATGTTGGGCAGATATCTCAGTAATCCAGTATTGATCATTAGGAAGCAGCCAAACGGGTTATGAGATTTTTATAAAGAACTAGGCATTACATGCTCGCATATAGAAAATCAGATCATTTGGAGAGATCATTAGGTATTTTGATTATGATTTTGTTAGATGTCAATATAGTAAAGGATCCATTTTAGTTTACGTGTGTTTGTTGGCTGTGGAGCTATTTCGTGGAGAAGTGTTGAGCAAACACTTGTAGCTACTTCTGCCATGACAACAGAATTCGTAACTTGTTTTGGGGATCTATGAGTGCAAACATTTGTCAAAACGCTGCATATTGTTAAAGGTATTGAAAGACCACTTAAGTTATGTTGTGACAATAACTCAGCGGTATTATATTCTAAAACAAAAGGAGCTTCCTGTTATTAAATAAAGGTTTGGAATGGATAAATACATATAGAGCATAAGGGAACGGATTTGATGATAACAAATCTGCTCACTAAGGGACTATCACCTAAGGTCTTTCATGGGCATGTAGCCACAATGGGGTGTTATGTCATTTGAGGATGCTTCCGTTTAGTGGAAGTAATTTTAGTTATTGCTCTATATATTGTGTTTTAGAACATGAAGCTATAAAATTCATGTCATTCTCTACATAATAAAGTTATGTTTTGTCCATTACTTTTGTTATTCGGTTTTGGTTTGATCTCACTAAGGATTTGGGAGGATCAGTTGGACATATGCATGTATGATCACCTTGCATGAAATTTCATGCTACACTCCATAATAGATGTGTTATTGATTATATATGTATATGTGATTACTGATGGGTGTTAATCATGAAAAAATATGGTGACTGCCTCTTTAGTCCTATGCTGATATTGTTGATAATAAGATTGTTTGGGAATACACTATGTGATAGCATATTTGAGCGCTCATTTGGTTTGTACACATTTATTTGGTGTCATGTGTTGCCCAAGTGAGAGATGATTAAAAATTTGGGCTTCCACGTGACTAATTTAATGTGTATGGCTATCTTTCAGTTGTCCAATTAAAGTGATCTATTAAAGATTAAAGTTTGGGCTAAAGTGTATTTATTTGTTATGGAAATAAGTGTAGATACCATATGGGATCTTCTATTTGATAAGGGACCGAATAGAAAATAAAGAAACTTATATTGTGTATAAATATAAGTTAGGATTATGGTCCCAGATGCCAGAAGAATGTTCAATATCTCTGTATTCTCTCAGTAGACTATTGTGAAAGACGTCTCTGATCGTTTAAAAGATCCATAGCCGTTGCAAAGCAATTCCGCCTTTCAATTCGTTATGGATCAAGGTACGCTTCCCTACTACAGTTTATGCTCCTTCTTCATCGTTCTTGGTTAATCATCATAGAGAGCTTTATGTAATTGTTCATTCAATTATTCCAACACCTCATCCTCTTTGGGATTGACATGGGATTTTAGGTAAAGTTGTTTTGTATGTTAAGGTTGAGAGAAAAGATAGTATATTTATATTTATGTGAGAGGGAGTTTTTTTCAGAAAAGGAAATATGACATCTTCTGTGGGACAAACTAAGAAGGAAAGTGTGACATCTATTATGAGATAGAGGGAGTAATAAATTATAAACGAAATAAAAATTGACGTCTACTATTAAGTTTTATTTATGTAAACTGTACAGTGCGGACTGCAAATATGAACTTAAAAAGTTACTACTACAGTATGAAAATTGGATTCTTCATCAATTTCCTTTATTATTTTTAATGGGCTTAGTTTTTTTGTATATTTTTTAAAATAGCTAATGCATGATTCAACAAAAGTTTGCATTTTTCTTATTTGTATTATCCAAAAATATTTCTTTTATCAATACGTGGGTACTATTAATGAAAAATTACAAAATAAATTTAATAATTCAATTTTTCCCTGTCATATAATTTAATAAAGTTTTGGTATACGCGGAGGTCTCTCAATTTCCGCCACTCCTCCATCTTGAAATGCTTATGAAAGCCAACATATGGCCGCAGAGTTTTCAGACATCACAACAAAATAGCGATAACACTGCACTCTATTATTTTTATTTACTTCGACAGAATTGCCTCTACGCGCGCTATGTCGAGTGCTGGCAATGAATATCGAAAGTGGGGAACTTCATGCCCATTTGATGAAAAAGATTTTACCATAGTTTCAAACAACATGTTTTGGCCCAAAGTTAACACTATTTAAAACTTTAACGGTAAACATAGAGTGATCGAATTTGTGACTTAATTTTGAATTTAGTCAACATAATTAATTATCACTAGGTGTTTTTTATTTAGAGTAGCATCGCAGGGGTTGTTTTTTCATTAATTATTTATCGCTTCATTTTAATAGAGTCTTCATCGCTCGCTCTACATCTTGTAGTTTCCTTCCCACCATCCTTATTTACTGCCATCTACACTCTTCTTTTATTGTTTCCGGCAACGGCGCAACGCCAGACAGAATGGTGGGGATTTTTACATGTGTGTTGCAGTGGATATTTTCATGTTTATTTCATGTTGGACAAATAATTGTTACATTTAGTTTTATCGGGTAACGGAGGACACTTGCATTTTTTTTCTAGTCAAAGTCTAAGAAAATCATATAATTATCTGTTGGTATACATGTATTGGCAATACTATCAGAAAATTGAAACATTCATATTGAAGTTTGAAGTATGAGTATTTTATTAATTTTTACAAATTATATACTCATCACATTATTTATGTAAATTGAAGAAAGTAAAAATATTAATTTCATGTTTGTGAGCACATGATTAGTACCCACGTCGTGTACTAGGGTAGCTGAAGAGACATCTGAGTCGGGTATCAAGTGAGATACTTTTGGATTTAATGAAGTAAAAGGAAGGCCTATAAGGATTTATTAATATGAGAAAATTGTATAAAGATCTAATAAAATAAAAGGTGAAAGTAGGAGTTGTATTTTTAAGTAAGAAGAAAAGAAGGGGTGCATTCTTTAAATATATCAAGAAATTCACACATATTTTCATCAGGATTAGTACAGTGGAATCGTCAATTATTTAGCATATTATTTCTTTTGAATTTAGATATTGTTTCCATTCGCTTTACTAAATAAATTTGGTATTCCTAACTTTCCTTTTGTATTTTTCGTTTGAAGATTTTAAATCTCAATAGAAGATTGTGAAAAAAATTGGCCCATTTAGGTTACTACAAATAGGAGGCGTTCATAATTGAGAAGAAGTGCTAGAAGAAGACTCATCAAGCTTCATTCTGACAGAAGGATATTGAATTTGAACGGACAGTTCTTTCTTTGTAGGGCTAGCACTTTTTGACACGACACGATAACACGACATAAACTCGTGCGAAATTAATGGGTACTGTCAAAGCTTATTGGATTCGTGTCGATACGATAAGGACACGAAAACTTCGTGTCGTGTTCGTGTTACACGTTAAGAAATAATATTAATATATTATAATATTATTATTTTTTTATTTATTTTAAAATTTAAAAATTTTAAATTTAAAAACTAAAATTTAATATTATAAATAATATTAATATACTCCCTCTGTCCCATTAGAAATAAAACGTTTTCCTTTTTGGGTTGTCCCAATAAAAATGAAACGTTTTCTAAAATAGAAACAATACTATCTCTACTTTTTCTTCTCTCTTACTTTACTCTCTCTTCATTAACTCACAAGATAACACTGCATAAAATTCCGTGCCATAACCCAAATGTTGCACTGAGGGAGTATAATATTATTATTATAGTGTCGTCATTGTGTCGTGTCATATATGTGTTGTTATCGTGTCGTGTTGACCCGAAGTGATTCGGGTCGTTAATGGGTTCGTGTCGTGTTCGTGTCTGGGGGTAGCGGGTCGTATTCGTGTTCGTGTTTGGATTTTTCTTAACGGGTCGTGTCGTTATCGTGTCGACACGATAACGACACAACACGCACGATTTGCCACCCCTAGTTCCTTGGTTATATACTATTTTTGAATTGTGACTACTGTTTTTTAAGATGTTTATTTTATTTATTTTTTATTGAATTTTCGTTGGTGAAATAGAGAATGGTTTGGTTGCCGGGGGAAACTCGGACTTGGGATGAGTACAAGAAGAAATGGGTCGTTGTAAGCGACTCAAACTCAAAAAAAAAGAATAATAAAGAGGTTAGCTTTTTATTACAAATAAATATCCATGATTGTTATTGTAAGTTAAATGTTTGATTATGATGATAGATAGGAGGATGATAAGGACAGGATAAGTGAGTTGCTAGATGACATGATTATTATCATATTATCTCTCCTACCCTTGAGAGAAGTTGGGTTCACTAGTGTTCTTTCACATCGATGATCGGATTTGTGGAAGCACATTCCTAATCTCAACTTTGCTTACTATCAAAACGTAGTACACCAGAACAACCCCTCAAAAGAGTAAATTCTCTTCTTAAATTGCATCATGCTCTTTTCCCACAAAAAGTTTGAAATCTGTGTGTACGTAGACAAGTCAGTACAGCACTTAGTCACCAAGTGGCTCGAATTTGTGTGGTCGAGACACGTTGAGATATTGGATTTGAACTTCATATGTTTAGATCCAAAGTATAGAGTTGTCTTAGGAGCTTCGCTGGAGCAGAAAACGCCAACGAAACACCTCAAGACTTTGTCTCTCGAAAACATCAAAGTGAGCAGTGAAGACAACCCCTCATGCTGAAGCAGTGAAAACATCAAAGTGAGCAGTGAAGAAAACACCTTTGTTGAGTGAATTGATCATCAAATCCTCGTCTGTGGCATCCGATCTTCATGTATGCGGTGCAACCCTCATGCTGAAGCTTCTTCGAATATGGGAATGCGTCTATAATAACGGATCCATCGTCAACATTTCTGCTCGTCGATGCAAGAATTGGGAAGCTATTAATCGAGAACGTTCCAAGACTTCTTGTTGCGAGTTTTATATTGAAGGTCAAAAATATACTATGCATAAATTTGCTTCTTGAGTGCCTTGCTTTACTTTTCATCTCAACACACTCATTGTACCTCTTGTATCCTAAGGTTAGGCATCACTCACAAATTAAATGTTTTTTCTTCTTATATACATATAAGAAGATGGATAGATGATGCTTCATTTGTTGTGTAGAACATTTTAGGGAAAGGGTTTCCCCAAATGCCTAATCTCAAGGAGTTGATCGTTATCAATGAGAGCGGATTGTACGAGCACGATTATATCTTGTCTGTACCCCATGTAATAGCAGCATGTCCTCGCTTCCGGAGTGCCACTTTCAAGGTCAGTACATTTGAAATTTGGTCAAATTCTAATTTATTGCGCTAACTTCTTACATATATATACAGATCCATATATGCAGTTTCTTCGCACTTCTCTAGATGGAAGAACGGAAGTTGAAATATGTCCACACCAACAACTTAAAACCTTAAAGTTCCAAGGGTCTTGTGCGAGCGATATCATCCAATCAGTGACCTATATTTCAGATAATTTCGATGCATTTCAGAAAATAAATACATGTACTCACTCTATGACTAGGAAGGCTCAGGTACAAATTCATAAGGGTCATATGCGACAACTTCAGGTCCAATTATCTCATCAAGTTCAATTCAAGTTTTTTGATTTTGTTAAGTTAGAATTCGCACGGACTAAAATACGGAGTATATTGCCCGCGCTCGACATTGAAGAGACTGAAGCTTGTTTGCTTAAGTGGTAGAAGATGATGTTGATCCATTAATTCTCCATTTCACTTAATCTTTTAGCAGTCAAATTTATTCATGTTATATATATTTTCTTCCGTCTCAGTATGTATCTTTTTGTCATTCCAAGTTACCTTCTAGTATGGCAGTAATTACGTAATTGTTGTATTGACAAGTACATACACACGCATATGAATAAGATAATCACAGTAATTAAAATTATCCTATATAATTCAAATTTTGATTAAATTTGTTATGATTTTTCTACTTTCATCATTATATCTTCACCAAGTACCTAACAATCATCTAATATCGACCATTATATATAGAACAGTGCTAAATTTATCAACAAGTTAACCGAAAATTTAATTAGCATCAAAATTTAAATGACAATTTTCTCTTAACTATATTAGTGCATGCAATTGATAATGATTTATAGATATATATAAGTGATATGTGCATAATTTTTTTAGTTTGTCATTTGTGTCGTAATTAGGTATTAGACGCAAATTTGTCATACGTTCTTCCGTTGGTACTATTTATCATCTCCCATTGAGTAAGAGTAGTTTTGGTAAATGAATTATTGAACTGGGTGTATATTTAGTAATGTGTACAATGATTCATAAATATCCGAAAGTATATATTGATATTAAAATTTACAAACTTTCGAGTTATGAGTGCATGTAATTACAATTTACAACCAACAATTTCATTACTTGCAAAACACATCTTCACCTTCTATGTTACTTGCTATTTGCTAGCACTTATTATTATAACATAAATAAAAAAATTAAAATTAAAAAAATGTGATCAGCCCTACCAACTTAGGCCAATGTGTTTTTTGGCCTATGATATTAGTAGTATTTCAAACCAAACATGTTCCTTAATTTTCCTTTTAGGTAAATCAAATAGCACAAGAAAAGTGGCAATAATTTCATGGATTTTGTAAACCATAAATTAAATGAGTAAAATGCTATCCATAAGTCCAAAATTTCATAGAGTTTTATGTTTTAAGCTAGCAATTATCATCAGAGAGAGAGAGAGAGGTGTTGAGGAAGAACATATGCTTAGCTAGTAGAACTAAAAAGAAATTCGATAAAAGTCGGTCTACCACTCTTAGAAAAATAAAAAAATCAGAATCTCAAAAAGTGATCGGCCTACCATTGTTCCAGAAAAAGAAATAAAAAAAGAATCAGAATCTCAGATAGTGATTAAAGCTTAATAATAATCAAATTGTTACTAAAAAAAGTCATTTCATTCGCTTAGAATGTGCATCTTCAAATACTAAATTAATTAACCTAGTCGACCCTCTTATTTTGTAAGCAATATAAATAAATAAATTAGGACATAAGTAAGGTTATGCTATTACTTCTGAAATATATACTCCAATTTTGGGAATAATATTTTAGTTCCACTTCTAAAATAATATTTTAGTTCTAATCTCGTAGTGTTTCTTTCAGAAAATAATACATAATCAGATTTCAATACATTGATTTACGGTAGTAATTTACGTATTGAAACTTCAACAGGATAAAGACATTTACGTTATGCAGGTTACCTTTCATTTTATTTTTCTTTTTGAGATATATCAATGATTGATCGGTGTTATTAAAGTTTTTGCTGTTTACTTTAATTGTGGAAATTATAATGAGCCAACTATGTCGTTAAATGATACTCCATCAATTCATCCCCTAAAGCTACTTTGAAAAAGAATCGATATTCAATCATTCCAGGGGCATTTTAAGTATTTCGGCTAAGGGTGTGATTATGAATGATTTTGGGCACTTCGAGAAACTAGCTAATTCTATTTCCTTTCTGAACAAAACACTGATTCATGTCATGGAATATTCACAACTTCGTTATGTTCAAGTTTCATTTTTATGAGAATAATAGTAAAATCAAAGAATTTGCACTTCTCGAATCTTTAAATTTTAGAATGCTCAATCAAGCAAAACACAAACATAAGTTGATTCCACATGCACCTTCAAATATGTAAAACTTGTTTGGAATGACATCCAGTTAAGACAATCACTTTGACTGATGAATTAGATTGAAGAATCATATTACATGCAAGCTCTCAAAATGTAACCAACCATCAAATATCCATATAATATTTTCCATCATTATAAGCAAACATTTATTTGACGACACCAAAAGCTACATTCAATGGCTCCTCAAATGATAAAACCATAACATACTAGAAAAACAAAACAAATAAACTAAACGATAACTTGAAATCAAGAATGGAAGGATAACTTGCTTTCAGACAACATCTCAACAAAACATAGGAAAGAGATCACAACTATAAGAAACATAAGACTCAGACATGACACAAAGATGTTCAGACTTCATAGAAAGACAGACTACTACACTGATTAAAACAAAGAACACAACCTATAAAGATCAGCGATACGCTATACTGGAATGGCCTCCAGAAGCATTTATGTTCCATCAGCTCTGACTGGCAAAGAGAAGGAATGAGCATTACATTAGTTTCTACAAGTGAGATAAATATTCATAGACAAAAATTACAAAACATAATTACCTGGAAACAACTTCATATAATCAACAATCTCCAATGTCAATAGTACTAAAGACCAGCAAGGAAAGGGGTAAAGGTAAAACCTGCTTAGAAAGGATCATCCCTAGGTAATAAAAGAAAAAAAAGCTCATACTGAAGAGAAAGGCGAAGCTTGCAAGAGCAAACTCAACTACTATTGGACTGAAGTACTACGAGAGAAAAGATCGACTTCCCTATTCCCATTCCCACTTTTCTTTTTTTTAAAACCAAGAAAATTGGCGAAGGGAAAACCTAGATCAGAAGTCAGTAACATCTCTAAGCAGAGAAGAAGAAAATGGAAGAAGGTTCAAAAAGATGCCGAACCAACTCAGACAGCCAATGTACGGGAATACAAGAGTATCTGAACAGGAAAGTGCAAGGGGGCTAAGCAGATGATTGGGAAGGAAGTATAGAGAAAAGAAAAAGGTAAACTATTGACACAAAACAAGTTAGGTTATGCAGTATATGTACATTAATATTCTGACTATGGGGGGAAAGGTGAGGAGAAATGAATGGAAAGCTGAAATTGCCACTTTTGATAGCATCTAGTTTCCCCGAACTGAAAAATTTGATCAATAATAATTCAGTTGTTTAAGAACTTCGAACCATAAGTACTCAACTAAGGAACACTAATTGAATCCTTCATCAACCCATGTTTTCCATTTCACAACTTCCATATGTGAGTTCCATGTCCGAGCAACCAAACCAAATATCCCCAGCCAAACAAGAAATACAGTCCCAGAGATATGGAGATCACTGATCAATGAAATGCAGTTCCAGCACTACCACACACCAATGCTTTATCATGCCATCCCACGCACACGCGATCATTTTTTATTAGACTTCAACTCTACCACTACTGAGCTTCACAGCAAGCTATTTTCCTTATTTACACCCACCACCACCAATTCTTCATTCATCATCAATATCAAGATTAAGCATGCGGCGAAGGGTCTTCGTCGCAGAATCAGCAATGTCAAATAAATCACTCGGAGAAGGACTGCGCTCTCTAGGGGAGGCAGGTGCAGAATGAGAGAGAGGAGGCAAATCAATTTCTGATGCCACAGTCGGTAAGTCAAGGGAAATACTTCTTTTCGGCTTCAGTGTGAACTTAGGCACTGGCAAACAACTTGGGGGAGGTGAATTCGAATAAGCAGGTCCAGCCCAGAGCTCAGAAAATTGAAACCCCTCATCCCTGCTCTCAAAATTGATATTCATAGGTATTGGAATAGAACTGCTTTTAGCGGTTCCTTTCAGCATTTTCGGGTTTTCACAAACAGATGGGGAAGGAGTTTTAGGCGACAAGGAAGGGCAAAAGGCCTTTTCAGTAACAGGGGATTTTGTTTTACTCGAGCAAGATTTGGGTGGAGGTGAGAGCAATCCTTCCCCGGAATGAAATGTCCTACAATTAATTCCTCGAAAACCACCCATAGGTGGTGAACATGACCCAAACCTTGTTGAACTTGAGCCGTGGCCACGGTTTCTGCCATGGTACTGATGATTTCTGTGATGAGCAACAACTACTAATGTTTCCATTTCTCGCAAATTTTCACACTAAAACCACTTTCTCCTGCGCTAATCCTAGCTAACAAACTAAAACAAGAGATCTATCAAACCAACGAGTTTTACAATCCTAAGCCTGTGAAACTTATACAATCAGCAGATTTAGATTTCCGCCATAACCACCAAAACCTCAGTAAATCAACCTCTATTTTAGCCAAACCTTCCAAAGCATGAAACATATATCTATAGATGTGCTTATTCACGACAACTATAATCTCACTCTTCAGATCTGTGAACACCACACAGAAAAACATCACAAAAAACATAATCACTATATTTTTTATTAAAAAAAATGGAATCTAGGCGAAAAACAGATACACAATTGAAACTAACCTGAATTTGGAGGCGCAATCTTCGAATCAAATTTCCTATCCAAAAATAACCGAGTTTATGGAGTCTGGTATTGCTCTCTTCTAGGGAGAGAGAGCCATTGGAAGTTGAGTACAGAGAGCAGTCAGTGAGAATTTTTTGTTTTGTGAATATTTGTATGTGAAAAACGGATCTCAAACTACTCACAATTGAATTTAAATGTCGCCTTAGGAACGGCGTGACCTCCCAAATTCACCAATTTAACCTACCCTGTGTATCCTTGATATTATTACTCGTGAGAAGTGGCGATAAGCATCACACTCAACTGCCAAGGAAAATGTCTATGACGATTTTGCCCACCACGGGATTTCCGAACAATATCTAATCGGATTACCATTCCATGCTCTCGCCGGAGATCCACTTTTATTTATTTTTACTCCTTATTTTTTTGGCAAAAACACAACACTCACATATATATTCTTCAGCAATAATATATTCAAAGATCTCATCATTCTATTATTCAATTTAAATAAAAACATTCCCATCATATTAAAATTCATTAAATACTCCAAATACAATTACTAATTACTAAAAAATTAAAAATTACATAATTAAATTCCTAAAAATTAAAAATTTCATAATTTACATCCTAAAAATTAAAAATTACATAATTAAATTCATAAAATTAAAAAAACTCACTACTCGTGGCCGAATTTCGCCCAAATGTGTTTGATTAGGTCTTCTTGTAGCTCAATGTGAGTTTTGATGTGAAAAATGGATGATGAATGTTTGTATTTATAGATGATTTTGGAATTAAACGATAATAAAACGGCTATATTTTTTTGGGAATCCAATAAAAACATGCCACGTCGCCCTGCTCAGCGGCACGGACGTGCTCGATGCATTAAGCAAAGTCGTGCCGTTGGCAAGAGCACAGCGGCGAACAGGGGCATGTCGCGCCGACGGCACGGATGCCGTCCTTCCCCACAAGCACCGATGCGGTTGCTCTTAGATTTTGAGTTCCCCTCCATTGCACGGGGTGGGTGACAAGAGGGGCGTCATGGCGCGCACCGATAGAGGCACGACTACTCACAACGTGCGTTGTAGAGGAGGAACATGCGACGCCAGAGTGAGACCGGGGGACTTTTTTTAATATAATCCAAAAATTCTATAAATAAACACTCATTTTCATTTCTTGATTATTTCTTCACTCTTATCACTTTCAATCCATATCCTTCTCACGTTCCAAAATTCAATGGTTCTCCAACAAGAACTGGGTCTAAAGTCCCCCGTGGAGTGAGAAACCGACATCTCATACATAGTCTTCCCTTATTTGATAACATGGTCGAACGATAGTCCTTTCAAGTTGGAGAGGTGAGCATTGATGACTATGAAATCAATGAATGGAAAAGGGCAAGAAGGCCAACAAAAGTGGGGTTGAAGAAGTATATCTCTGAAGAGGCGATGGTGTTGGTGAGGTGCTACATCAACATTTCTAATAACCCCGTAATTATTATAAATTTTAAATTTTAAAATTTTTAAGATTTATAATATTTAAATTTATAGAAATTGTAATTTTATTTTATTATTTATGAAGTAATTTTGTTATATATAGTCTCACTATTCTGTTTTAAAGTAAAACAATGAATACTACAAATTAATGTGAAAATTAAGAAGAGTGTCTTTATTGCACTAAGAGTTGTGGTTAATGTAGAAAAGAAAAGAGAAATAATAACCCAAGAATTGAGGTGCGACTAATAAGAGCATCCACAACTCTATCTCTAATCCATATTTTCCACAAACCTCATCTCCAATTCATCTCCAATTCATCACATCTCTACACCATCTCTTGCTAAAGCGACAACACTTGCAACCCTCCATTTCCGATTTATATCATCTCTTAGACCATCTCCAACTATGTACACCAAACTCAAATCCAATTTTGAGTATACGTCACACAAAAATATAGTTGTACTCCAATCATTTACACCAAATTTAAAATTTACACAATATTTGAGTTTTTGTCTCACAAATTTTTTGCATTAACACCATATTTGGTGTTATTTCACAAAAAAACACCAAAGATGGTTTTGAGTTTGGTGTATGGTTGAAGAAGATTTATACACCAAAACTTATTTTTGGAGTATGGTTGGAGATGGTCTTAACTATTCATGGGTCCCACTATTTCATTTTATGTTTATTTTTTTTCAACAAATTTAATTTAAATTGGAGTAAAGGTCAATTTTGGTCCTAAACATATGCTCAAAACACCAATTTGGTCAAAAACATTTACTTTTTGAAAAACGGGTCCATAACATATGAAAACGCTGTTGGTTTGGTCCTAAACATACGAAAACGTTGTCGATTTGGTCCTTTTTTTACGATTCCGTCAATTTTCTGACAGCCGTGAATTAGCAAAAATTTTGACCAGATTAGTAATTAATTAAAATAAAAGTAAATTTAAATAAAAAAAATCTAAAATAAAATCTCTCTCACATCTCTCTTCCTCTCCTCCCTCTCTCTCCGGCGACACCCAATACATCACTCTCCCTCATCAATTCTAAAATCTGAGATTTGTAGTTGTAGGCCTAAACCATTGATTCCATCAAATTGCTTCGAAACCCCAACTCTAGTTGTTGATTCTTCAATAGCGTTTCAACGATTTCCACATCCTTCCCCATGATGCAAGGATTCGATAATCCATTCCACGAATTCAGCAGCTCACCCAAACACCTCGCCACCTCCTTCATCGACAACCTCCTCTCTCTGCACGACCTCACGCATTTCGCCGACACCATATTCCTCACCCTCGCATCCCTGGGCGCCGGAACCCTAGGATCGTACTCGCTCATGAATTTCCACTTTCTTATCAGCGGAATCGCCCAATCCACCACCAACGGCGAGGGAATTCACCATATCCAGCTCTGGCGGTCTGGAGAGCTAATCAGAGGTTGTGGGGCCAGGTTGAGGGGCGAGGATTGGTGTAGAGGAAGTAGCACAAATTGTCGTTGCTCATGAATTCGACGAGGAGGCGGCGGCCGTGGGAGTTGGTGGAGAAGCCGAGACGAGGAGGTTGACGAGGGAGGGGCTGTAGAGGGAGGAGAGGATGTCGATCTCATTGTCGAGGTCGTTGGCGGAGGGCTTCTTGAGAGCTTGGAGGCGGAGAAGTTGGCGATGGCTAATTGGAGGTCTTTGTAGGTGAATTCTTGGATTTTGATGGGGTGGGAATGGGAATCGGATGTGGAGATGGAGGATTCGATTTTGCAAGAGAGGTACCCCTTTAGAATTGATGAGGGAGAGTGATGAATCGGGTGTCGCCGTGAGAGAGGAAGGAGAGGAAGAGAGATGTGAGAAATTCTATTTTAGAATTTTTTTAAAAAATTTTTATTTAATTTTATTGAATTATTATGCATCATTATACTAATTAAGTCAAAAAATCGTTAATTAGGTGCTGACCGTCAGAAATTAACGGTTCCGTCAAATTAGGACCACTTCGTTAACGGTTTCAAATGTTTAGGACCAATTTCTCAAAAAGTGAATGTTATGGACCAAATTGGTATTTTGAGCATATGTTTAGAACCAAAATTGACCTTTACTCTTTAAATTGAGATGAAATATTATTTTAAAATTAAAATTCATATAATATTTTATTGTAAAATCCAAAAATTAAATAATAGTAAAAAATATTAATGTATAACGAATGAGATATTTACAGATGTGTTTAAGATTAATTGGATAATAAAATAATAAAGAAAAAAAATCAGATAAAACCGGTCATAAAACGGTAACATTTGTGGAATCGGAAAAATTTCATTCTCTTTGTCCCTGAAAAGTATGAGTTATTTCCTTATTAGCTTGTCTCTGATAAGTATGAACTTTCTAATTTTGGAATAGTTAAACGCTTATAACCCCTACACATCATTTTATTTACAACTTATATCATAATGAAGTACTACACTACTAATGATCTGAAGCTCACACTCCACTAACACTACTTATATTCATTTATCTCTCTCTTACTTTACCAATTATAGGCTAAAATATGTGCTGAACCAATTGTTCGTAGTTTTCGAGGTTAGATGGAGCATTAATTTAATTTTTTTTCAATTTTTTTTTCCAAATTTAAAAAAAAATAACAATTGGATTTGGACGCCGAGTCACTGCCCAATGCTAGCTCGCTTACGAGATGAGACCGAGCCAGCATTAAGTTGGGTTGCAGATGCTCTAAGGGTGTCCAATGTGCTTGCTTGTCCATCCCCTTCTTCAGCACCGTCTCTTGCTATAAAGTGCAATTACAATATCATACTGAATGCATTATGTACGTACTACTCCCTCCGTCCAGGCTAAGTGACACATTTCTTCGGCGCGAATGTTTAAGGGCTATTGATTAATGTGTTTAATTGGAGAAGAAAAATGTGGGTATATATTAAAATAGAGAAAAGGGAAGATAATATTTTAATAGAAGTTAGAAAAAAGTGATTGAGTGTATCTATTGGAGAGATAAAATTTCCAAAAAGAATAGGAAATACTACTTCCGTCCACCAAAATTTTTCCCATTTTTTCATTTCCGTCCGTCCCCAAAATTTGTTCCATTTCACTTTTACCATTTTTGGTAGTGGACCACATATTCGACTAACTCATTCTTTCTCACATTTTATTATAAAACTAATATATATAAAAGTAGGACCCACAATTCATTAACTTTTTCAACTCACTTTCCATTACATTTCTTAAAAGCCGTGCCGAGTCAAAGTGGGACAAATTTTGGTGGACGGAAGTAGTATATCTTAAATGGGGACGGTTATCTATATTTTTTTCTTGGATTTTCTTCAACAAGCCGTAGCCCCAATATATATCACTAGAATCTTTTAATTATTCCTTTTAACTTTTCAAATGCCCCACTTTTTATGGGAGAGAATTCGGAAAAAGGGATCATATTCGCTGACCTTTCAAAATGAAGGATTAATTTCGCTGACCTTTCGGAATATGTGATTAAGGCATGCGGATTTTTTAGAATAAGGGATTTTAAAAAAATTTTCTCTTTTTCTTATTCATTTTTCATAGAGGGAACATCTTTTTTGGTCCACGAACTTTGCCAAAGTATCATTTTAGGTCCGTGAACTTTGAAAATATCATTTCAGGTCCATCAACTATGGGTTAATATCATTTCAAGTACTTTTTTACTATTTCCAAGTTTTTTTGAACAAAAATACCCTTGATACCTTAAAGGGTATATATTTTTAATAAATTTATCCTATACTCATATTTTTTTATAAATATCTTTACTATATATTTTTGATGAATTTTTTAAATATAATTTGACCTTCAATATTATCACTTAATTTTGTGACATACAAGAATAGATCCTTATTTAATACTTTATTATTAAAGAAAAGTTCTTCATTCAATTTTAAAATTCTTTAATATAAAAAGTTGAAGAAAAACAATTTTACTTGTCACATAATTAAGTGATAATATTGAAGGTCAAATTATATTTAGAAAATTTGTCAAAAATATATTATAAAGATATTTATAAAAAATATGAGTATATGATAAGTTTATTAAAAATATATACCCTTTAAGTTATCGAGGGTATTTTCGTCCTATAAAACTTGGAAGTAGTAAAAAAGTACTTCAAATGATATTAACCCATAGTTGATGGACCTGAAATGATATTTTCAAAGTTCACGGACCTAAAATGATACTTTGGCAAAGTTCGTGGACCAAAAAAGATGTTCCCTCTTTTTCATATAATTTTCCTCATAATATTTATAAATTGACCAAATTACCTACATAAAATTTGACCCCAATTCTTTAAATCTTCTCTACCCATCGTTAAAACTCTTCTAAAATTCTGAAAACAAAATAAATACACTTACGGACACATGGTTAATCTACTCCCATTTCTTTTATTTTATTCAGATTAGATTTTTATTTCAAAAAGATTGAAAAATTTATCCTAAAACCTGCTGACTGCTGCTCATAAGATTAGATTTTTATTCAATAAATTATGTGTTAAAAAACGTATTGCAGGAGAAAGAAAAGCAAATCCCACAAAATTAAAATACTCCCTCCGTCCCCCATTAAGAGTCACATTTTTCCATTTCGATCCGTCCCCAATTAAGAGTCACATTTCATTTTTACCATAAATAGTAAGTAGGTCCCACATTCCACTAACTCAATTCACTCACATTTTATTATAAAACCAATATAAATAAATGGATCCCACATTCCACTAATTTTTTTAAAGAGTGACTCCTAATAGGGGACGGAGGGAGTATGAGAGAGAGTGTGTGAGCATCTTCAAGCATACGCAGAAAAATAAAAGTGTTGCATCAAATACAAGTGCTAACTTGTAAAAGTATCAGATATGCGGTGTAAGAGAAGGAGGAGGAGGGTGGACGGAAAATTTTGATTTCTGTAAGCGTGAATTTTTTTTGTTTTCATATACTAGAAGAGTTAGTATTTTGGTTGAAGAATTAAATAATTGAGATTTAAATTAGGTGGATAATTATGTCAATTCATAAATATGACGAAGGAAACACCATGAAAAATGAATAAGAAAAAGATAAAAAATAAAAAATCTCTTATTCTAAAATATTCGCATGTCTTGATCCCTGCTCTGAAAATTCAGCGAAATTAATACTAAATTTCAAAAGGTCAGCGAATGTGATCATCTTTTAACGAATGTGATCCATTTTTTTACGAATTCTCTCCTTTTTGAGGGTGCACGATTCTGCCTTTTTATCCAATCTCTGCCTGCTATTACCTGCCACCGTTAATTCCTGCCCTTCTCCCTCAAAATTTCCCTCTTTTCTGTTAATCTGAGTTTTAATTTAATTTTCCCAATTGAATTCCGTTGATCTTCTCGCCGCCAATGAAGGTTCACCCGTCGCCGAGGAATCTCAACATCACGCTCCGCTACGACGTCGCTTCGCTCCTCGCTCAGGCCAACGCCTGCCGGCAGAAGAAGCTTCTGCGGCTGCCGCACATCTTCGCGAAAGTCCTGGAGCTCCCCTTCCACTCCGACGCCGACGTCTCGGTCGACGAGACGCCGGCGTCGATCCGATTCACCGCCGCCACGGACGACATCAGCGGCGACGTCAGGGCCGACGCCGTCGCGATCTACCCCGGCGTCACGAAGATCGTCATAAGGGGAAACGGCGTCGTTGACCTTTCAGGGACCGAATTCGAGCTCGATCTGTGGCGGTTCCGCCTGCCGCCCTCCACGCGGCCAGAGCTCGTGTCCGCCGCCTACGAGAACGGCGACCTAGTGGTGACCGTACCGAAAGGGGCGGAGCACGGTGGGGATTTGGGAAATCGGGGTAGGCTTGTTCTTGTACAGTAACTTCATATTATTATATCCTCTTTCTCTAAAGCTCCAATTCTCAATTTCGAAAAATGCTTAGTTTGTGATACACATACCCTGCACAATTTTAATTCCACTTATAATCAATTTCGGCGTGATTAAGATGTTAGTGAAGTTAGGTTTTGTTCAGAACATAAATTGGGGTAAAAATAAGCTCAATCTTGAAGTCACTCGTTGTATTTAGGATTGAATTTTAATCTGTGTGGAATTCATTGTGTTTTGGGTGGAATTTATCTAGCATGTTATTGATGTTTGTGAGGTGATATGTGAGATTATGTAAGAATGGTGAAGCTCAGTTGCATACTCTATTAGCATAGGCATTTCTTTTTACTCCATTTGTGTGTTGTACTTATATGACTAGCATAGAATGAACCATATCTGAGCTCCATTGTTTGCATCTTGATGAAATTTGTGTGATTTTTTTACAGAATTTGATCTTTAATGTGTTTAGTTAGTGCTTCTGCTAGATTGCGACCCTGAGTAGTAAATTTGGTGGTGGGGCGTCGTCACTCTGAAATCAAATTCGAAAGAGAAAGATTTGATTTTTATTTCACTTTTGCCGTCGTGTTTCATTCTGTCTCCATCTTTTGAGTATTGATCGCCCAACAATTTGAAAACTAAAAACAAAGATACTTCAAAATTTATAACGAGTTATTTTTCCTTGTAAAAGAAATAGAACCAAGTTTACATATGATATAGTAATTCGACTAAAGCAAGAATATAGTAAAACGAATTCTTGATCATCATTCATCCATAGCAAATCGCCCCAAAAGCTACACAAAAATGACATGATTTAGTTTTGCATCAAATAAATTGAAGGGTCGGAAATGAAAATAATAATTAGAAAATGGCACTCGCTCCATTCTTTGTTAACTAAGACACTTCTTTTCAAACTCGGATTAACAAAGAGAGTTAATTTATAAAAATAAATAACTCGATTTATAAGGAACGGAGGGAGGAATAACTAACTTGTCCGCCGATAGATTCGGAAATAACACGATGGCCAACGACGGTGGTCTCTGTAATTTGAGTTCCGCCTTCCCTAATGGCTTCGGTGGTGTCGTCGTGCCCAACTACGCCGCGCTCCTCGTTGAGCTCCGCCACCGATTTCATCACGCTTGCCATCCCGCTCTTCTGCGTCTCCCCAAACACGCTCTTCTCCGCTGACTCCATGGCAGCGGCGTCTTGTGGTGTTATGGCTTTCGCGGCTAGCTCGCCGGAGACGTCGAAAACGTCGCCGTATTTGATGGCTTTGAACTTTTTTGGCTTCTCCGTCTCCTTGTTCATTTTTACCTGTTACTAAGGGTGAAAATTGATTGTATTTTTAGGGGATTTTGGCGGTGGAGTCTACCCACTTGTCACTATTTTCAACTTCCAGGTGGCAAATCTAGAATTTTACAAATTCACCTATCTTTATTCTTCAGACTCGACTCGAGTTTGGATCGAACAATTTAATACTCCTTCCGTTCCGGTTCAAGAGTCTTATTTTGTCATTATCATTCCAGTTTAAGAGTCTTATTTTGTCATCATCGTCTGTCCCAATTTAAGAGTTCTATTTAAAATTTATCATATTTGACATAAAATTTAACCACATTATTGATGAAATTTACACTCAAATGTCATTACTTTTATAAAAAATAAAATAAAACAAAATCCTAAACATACAAAAAGTCAGAAGGGTCTCACTTTCCACTATTTCACTTCAATTATTACACACTCCAACAACCACTACCTCACTTCATTTATTACACACACAATCAATTTCTTAAAACCCGTGTCGTAACTAAATCTTACTCTTAAACTGGAACGGAGAGAGTAATATTTAAATTTATAGATATCCTCCATCCCAAAAAGAATTGAAAGGATATTAATGGGGATAAGCATCGGAGTGCTGATTATATACTAAGCACCGAAGTGCTGATAATAGTAAACCATGTAGTAGTACTAATGTAGAAGTGCTGATTAGAGCATTCACAATGGTTTTCCACTCGTCCACCCGATCGACAATTTTCGGGCTTGTCCGTGATCGCCCGCCCATTGTAGGTGATCGATCGATCGGTGGGACAACCGAAGTTCGGTCGCCCGACGCGTCGGACGCTCAAAACATTTAAAGAACTTACATGGTAAAGTTTAAAATTCCATGTTGGCAAATAAAGAAATTTAAAATTCACCTATCTCTTCTATTCAAAATAAAGTTTATAGAAACTTAAATGAAGTTCAACAAAACTTGATTGTGTCAAGCAATCAGAGGTTAAATATTTTAAAATTCACCTATCAACTACCTCGGACGAAGGAAGTATTTGATATTCTAAATTTGATCTGGATCATCGTTGGACTGTTGGAGGGAGTATTTGATATTCTAAATTTGATCTGGATCATGGTTCTAAGTTCTAACTCATTCGCTCGCAACATTCATTGAATGCTGATAATAGCCTGATATATACCGTACTAGTACCATGTAAAAATCACTTTATTCAAATTAATGCATGCAAGGGTTGAATGATGTTAAAATGATGATGTGATTGTAATTCAAAATTTCAAGTTAAAAACATTGGTGAAGTGAAGAAAAATTCAAATTTTATGACTCAACGATAATTCGATCTTTTGTCCAAGAACAAGTGGCTGCATCGGCCTAATGTTAATTTGCAATTATCCAGAGTCCAGTTTAAAATAAGAGATAGATATTCTAATTCAATTTAAAATTGAACAAACGCATAATAACCATCGATAAAATGGAAAATAAATTACTCCAAATGTATAAAATTAAAGAAACAAAGAGACAGCCTACAAGTTCCTTACCAGATTTACTGTCTTAAAAACCATGATCAAAATTAAAATTGAAACCCAATATTGGGATCCAAAACGAAGACATGAGGAGTCTGTTCATATCTCTTACAGAGCGTATAACAAAAGTATCCATAGCAAAGAGATATATGAAGTGACAACGCTCATCGCTTCTTTGAGACACCAACAGTCTTTCCCCTGCGACCGGTGGTCTTGGTGTGCTGTCCACGCACGCGAAGGCCCCAGTAGTGACGGAGACCACGGTGGTTTCTGAAAGTAATGCGCACACAAAAACAATTAGTTATAAGCAACAGTTGGATATAGAGTAAGAACATCAAGTAAAGAATCACACCTGATCTTCTTTAATCGCTCAAGATCATCCCTGAGCTTCATGTCCAGAGCATTGGATGTCACTTGGGAAAACTTGCCATCCTTGTAATCCTTCTTCCTGTTCAAAAACCAGTCAGGGATCTTGAACTGGCGGGGGTTTGCGACAATAACCATCAAGCTGTCAATTTCAGCAGCAGAGAGTTCACCAGCCCTGCAAAAGATTAAATAACAGTTAGATCACTTGCAACTCACACCACAAATTGAAGTAGACAAAGAGTTGAAGGCTAGTCAAGCATTCCAACAAAAGAACTTCAATAAAGTAGACAGCAATGTAGACAGTTTAAGACCATTGGATTGATTTATAACTGAGCAAAATCTGATTGTCACACATGAGCCAACACATGACGAATTGAAATTATCTATAGTCCCAATAGATTAAAATGTTGATAGTTTTTACAAACAATATGTTACCAACTTTTCAGCATCCATACCAATATTCTAGGTAAAAAAGATATACAAAATTTAGAGACTATGGGGCAATGTAAAACAATAATTAACTATGATCAGTTAGCAGAAAAACCAAAATCGTAATGCCTAAACACCTATGAGCTCAAACTAAACATAAACAGACGTGGAATCTAAGCCAAGAGTACAAATTACAGTGCATAACATTTGTTTATTCTCATTTAATAGATTGATATACAAATAATCCCAATAGAGATGGAAAAACTGGCAATAGACAGCATAGGATTCAACAAGCTCAAACTTAAATCTATTGGTGGTGGAACAAAGTACAACAATCTTGAGTGTTCAACAAAGCTCAAACTCAAATTATCAACACTAAAATATTTCATCGGCACATCTAAATTATTAACAAAGAGTTAGTCACAACACAAAATCTATCATTAAATTCCCTTCAGCAATCCAATTAATGAAAGAGTACAAGGTTCTGGAATAGCACACACAGATTCAAACTTAAATTCTATTAACAGTGCAACAAAATTGAGCAAATCTCGCCGTGTTCAAAACAATTATATAAAGCTACCGAAATCTATCATTAAATCGCCTCAGCAATTAGACTATCGAAAGTGCGAATTCGAACGATGAAACTGGAATAGCACATAGTTACAATATTATTGGTGGAACAATCAACACTGAGAATAGTGAGACGTCATTAATTCAGAGAGAAAGCCAAACCTCTTATTCATGTCAATATCGGCTTTTTTGCAGACGATGTTGGCGAAACGTCGGCCAATACCCTTGATCGAGGTCATGGCGAACATAATCTTCTGCTTGCCATCAACGTTGGTGTTCTGCACACGCAGAATGTGCTGGAAATCTTCGTTTGCTACGAGAGACTGCAGCTCCAATCATTAGTTACAAATCTAAAAGATTACACAAGAAAACAAAGAGCGAATTAGATCGAGGAACACACCATTTTTAGGGTTTGGAATCGAGCAGCGGTGTGTTGCGTTCTTCGACGGCTGCTGCTCCGCTATGACTAAGAGTGAGTTTATGAGAACATAACCCTAAAACCGTGGTTTTATTTATTTATTTTTATAGGTCATTCAACTATGATAATTTGCACTTTCGCCCCATAATAACATTAAACTATTCAATTGAGAATTTGCACTTTCGCCCCACAATAAGAGTAAACTATATTCTTTGAAATTAGTGGAAGTCTATTTATTAAAATATAAATAACACTTAATCTAAGATTGGGAACTAAACATGCAAATAAAATGCAATTAGAAGAAAACATATAAACTGGAACGCAGACTGGGCAAGTTGGTAAACTGGGCAACTTAGCAGTGGCGAAAATAAGAACATTTCGGAAATGAAAAGAGAGCAGCAACTTGCATGAGCATCCTAAGTTCAGAAAGCAAAAGGAACTAAGTTAAAAGACTAAGGAAAATAAACTAAGTGTTGGCTCCTAAAAGAAAGCTAGAAAACTAGGATTGTGACACTTAAAAGTGGCTAGATTAATTAACACCTAAAAGGTAAACTAAATCACATGTAAATGAAGGTTGAGTGCAGAAATTAACTAAGCTAAATGGCTGCCACAAGTGAAAAGAAAGCATGTACTTGTTGTCTCCTAAACCCTATTATCCAAAGTGTAAAACCAATGGATAAAAGCCTACAACTAATGGTCCCTTCACTTGCTTCTAAAAGCTGATATCTCTCCTAATTCTACATCATAAGGCACGAAAATATGGAGAAGAAAGAGAATAGATGGCTGCTACATAATTAAAGATGCAAGAGAAACACAAAATCATCAAGTAAACTACCTAATTATGCATTGAAAACACCAAATTAAAAGCTGAAACTTAAAGCACTTAAACATGATGAAATAAGCTTCAAGAACACTTAAACATGGTGAAAATAAAATGCTTGAGAAACTGATTTTAAAAGCTTGAAAGAAATTTTAACTAAACAAGAGCATAACCAACACTAGAACTAAACAACAAGTTAAAATCGGAAATCAAACAAGAACTAAACTTTAAAGCACATTAAATACACAAACACTTAGAGCAATTACTACTTGAAATAAGATTTTAAAACAAGAACAACAACAACAACTAAGATTTAGAAAGGAGCAAAAGTACTACAAAGTTAAGAACAAGCTAACTAGAGAAAGCAAACACTACTACTAAATTACTACTACTTCAACCCATAGTGAACAATGATCTTGGCAGCCTTGAAGTGAAAATCTCTCTTCTTAAGGAAGAGAGAAAAGTTTCCTAGAGAGAGAATAAACTAAAACTAAACTAAAGAGTGATAGATGATTAGTGGTTTGGGGAAAAGCATAGTTAAATATTTTGTTACATTTTTCAAATAAAAGTTATTTCCCCTTTCTCATGCCCTAGGGACGGATGTGGACACGTGTAGCAACAAGGAAGCAGTCTTGTAATTGTGCTCAAGTGGCTCCATGCAGTTTTCCCGTCGGGTCCAGCTTGGCCAAGCTGACAGCTTGGGCAGTTTGCCATTTCTCTGATTTTCTTCAAATTCTTGCACTTTTGCCTCCTTTTTGCATCACTCCACTACAAATGCCTTTCTACAATTCCTCCGAACCATATGCTCAATTCCCTGCCAAAATAGCATCTTCTCATGCAAATATTCAACTTATAAGTGCTAAAAGTGATCAAATCCGATTGACGAAAACTAGCCTATCAGATGTCAACAACAACTTTATTTATGTCAACTATTATGTCAACAACAAATATTTTCATGTCAACGACGTATATTATTTATGTCAACAACAATGTTTTACTTATAATTCATGTCAACAATAATGTTTTACATATAATTTATGTCAACAACATTTTTCATAAAATTTATACCAACGATCTATATAATTCATGACAACAACAAACGTTATTATGTCAACGAGCTATATAATTCATGTAAAAAATAAACATTTTCATGTCAACAACTTATATAATTTATGTCAACAATACTATTTTAGGCAATATCACAAACACCTTATCTACACAACTCAAAAATTCCAGCAACATAATCGAATTAAAAACTGCATCCATATATTTCACAAATTTCATCGTACAATTAAACACACGCAAATTTAAATCTACAAATATTGACAAACACCAAACCCAGCATGGCTCCGAACAAATACACAAAAAATACAACCTAAACTCAACCCTTCTCACCATCACCCACAACTCCATCTCATCCACAACTCCCACACCTTCCACAACATGACTCTCCACATCTTTCTCCACCACCAATCACACTATTTCTATTCAATTTTTACAGTGAACAAACACTTCATTTATTGCTCAACATATGAACACAACAATCACTTATTATCTCTTTGCATCATCAACAATCATATACACAATAATTAATGTCAACCACAAATATTTTCATGTCAACAACCTATATTATTTATGTCAACAACAATGTTTTACGCATATCAACAACAATGTTTTACATATAACTCATGTCAACAACATTTTTCATAAAATTTGTGTCAACGACTTATATAATTCATGTCAACAACAAACGTTATTATGTCAACGAGCAAATGCAAGTGATTTACGAAGCAGATTTGAGAGGCATAAATCGAATTAAATAAAAAATTGCAAGATCTGTGCTGAAGTCGCGAGATAAAAGCGAAATTCAGCATTGAAATGAGCAGAAATCAGTATTTTCAGATTTTTTCCCAAATGTTCAAGCATTTTGATAAAAACAACGAAAATCGTGAAGATGAACCTCAAAATAGTCGACTTTTACACAGAGCTCCGGCGAAAAAACAGAGGTAGCAATTTCTCTCACTAAAAATCAGTTCACATCCAACACAATTGATAATGCAAAGCTTAATACCTCCAAATCCATACTCGAATCAACAATTAAGCTTCCGGCGAAGCGACGGCGTGAGAAGCGAAGCTGTTCGGAGCTTCGTACAGCAGGAGCGGCGAAGCGCGGTGAACAGCGGCGGCGTTAAACCGCGCGTGAGAGAGAGAGGGGGCTTGTCTGGAGGCGTCGAGGATTTTCCTTTGATTGTATTTCGAGGATTTCCTTCGGATTGGATCCGGCGGAGCTGGATTTGTCGCCAGAATTCGGCCACCTCGCCTCCTCCTCTTCCCGCCACCGTCCACATCATGATCCTCCGCCTTCGCCGCGCCGATCTCTATCTCCAGTTTCGCCTTCTCCGCATCGTCTTCTCCGAGCTTCGATTTCAGCTCGCAGATATGCTCAATTCAACACAAATTCAAAAATTGAAGCTCAGTTTTCCCTGCCGCCTATATATATATATAGGGTCCTGTTAGGTTGAGATTTTTGGGCCTAATTGAGAATTGAGATGCAATCTCAGCCACCCATTCACAATCTTAGCGCGATGTCAACAACCTCTGGTTTATGTCAACAGGGGGGTATTTTTGTCATTTCAGCTCTAAAATGTTTCAGCTGTATTCAAAACACGCCGGCAAAACTCTCGAACATTTCTCTGAGTTCTCTCCCAAATTTCTTCTACAATTCTGCATCTTCTCTTCCCTTCGTCGCAATTCATCTCCTAATCTTAGACTTCGTTCAGTTTTCTACATCAATTAATTTCCAAAAATGAGGATCGAAGAAGTAGTTGAAGTTGAAGCACCGATTGTAGCCAGAAAAAGGCATTCCAAATCGGCGGTCGTTGAAGTGAATTCTTCAGGTTAAGAAATTGATTCAAATTTTAAGTATATTGCTTCGATTTTAGTGTATTAAAACAGATCTGGATTTGTTTTCTTCTGAATTCGATTTCTGCTGATTTTTTATTGTTGATTAGCGATGGTAGAATCGAAAGAGAGGAAAATCAACAAGGCTGCTGGAAAAAACGAAAGAGAACATGCATCTGCTTCCAGTTAAGGATTTGTTTAAATTTTTAAGATTATTGACATTTCATACAATAGCTATTGACATAGTTATGATAATAGACTTGTGTTTTCTATAAACAACATATACTTGTCATTGAGATGATATTGTATACTGTTGACATAGTGTATGCTTGTTTGGATTGCTGTTGACATTATAAACTTTAACAATTAATATAAAAGTAATAAGATAATTATGTTTGCTTTAAACATGATATACTTGTTATTGACATAGTGTATACTTATTAGAATCGCTGTTGACATAGTCAAATTGACATAATAGTAACCAGATAATTATGTTTGCTATATATGAGATATACTTGTTATTGACATTGATTTATTATGTACTTTATCTATTGACATAATTTTAAGAATATACATGCACTTGCTGTCGATAGGGTATACTTGTTATTGACATAGATTTATTATGTACTTTATCTATTGACATAATCGTAAAAACATGCATGCACTTGTTGTCAACATGGTATACTTCTTATTGACATGATATCGTGTATAATTGATATTGATTTATTCTGCTTGATTTTAAAAATTTTAAGATTATTGACATTTTATATACTAGCTATTGACATAGCTATAATAATATATTGTTGACAGTAGTAGTGTATGTTTGTTTGAATATGTGTTGACATAATTATATTGACATAGTGTATGCTTGTTTGAATGGCTGTAGAAAACATACAAATGTTTCTAGGTCATGTTGTTGCTCATGGACCTTTTAGGGAGGAACGGCTCCCCTGTTTTGGTGTTGGTCTTGGATGGCTCTTGTAAGTTTATCTAGCAGTCATTGTCTACTTAATTATTTCAAAATTGCTTTTCTTAAGAGATAATGTATGCGGTGCAGCTGATAGTTTCATGATAGTTGAATGATTTACCATCTTGTTCAGTGAAATAGGAACTTCTCTGATTTTGCTGCTTTTTTGCTAGGTTTATTACCAGTTTCTTTCTGGGTGCAATCCCTTGGTATATAGGAGCTTTTCTACTGCTATGTGTCTGTATGGATGACAGGGAGAAGCCTGGACTCATTGCATGTGGCATAGCTGTAAGTCTTTTCAATCTCTACTAGAATCTCAAGTGTCAATTCATGGATGTTCCCAACAATTAGGGTCTTAGGGATGATGTGTAATCATATTTTGGTGTTTTATGCCTGTTTTTATCCAGTGGATTTTGTAATTTTATTGTCCCTGAATAAATATCTGAGGTTTCTCTTGTCAATCAATACCCCCTCCCACCAGTCATCATATGTGTTTTGCTTCTTGATGCAACTGCTTGAGTTGATCTGCACTTGAAAGCCAAACGACTTCACTTGAATCTATGGCCGACAAGTTTCTTCATTTGTCCAAGACGTTCCTTCAAGACAAGTCTGATACTTTTGATCACTGGAAAACAATATCTGAATCAATAGTTATTGCTGAAAAAGAAAAGGAAGTTCTTGAAGATTTGACTGAATTTCCAACTTTTAAATTTGGACATTTCTTTGATGAAGTAAGTACATCATTTTGTTTACATATGTTTCTCTGAGTTGACATTAGATTACTCCTACAGTTTATATACTAACATTGTAGAACTAATTTACAAGCAGTATGCAGAAGAAAGAAACAGAGAAAATATCCCTACATCGCCAGGTTATGATCCTAAAGGGGTGAGCCCAATGGATGACGCACAAGTTGAAGCGAACAAAGAAATGCAACAGGAGAAAAGAAAATAGAAAGTAGAGAATATTGTTAAAATAAAATAACTAAAACTAAGATTAAATAGTATATTGTTTTTATAAAATGACTGAATTGTTGTTGACATGGCTTGAAAGTGTAGTTGACATTTGGTTATAATTGTTGTTGACATGATTTGTACGTGTTGTTGACATGACTTATAATTGTTGTTGACATGGTTTCTATGTGTAGTTGACATGGCTTATAATTGTTGTTGACATGGTTCTATGTGTAGTTGACATGACTTATAATTGTTGTTAACATGACTTATAATTGTTGTTAACATGGTTCTATGTGTAGTTGACATAGTATGTAACATAGTTGACGTGGCTTGTACGTGTAGTTGACACGATATGTTCCGTAGTTGACATGACTTGAAACGTGAAATCGTGTGGAGAGTATATATATATATATATATAAAACGGATTGCTATTGTTGGGGGAAAGATATATCAAAAAGATCCGATTTTTCTCAAAAGGATTGGGCTCGGATGTATTACTAAAATAAACAAAGATAGGCCCTAAATTTTATTCTTTGACCACTCATTTATATTTGAGAAAAAAATATAATTTCTAATTTCTCCTCAAGAATCGTGTATCATTCCTCGATAAAAGAAAACAAAGGTGCAAAAATTTCCCGGTGCTCAAACGACATCCCTTTAAGAACAAAAAGAAAGGTGGAAAAAGTCGGGGTGTTACAATCTACCCATCTTAACAAAAATTTCATCCTGAAATTTGGTTACGTCCTTCGAATAACATTATTCTCCATCATCTTGTCTTTCCATTTCCAAGCAGCTTCCTCGTATTGATAAAACTAATAACTATAGTTAAAGGTTGTATCTTCATAATATTTTTGTAATGTCACAAATGTCATTCTCGTAGAATATTTTAATCATCCCCGTGCTTCTCTGCATGCTCTAAAGGTTCTCTCTGTCGTGTCGCCACTTTTAGCAAATTATACAAATTTAAATCGCGAGTACGATCTCTCGTCGTTGCATGGTTACATCACTTGGCATCTCCTCTTGTCTCACACTCTTTCTCGTCTGAAAATTCTTTTCATTTTGAACTTCTTTTCTTCTTGAACTCCTTATCACACGCAACATCGTTTTGTATTCTCCTTGTTTTTAAGGTTCAGGGAAAATGATAGGAAATTGTAACTACCCATCTTAACTCGAGCTCAACTACAGATTTTAGTTAATCTTATCACTCAGGAAAGTGGGGTTGCAGCTGAAACTTCTTAACTAAATTCGAGCATGTTCATCCTAGCCTATCTAAACATAGCAAATACTCTTCTCAGTTTGAAATCAGTCCCTCACGGAAAGATTTTACTTCCTCATTCTTACAAAAATTTTCTCTTCTTTCTTTCTCAAAAATTTTCTTCTTCCTTTTCTCATAAAAATAAATTACCTCTTTCTCGGTTGAGCGTGGTGAGTCGGGATGTTGAGCCTTCAATACTAAAACTGTTTAGTCTAGTGAAACGAAACTAGACTAACGCTGAAAAAGACTCTCGGGTCCAGAGCGGAAAGAAAAATTGCTCTGATACCAATTTGTCACGACCGCATTTTCTAAGGATAGAAAACACGGTTGAATCGCGACTAGGGGAGGATTAAAGAAGAGGGGAAGAAAGGGGAAAACAACGAAACTCGACCATAGCTCGAAATAAATGGGAATAGCTCGAATAAAATCAGAGTGTCTCAACAATCAACAACTTGAAAAGAATATTATCTCAACAATACAAGAACTCAAAAGAAAGATAACTACTCAGCGGAAGCATTCGAGAGAAGGAATATGCCACGTGTGAAGACATGACATGTAACGACCCGCCCATTTAGGGTATAATAAATGCGGCGTTCGCTAACTAGGTAGACTTAAAAGCATTAAAGATCATAAACTAGGGTTTCAATAGAAAGGGATTTGACCAAAACATTAAATGAACAATTAAGTAGAGGAAGAATAATGCCTTAGCAAAGGAATTCATCAAAAGATTTATTGAAATAAAAGCTCAACCAAGTTCCTCAAAAAGAATATTTCTAACTGTTCATATTCCAAAACATACCCACGAAAATAAAAGAATAGAAGTATTTATCCCAACAAAAGATCACAGTTTTCATAATCAATAGCGGAAGCGACCAAGAAAGAAGTGAGGCTATGTATGAGGACACAACGACACCTTAAGTACCAACAGATCATTTTATTATTCTCTACTCAACACCGCCGCCCGCTCGTCACCACTCAACCTGCACATAAGGAAAACACATGCAGGGCTGAGTACGATAAACATACTCAATGGGCTCATTGCCGAAAACAGTTTTATCACAAATATAGTTATTATCATCATGCCATTTTCAAGTGTCCATCGGGGTTTTAACTTTAGAAAGACCCGAGGCACCAAAATATCTTCTTTCTCAAATATCACGGTCGCGCAACCATTTTTCTCATAGACGTTTACCATATCCTCATTCTACATGACAAGGAATGCGGCCGCAATCCAGGTCACTAGACCGGCCAACCCGTACGCTGACTCTCGGTCTAACATTGGTGTACACTAACCCAAGTAGAGTTTGCGGCTCTACAAGGATCCGAATTCGATTATAACAATAGTGGCATAGCCACGAGGGATAGGCACGACAAAACAAATCAAGGCATGATAACACATCTTTCATTCTCATCAATATCAGTTTAGGACAATGTCCTTATTTTAAAAGAAAGCCCACCTCTTCGGCTTATCTCGAGAGTATTCTCTTCTCCTCGTTTATCACGCTGAGAGCGCGAAGTATCACCTTTAAATTAGGCGTATCACAAATCAGTTTCAATCATTGATTTCAAAATATGCATGTTTCCTATATTTCCCTTTTTCCCATCGATTACTTTCAAAATCATCAATCAAAATCAAAGTATGATTAGCATATCATTTTTATTCAAATATCAACTCCAAATTCACCATTAAATCGTGTCACGCATGAGTGTTCCACACACACAACACACGCACACGAACACAACACATGTGCACGCCGACCGAGGCGTGCACACACACACACACACGGTCTCGCACACACACACTTGCACACATATATCCCGAAATTCACCGATTAATTTCCCCTTCACTCAAACTATATGCATGTGGAAACAAGAACACCGATTGATCGGTAGAAGAAGAGGAGATCAATAATTAAAGTACCTTTTCCAAAAGAACGAACGGTAGAAACAAGGAATTAGTCTTGATTCTTCAATAATCTCTTGAATTTCACTTGAATTCTTCTCAATTGATGAAGAAATCTTGAAGAAAACTTGAAGAAAATATGGAGAAAGTGGGAGAGAGATTTTCGAAACTTATGGGGAGAGTGGGCGCCGGTTTTGATCTCTAGGGTTTAGAATCTCTCATGTATTTATAGAGTGCCAAAAATAATATCCCAATAATTAAATAAATAGAGATTTGGGGAAGATTTGTTGGTTATAGGGGCCGAAAATTTGGAGGTGGTTAGGAGAGAATTTTCGAAATCTAGGCTATTAATTTAGCCTATGATTTAAATTCAAATATTTCACGGAGTAGAATAATATATCACGGAGCAAGAATAAATAATTAAATCTCCCCAATTATAGCCAAAAGTGGCGTGACTTTTTTTCCTCTTCCAATAAGGAATAAATTCAAATCCTAATTTAATTAGGATATGGCAAGATATGGTAGATATTTTGGTTTATTTATATTTATTCATGGAATAGAATAAATAAGGGATCAATAAAATAATAAATAATTCCCTCTTCTCCAAAATATGAGATTTTCGAAAATCTCATGGGAATAAATCATAGTGGTGGTTCGAAAATTCCATGTAGGAATTATAGAGTATTTGGACTTTGGATTTAATTTGGATAATTATCCCAAACAAATAATTAAATCCAAGAATAATATTATTTCTTCTCCAATAATCATGATGGCCGAAAATTCCACATAACAAATATGTTCCTATTTAATTCTCACTCATCCCTTAGGAAAATAATTCCCCACAATTATATTACTCCGCATCAAATATTCACATATTCAGATCAATCATCTCTTCATTTCCACTCCATTTTCTCATCGTATTGACCTTTCAACGGTCACATCATTTTTCCACATCTTTGACTATTCAATAGCCACGTCAACATTTCAACAAGTTGACTATTCAACTCAATCAAAAATCCCATACGCAATTAGGTCACATAGACACTATGCAATTAATCACTCATCAATTAATTCACATATCATAGCATTACGCAATTAGGTCACATAGACACTATGCAATTAATCACTCATCAATTAATTCACATATCATAGCATTTAAGGCATTTAATGCAAAAATTTTATAACCCGAAAATTAGGGTTTGAAAAAGTGGGGCGTTACATTCCACCACCCTTAAAAGAAATTTCGTCCCGAAATTTTGGTACCTCATGGAAAAAGTTCCGGGTATAGTTCCTTCATCTTGTCCTCAAGCTCCCATGTGGCTTCTTCATAATCGTGGTTCCTCCATAGCACTTTCACGCTAGCAATGGATTTATTTCTCAAATTCTGGACCTTCCGGTCCAAGATCATTTGGGGTCTCTCTTCATAGCTCAAGTCGGAATTCAACGCGACTTCTTCGTAGTGAATCACATGCTTTGGATCAAACACATACTTTCGCAACTGCGATACGTGAAAGACGTTGTGCACGTTTCCAAGACTTGGCGGTAAAGCCAATCGATAGGCTACGGGTCCTATTCCTTCTAGAATCTCGTAAGGCCCGATAAAACGTGGTTTCAATTTTCCTTTCACACCAAAACGTGTTATCCCTTTCGACGGGGACACTTTGAGAAAGACTTTATCACCGGCTTGGAATTGTAGGTCGATTCGTCGGACGTCAGCGTATGACTTTTGTCTGTCCTGAGCTTCCTTTATTCTAGCACGAATTTGTCGAACGACTTCTATCATTTCCTCGACTGCATCGGGTCCTAGCACCCGTCGCTCGCCAACTTCATCCCAGTAGAGCGGCGATCTACATTTTCTTCCATATAAGGCTTCATAAGGCGCCATGTTGATTGTTGCTTGGAAGCTGTTATTGTATGCAAATTCAATCAACGGTAGTACGGTCTCCCAACTTCCACCGCGGTCGAGTATCACGGCTCTCAACATATCCTCGAGAGTTTGGATCGTCCTCTCGGATTGCCCATCAGATTGCGGGTGAAATGCCGTGCTGAAATTCAGTTGCGTTCCCAACTCGCGCTGTAGACTAATCCAAAATTTCGATGTGAACTTTGGGTCACGATCGGACGTAATTGTCACCGGAACTCCGTGCAGTCGCACAATCTCCTTTATGTAGATACGAGCCAGCTTGCTCGATCCATGAGTTACCGGAATCGGTATGAAATGCGCACTCTTCGTAAGTCGATCTATAATCACCCATATTGCGGTGTTCCCACTTAGGGTCTTCGGCAAGGCCGTCACAAAATCCATGGCGATGTGCTCCCATTTCCACTCGGGTATCTCCAATGGTTGTAATTTTCCATGCGGTCGTTGATGTAATGCCTTCACCTGTTGGCAGGCTAAGCAACGTTCTACAAATGCCGCGATATCTCTCTTCATGCCATTCCACCAAAAGGACTTTTTCAAGTCTTGGTACATCTTCGTACTTCCAGGGTGAGCAGTGTATGGAGTTTCATGAGCTTCGCTCATGATCTCGTTCTTGAGTTCTTCGTTGTTTGGCACGCACAACCTTCCTTCAAAGGTGAGGGCGTTGTCGGACTCCTCACAAAATTTTCCGGATTCACCGGTTCTCACTTCAATTCGGATTTCCTCTAGTTCCTTATCCATTCGTTGCGCTGCAACGATTCTCGTTTTCAGATCTGGTT
Organism: Salvia hispanica; assembly: GCF_023119035.1. Classification (NCBI taxonomy): domain Eukaryota; kingdom Viridiplantae; phylum Streptophyta; class Magnoliopsida; order Lamiales; family Lamiaceae; genus Salvia; species Salvia hispanica. The sequence goes on from NC_062965.1 coordinate 44,423,530, forward strand.
TAACCACCAAAGTGGCAATTCTCCCTTCCACTGTCTCGGGTGCTCTTATCACTTCTAATCGCATTTTGCTAAACTCTCGTATCAAGCTCTCCTCTTCCGTTAGGAAAGTAGCTATTTGCGAATGATCTCTGCGGCTCAAAGCATCTGCCACTACATTTGCTTTGCCGGGGTGGTAGTTGATACCACAATCATAATCTTTCACTAGTTCGAGCCATCTTCGCTGTCGCATATTCAAGTCTCTCTGCTCGAAGAAATACTTTAAGCTCTTGTGGTCCGTAAAGATTTCACATCTCACTCCGTAGAGATGATGCCTCCAAATCTTTAGGGCATGTACCACTGCTGCTAACTCCAAATCGTGTGTTGGGTAGTTCAACTCGTGTGGTCTTAATTGTCGTGACGCGTAGGCGATCACCTTGTTGTTTTGCATCAACACGCATCCTAGTCCAACCTTCGAAGCATCGGTGTAGACTACGTAGTTCACTCCAGATTCGGGCACAGCTAACACTGGCGCGGTTGTCAACTTTTCCTTCAAGAGATGAAAGCTTGCTTCACACTCTGGGGTCCAATTCACTTTGACTCCTTTCTTGAGTTGTTGCGTCATTGGTCTCGCTATCTTGGAGAATCCTTCAATGAATCTTCGGTAGTATCCTGCCAATCCTAGGAAACTCCGAATTTCGTTTGGTGTTGAAGGCGACTTCCATCGCTGTACCGCCTCAACCTTGGCGGGATCCACTCGGATTCCTTCTGCCGACACAATGTGTCCTAGAAAATTCACTTCCTTTAGCCAAAATTCACACTTGCTGAATTTGGCGTACAACTTCTCGGTCCTCAACGTCTCCAACGTGATTCGTAGGTGCTCTTCATGCTCCTTCTCGTTCTTTGAGTAGACTAGAACGTCATCGATGAAGACTAACACGAAGTTATCCAAATACGGATGGAACACTCGATTCATCAAGTCCATGAATACTGCTGGGGCATTCGTTAGTCCAAACGGCATCACCACAAACTCGTAGTGGCCATATCTTGTGCGAAACGCAGTCTTGGGTATATCCTCCCTTCGAACTCGTAATTGGTGATATCCGGACCTCAAGTCCATCTTTGAAAAGACTCCTGCTCCTCGCAGTTGATCAAACAAGTCATCTATCCTCGGCAGTGGATACTTGTTCTTTAGAGTCAACTTGTTTAACTCCCTATAGTCGATGCACATTCTCATCGATCCGTCCTTCTTCTTCACGAATAGCACTGGTGCGCCCCATGGCGAGACACTAGGTCTAATGAAACCTAAGTCCATAAGCTCCTGGAGTTGTATCTTTAACTCCTCCAACTCCTTTGGCGCCATTCTATATGGTGCCTTGGATACGGGTGCAGCTCCCGGTTCAAGGTCAATCGTGAACTCCAATTGCCTATCTGGCGGTGGTCCAGGTAACACTTCGGGAAAAACGTCGGGAAATTCTTTCACAACAGCAACATCTTCCATCCTCTCCTCGTTCTTCTCCTCTCCATGGAGGTAGACAAGATAGGCAGTTCGCCCTTTTTTCATCATTGCAGTCGCCTGAAGCGCGGATATGATGGCGGTTCGCCGGTTCATCGCGATTCCGTGGTATATGGTGGGTTCTCTTCCCGGAGCTTGTAGAGATATCTGCCTCTCCTTACAACGAATCGTCGCAAAGTTCGTTGTCAGCCAGTCCATTCCCAAGATTATATCGATATCCTCCATTTTTATGACTCGTAAGTCATGAGCAACTATCTTAAGTTCTCCCATAACAATTTCTACATTAGAGCACGTTCTAGATATTTCTATCATTCCTCCTACTGGTGAGGACACCATCATTCTACGTTCAGATTCGCTAGTAGGCAAGCTCAAAGTATGCACACATAGTTCAGATATAAACGAGTGCGACGCGCCCGTATCAAACAACACAACAACAGGGGTGTTGAGAATTTCGCCCATACCTGTCAAATTCCCTTTCTCGCGTTCATCTTGCTCTTTCTTCGGCTTCTTCTGCTCCAACGCGAACGCTCTAGCTTGGGGAGGAAGTCTGGGGCGTTGAGATTGTGGTTGTCGCGATGATGAGTCGCGATTTCCTCCAGATTCATTCTGCGGTGCCCTAGCTGGCTGACGGGATCCCTGATCGTTCTGCCTTGATCCCGATCCTCTCTTGTTATTCGGACACTCCCTGGAAAAATGACCGTTTCCTCCACAAGTGTAGCACTTGATCACGTTCTGGTATCGGCATTCTCCGAAATGATACTTAGAGCACACATTGCATTGTGGTGCCCTAGGTCGGTAGTCTCCTCTCTGGCTAGACGTATGCTGCCCTCCTCCGTGCTGGGATCGATGCTGACTCGACTGGTGTCGCTTTCCATCGTGCGAATTTCTCTGCTCATCCCACTTCCGTTTCTCTCTGGAGTAGTGCGGTGGGGGTAACGACGAAGTTGCAATCTCCTTAGCTTTCTCCTTAGGCATTGCTGCCTCAATATCCAACGCGAGTGCCAAAGCTTTAGCGTATGTGAGCCTCCCTCGACTGGCCAACGACATCTTTATCTCGGACCTTAGTCCCTCGCGGAACTTGTCCGACAGCTTCTCGTCTGTGTCGACTTGATCAGGGGCGTATCGGGTCATGCTGTTGAGTGCTCGATCATACTCTGTCACTGTCATGCGTCCTTGCGTCAGATTGTTGAATTCGGATGCCTTCGCCTTCCGGTAGCTTTTCGGCACATACTTGTTGTATAGCTCGGTCTTGAAATCGTCCCACGTCATTGCTTCCACTTGACCTTGTGTCAAGGTCTTTATTCTTGTATCCCACCAAAAGTCGGCTGCCTCGGTTAGCTGATGAGTAACGCAACTCATCCGTTCCCTATCATTGCATCCCAAGATTGCGAAGATACGTTCTATCGCACGGATCCAAGATTCGGCTTTGGCCGGTTCTCCAAGTCCATCGAACACGGGCGGTTTCTGTTCCAAGAACAGCTTCACTACTTCCCTATTAACCGGGGGTGGGGGAGGCGGTGGTGTCGGAATCGACTGCGTCACACTCTCCTCACTTGAAGGTGGAGGTGTCGGTTGACGGTTATGGCGTCTTGGCGGCATTCTGATTTATCAACACAAGAATTATTCCCATAATTCTAACAATAGTCACGTGGTATAGTTGAAATAACAAGGTTCATGGTTCAATTGTTTTGGAATATATGGCCAAGCGCAAGATATCAAAAGTTCGTCACATAGACGGATTGCAAAGAGTAGTGTCAATTATGATTATAAAATTTGGTTGCATCAAGGTCACTCAAAAATCAATGTCTCATATTATCAAGGTAATTGCACTTAAGAAGCAGTTGTACAATTTCAAGTGGCGAGTACAGGGCGCCATAAGGTATTCAAAAATGGTGGTGCGACAAGAGGCATGATGTGATGGCATGATAACATAGTGATAGACCATGTACGAAAAGCAATCCATTGAACCAAAATAAATATCTCCCCATGGCATATTAAAAAAAACGTTGCCTCATAGAGGTCTTAGTATCAAAAGCAGCAGAAAAACGAAAGAGTAGCAAAAATCATAAGGTAGCAAATCAATCCAAAAACATGGGGGAAGCCAAAACAAATTATTCCACGACTATCACTCCTAGTCGATGTCGTTCATATCCTCCTCGGGGTCATCGTCCTCATCCATCTCCAAAGCAGGTCCTTCCTCGTCCGGTCCCTCATTCTCGCCATATTCACCAACGTAGCAAAATTATAAGGTAGAAAATCAACAGATCAATCCAAAAACATGGGGGAAGCAAAACAAATATCCCACGACTATCACTCTTAGTCGATATCGTTCATGTCTTCCTCGGGGTCATCATCCTCATCCATCTCCAAAGCAGGTCCTTCCTCGTCCGGTCCCTCATTCTCGCCATATTCACCAACATCTGGCGGCGGCGGTGTTATCGCACGCATGTCCTCCACATTTCCATGGATAACCAAAGGGTGAGCCACATTAGCCTTAAGCCTTGGCCTATTAGGGACACGATCAACATGCGGCTCCTTATCGCGACGATACCTCCATCGGCGAGCTTGGCCTGGCGGATACTTGTGCGCTGGGGGACTAAGCGGCGGTCCATCCCTCGCAGCTGCCATGGCTGGGAGTAGCACTCCAATCAATCCGATTATATCGCCTCGAGGCTTGTACTCCGGCGGACTGAACCATGTATATGGCAATGCAGCTTGGGCAGTCCATTCGCTCCAAGGACTCGGCAGAGTGTGGATCAATCTCGAGATCCCCGCGTGATGGGTAACTCCTCCATACGCGTATGCATCCATCCAACGATCGTAGAATTCGGTGACGTAGGTTAGGAGAAAGGACTTTCCATCCCACTCAAACTCTTGGTAGGTTTTGACAGGGAAAACCTTGTTCTTTGCGTAACGATCGCGCATCGGTGCGTAATAATGATTAGGCATCTACAAAAGAAATCTCAGCATCAGAACAAGGATCGAACAAAATATCAATAGTGTATAAGATTTCAACTGATGCTGAGAGTACGATGGGTATATATGTGTATATATGTGTATGCGTCGAACGACGAAGGTGTGGAGGTAATATCATATCAAGAAATAACGAAATTTTCTTTCCGTGCCAAAAGGTATGTATATGTATATATGTTTTCGCGTTTCAACGCTTCGCAATCCGTTCTCATAAGCCGCTCGCCTCGTATTCGGCGTTTGGTGCCTCCAAGTTCGATATTATCACAAAATTTTCATTCACGACACGACTTACAACTATGTATAGCAGCGTGCTCAAGTTCATTCTCATAGATGTCGTTCATCACATATCACGCAAATCACAATCACATAAAATTGTCATAGAGTTTTATTGTTCAACTCATAACAGTCCCAACATATAATCACTTGCATAACAACATTTATTTTGCATAATCACATTTTGCAAGTTCACATGCAAGCATAATCATCACAATTTTCCAAATATCACAACAATCTCCCATTCGCTTCAACTTCCAATATTTCATAATTCAAATCAATATTCAAGAGATACTTGTTACCTCATTCATCGTGGTTGAGCGGAGACGAGTGCGGTGTTGAGTCTTCGACAATTATCCATTAATCAATTTATACAACTTTCAAATTTTATTACAACAAGACTCTTGGGTCCAGAGCGAAAAGAACTGAGGCTCTGATACCAACTGTAACGACCCGCCCATTTAGGGTATAGTAAATGCGGCGTTCG
>NC_062965.1:44428854-44517268 GCF_023119035.1 Salvia hispanica
TATGTCACCTGCTTGTTTTAAATCTGATTGTTTGCTTCTGAATCGCATCCTATTAAGTTTACCGAGTGTTCTTGTGAGTCCGTCGGAGAAGATGAAGTCATTTTTCAGTTGATGCTTTAGTTAGTTATTCTGCAGCTTTTCTTTTCGTCCGTATCTACCTTTTCAGCTTTGGGTCCCACTTGCATTTTAAATTCCCTGGTCTAGGTAAATTAGTTACGAGTCTTTAGATCTAGTGATTGTCTAGTCTTAGTTTTCATGCAATATTCATTTCTGCCTAGATCTAGCTGTTAGCATAGCAGAGTTCATTTCCAAACCTAGTTTAATTTCCTCAACCCAAAAAAAATGCGTGGCAGCAGTCAAACCAAAAATAGTTTCCAGATCTCTATGCATATTCATTACGTATCCATCTCTGTGGGATCGATCCCTACTTCCCTGTGCTAAATTTTAGTATTCGTGGTTGAGGGTTTTGAAGGAGTGTTCTGTGTATCCAACGACCGAGATTCTCCAGTTCCGCGAGTTCCTAGACCCTGCGATCTAGTCGATTCGCTGGATCTAGGAGGCTTGATAATTTTACAAGCACTAGGAAGAGATAAAGCAAACACACTGCACACACACGTTCTTCAGATACCCAATTCGAAAAAACCGGGTATCCAAACCCGAAAATCGTCTAAATGTTTATCCAAAACCCGACCCGATATATTTTCGGGTACTCCAATACCCGCCTCGGGTATCCACATCCCACGTATCTGAGACCCAAATATCCGACTCTTTACATGTGTTAATAACTAATAGTAAAAAAATTCAAAATTTATATATTAATATAAATATAAATATTTAAATTGACTCTTTAATGTTGCATTTATTTTGTAGTATAAAAATATAAAAAAATGGATCACTTTTATTTTAAAGTATATGATTATATTTATGGAGATTGGTTATACAATATGTAAGTAAAATAATAAAAGTTACGCATTTAATTAAATTGTGGAAGCAACCAATAATATAATTCAAAAGTCAAAATAATTAACTAAAATATAAAAGTCACATGAGTTGGTTATGCAATACGTAAAACTTGAGAGTTTGGAGAAGCCGTGACCAAGAGTAAGAGAGATTGACTTATTTATTTATAAATTTAGAAAAAGTTAACCTAGTAAGTTGTAATTAGTAAATAAATTCGCCCACCTCTTGAAGGCAAAATGACTAAACCTAATTTATAAAATGCTTTAAATAATAAATTGGATATTCGGGTAATATCCTATACCCATTCGGGTTACTCAATACCCGATTTATCTTAAATTACAATACCCAATTCCATACCCAATCCCATAAAATTGGATATTGAGTATCCAATACCCGGCGGATATCGGGTCAGGTACCGGTAAACCCAATACCCGAGATATATCCGTATTCCCACCCCTACCCAGCGGTTATAATTATTTGTTGAAAAATGAGAATGGATCAGTATTGACCAACAATCAAGCTGGATCAAGGCTAAGGATTGTGTTGGGCCTCAATAAATGAAATATCATAATAGATTAATTTAAGGGTAAATTGCTTCTAAAATCATGAACTTTCACGATAGTTTGGTATTTCCCGTAAACTTTAAAAGTTGCATAAAAAATCATGAACTTTGTCGGGTTGTGCAAATTTCCCAAACGACCCGACCCGATAATTTTCTGGCATAAACTTATCTTATGTGGCAGCCGGAAGCGTGACTAGGCAGCCGGAACACAAAACTACGTCGTTTTGTGTTTTGTAAATAAAAAAATTAAAAAAAATTAATTTTCGCTGCATCCCTTAAATTAAATAAATATCCCTTAATTATGTCTAAAATTTGCAAACGTAAAACGACGGGGAGATCTCAGGCGGATGCCAATTCAGCTCAGGGGAGAAAATCATCGCTTGGAGATCATCACCATCCTCCCTGATGTGCGTCGGCTCTTTCGTGAGCCACTGTGGGTGGAATTCGACGCTGGAGAGCGTGGCGGTTGGGGGTGCCGGTGGTGGCGATTGCGAAGCTGGTGGAGGATTCGTGGAGGTGTGGAGTGAGGGTTGTGAAGGGGGAGATTGTGGAGGCAGATGAGACCGTGCAGTGCTTAGAGATGGTGATGGACGGTGGAGATGAGAGTAGGGAGATGAGGAAAAACGCTAAGAAATGGAGGGATTTGGCGAGGGAGGCTGTTGACGACGGTGGAAGCTCTCAAATTAATCTTAAGATGTTCGCTGAGCAGAAGAAATTTGATGTTTAATTTCTGATGTTTGGTTAGGTTAGGGGTTTGGGGTTTTTTTATGGTATGTGATGATTTAAAAAATTTAAAATTTAAAATTTAAATCCATGTAATTGTATAGATCAGCGCCCACAACATCATCCACGTCAGACACTTATACACGTCAACACTCTACTTAGCCGGAAAATCCGACTCGGGAAATCGGCACACGCGAGCAAAGTTCATGATTTTTTATGCAACTTTTAAAGTTTACGGGAAATACCAAACTATTGTGAAAGTTCACGATTTTAGAAGCAGTTTACCCTTAATTTAATACCCATTACGTCTACTTTACGAGCCCAATTTCCACATATTGTAAATTGTAAAGTGTTTATCATTATAATTTAATATAAAGATTAAACAAGAAATATACGTTGAAAAAAATAATACATTTAATGTTCCAATTTTTCCATCAATATATTAATTAATTGTTGAATTTAATTTCAATATGTTCTTATATAGTGCTCCATATGCTCCACTATAAGTTACTCATAGTCATTTCTTTTTATCTCTCTTATATCTTATTTTCTATTCAGTCATCTACTTTATTTTCTCTCATACTTAATTTCTTTTCACTTAACTACCCAAATATTATTTTCTCAAATCTCATATATAAAAGAAACGTCTCAATTATAATGAGAGAGGGAGTGTAATTTCAAAGTCATCTAGGATCACTAATCTAACTAGGAATATAATTATTTTTTATGTTTAAGTTTCATTTTACCGTTAAAAATTGGGATTTCATGGCATGTCTTTATTTTACTAATTTTAATTTTAATTTTAATTTTAATATGTTGTTATATAGTGCTCCATTTGCTCCACTATAAGCTACCTGTAATCTTTTTTGGGACGTCCCACCTAAAGTGAGTCACTTTCTTTTTTGAACTCTCTCATATATTATTCTATCTTCAATCATCAACTTTACTATCTCTCATACTTGATTCTCTTTGCACTTAACTACCTAAATATTATTTTCTCAAATCGCGTATCTAAAAGAAACGTCTTAGTTATAGTGGGATAGAGAGTATAATTTCAGAGTCATACTAGGATTCACTAATCTAACTAAGAATATAATTATTTTTTATGTTTAAGTTTCATTTTTCAGTTAAATTGGGATTTCATGGCATGTCTTTATTTTAGTAATAATATACAGAAATCCCCCCGTGCGCCTCATCCTCGTCCAGTAGCTTCCGCACTAGCAATGTTAACTCTTCGAGCTTCTTCAAGGTCATTAAGCGCGTCATCGACTTTCCAAGTGCCTTCAATGGGTTTGGATTCACTTGCTTCGTGGTCTCGGCTCCTATGATCATATTAGTGTTGGTCAACATATATTGTTTTCACAATAGTGGTCACTTTTGTGTTTTGATTTGAAAGAATGATCCTATCAGTTTTCTTGTGCAACACGACACACTAATTTGTATGTCTTGACTAGAGAATTTTTTCCAACAATTGCGATGGATCCGAGATGTATATATCATCTGTTTGACACCTTGGACTTATGTGATAGAAATCTACGAGATTCTAGCCTAAAACTAATTGGTGAAAGAAGGAGAGACCCATGAAGCTTATATAATGGTTTTAGTTCTCTTTTTACACTGATGTGACTAGTTAGTTTTATTTTTATTTTTAGTTTTTGTGACATCCCTAACCCAAAACCTGCATTATTTTGCATACTACCATATTATATTGTCATGACATATTTTATTGTCGCTTATACTACAGAGATATGAGTGTATCATAGAGAATATATTTATGGTTATGATCGACTCACTATAATGGGATATATAAATAATTTTAATTTACGGAAAATTACTAAATAGATGTATATATATAGTGTTATAGTATAAATTAGTACATATATATACACGATAATTATGTAAATGTGTGTGCATGTGTACCATATTGTACTACTAATCATGTACGTGTATATATATATATATTACTATATAGGAAATGATAGTAATCTTAAATTAATATAATATAAATAATGGTAGTAACATAGCTTCAAATATACAAATGTGTTAGTATGTACGTGTTCAGTGTTAACAGTGCCACTAATCTTGCATGACAAAAATGTCGAAGAAATAAACTATACAGGTTGATATTTATTTTATTATTTACCATTAGAGTTATTATTCTTTTTGGTAACCGTCCTTGCATATTTATATATCATGTTTATATATATACACGTAGTCAGTGAGCTTGGAAAAAGGAAGAAGGGAAAAAGGAAAAGAAAGGAAAAGAGGAGAAGGATAATAGTTAGTAGAGGAAGACGAGAGAAATATTAGAAGAAGAAAAGAAATTAGAGTCGGAATCAGGAGCTCAATAAGTTTACCTATCTTAATCAGGCGTGTATAAATCACACTTTAAATTTTACATATTTTATGTGATTGATTGCTATGTGTTAATTTGGAGTGAATATTTGAATTATATGATATGAGACTAAATGGTTATGTGTTAGTTGATATTGATGGTGAAATGTGACGTGGATATGTGATTTGTGTAATGGATATGTTTATCTATAGTATTGGAATTAATTGATGGAATATATGGTTATGTAATTGATGCAATGGATATGTTTGATGTATCATATTGGAATAATTTGAATCATAGGATTAAAGAGGATATGCGACAGTCTTGCTCTGGATCTGATATACAATGGCAAAAGACCTACGGGTCATATACAATGATAATAGACCTACGGGTCAATACAAAGAGCAAAGAGGGACCTTCGTGGAAAGGTCAAATCAAAGAGGGGCCTTCGTGGAAAGGTCAAATCAAAGAGGGACCTTCGTGGAAAGGTCAAATAAATATAAGGGACCTACGGGTCGTATACAATGGAAATCCCAGGAAGATACCAGGCTTGATGTGTCACAGAATAATAAAAAGAAAGGAGAGACATATGCATATGGATATTAAATTGTTTATGATATTTATTACTTCTGGTGATATATGTAGGTGAATGAATGTATTTGATATTTGTATGTGGAATTAAAAGTAAGGTTTATATACACTGAGTTGTGACTCATATAAACCACTAATATTTTTCAGGAACAAGATATCAATGATTCGTGGGTTGATGTGAGTTACAGTTATTATAAGGGTCAGCGGCTGACGCATTTTGACAACTTCTCTTCCTCATCATTTTTGCATGTAAATGATTGTATAGTATATAGAGTGGTGAGAGGGTCTCACTACGGTTTAAAATGTTTTGAAATGTGTATTTGATAAATGTTGGCTTTTGAAATTTTATAATACGTGTGGGATTATTTATTTTAAATTTTGAATTTATTTATAGTAAGTGTATAAGTCATGAGGATTGAGGTGTGACAATTTTAATTGGTAGCATCCCTTCCTCAAACCTTTTAAGGTGAACCTTGGAGGGGCTGGACTTTTTTTTGTGATCTGTTACTGTTGGGGCATTCATTTTTTCGGTTTCAGTTCAGATGTATTGCTAGGTCAGTTAAATTTGATAATCGACTATCCACTCTAAAACCAGTTGATGCTTTATAATGATTTTAGTTCTCTCTTTATATCGTTGTAAGATAATTATATCTTTATTTTTAGTTTCTATTGCCAGCATTATGCTGTGTGTGTAGATAGGAGATTGGTAGGGAAGGTAGAGAGGAATATTAAAGGTGAAGATGATGTGGGTTCCATTTAAAAGATGGATGTTGCAATGTGGCACTACAGAAATGTTAGACAGATATGGTGATGAATGGTGATGAACATATATGTATGGGCAGCAGTCATCAACTGATTCCAAAGAAAGGAAGCCATTCAACATTAGATTTTTCCATTTGGTGGGATCTCTGTTCAAAGTTAGTGCACCTATGTCTCTTCACACATATTCTTTCTTTGGTGCTCAAGTGTCCACGCCCTCTTCTTAACTTCATATCTCTCTCTCTCTCTCTCTCAAGTCTTAACCATGCAAACATGAATGATGAGCCTACCACCTTTTCTGGATCAATTAAGTGTCCCTTCAATCTCCAATTTGAGGTGGTGGTCTAGTGTAAATATATCACCACTTTCGCTTTCAAAATATAGTATTGCAATGCAAGATTTGTTTTACAAAAAGTCGTCCCCACTGCACGTGTGGGATAAGGTATTCTGTTTCAAATCATTTCGATTGAATTGACCCAATTACCGAATCACATTGTTCATTCAAAATAGAAGAAACATTATTAAAACAAATAATGGAAAAGAGATTTGTCAAGAAGAAACATTATTAAAACAAATAATGCAAAAGAGATTTGTCAACCCATTTGTTCAGCAATAATAAATACTCCCTCCGTCCCATTAAATATGCAACATTTGCTTTTCGGCACTGGATTTTATGTAGTGTTGTTTTGTGAGTTAATGAAGAGAGAGTAAAGTAAGAGAGAATAAAAAGTAAAGAGAGTGTTGTTTCCATTTTTAGAAACGTTTCATTTTTAATGGGACAAACTAAAAATAAAAACGTTTCATTTCTAATGGGACAGAGGGAGTATATTTCTGAAAGGAAATGAACTAGAATTATATTAATTTATGAGGCCAAGTGACTTTTTAATTTGCCTGATCATCTACTTGATAATAACTATTTATTCTATATTGTGGTGAATAAGAGAAGTGGGAATTAGCGTGAAAGAAAAGAGAACACAAAAGTCACAATACATATACTCCCTCCGTCCCGCTTAAGATGACACGTTTTCCTATTTAGTTTGTCCCAACTAAAATGACACATTTCCTTTTATGGTAACTTTCTCTCTCCAATTAATACACTCAACCACTTTTTCTCACTTCTATTAAAATATTCATCTATCTTCATCTTTCTACTTTAATACTTACACCCACCTTCTCTCTCCAATTAAACACTTTAACCAATAACTCCTAAAATCCCGTGCCGGCTAAGCAATGTGTCATCTTAGCCGGGACGGAGGGAGTAATACTTAAAGCTTTGCTGAAAGATTTCCTAGCTTTTCTTCTACATAGCAAATTGTGCCGAGATAGTTCCTGCATCGGATTGGGTTGTACGTGGGTCTCGATGGTAGTTGATTCAATCTGCAGGATTCAATCAATCGATGAAAACAACACAAGTAAGGTTTAGTTCCGTTGTGTTTTACATGCTCAACTTGCAATATGATTATGAATCTAGATTTATTATTCTTGTATGCTATTTTCGTTGCGCTCATTAGAGGATTACAAGAATTCCTTACACATTTTAATTAAAACAAGTATTATAATAGATGTAAATAAAACATAAGTAAAATAACAGTCAGTAGTCCTCATATAGAAAACAAACAAATGCTATATTAGATGTAAATAAACATACGGAGTAAGTACACGACATAGTATAACAGTCCATGCCCATTAAATTTTGTTTTGAGTATTATTGATATACTTTTATTTTAATCTAAATTAATGTTCTAGTAATATTTAATGTGATTTAATCACAATTCACAATCCATATCAGTGAAGAGAAAAAAGAAAATTAATGTACATGTGTTCGAAGTTTCGAACTAAGTAGGCGTGATATACAAACTAATGCTTTGTAATTGGAGATATTTTTTTTGTTTGACCACAAGTGTACTGGATCCTTTGTTAGCAGAATCCGACTAATCATACTTGATTGGGTTTACGGATTAAGGCTGAAAGTCTCACAGCGGGTAGTGGGCTTTGTACTTGTGAGTGTGACTACAAGGCCACCACAGCTCCGCGTTGCTAACTGCGCTACACCCATTGGTTGGAGATATTTTTTTATTGCACGATGATGTTGATTGAAATTAGGTAGTTGGCATAACTGTTGATATTCTGTCGGAAACTTAGAACTAGTGATGCAAGAGTGATCCTTTCCACCATTGTACATGCCACGTCAGATTTATCAATATGTCAAAAAGTTGACTCTGGGGTCTTCAACTCTTCATTATTCCAGTACACAAATTATATCACCATTTAATATGTTGAAAAAGATTAGATTTTGTCAAACACGTTACTATGACTACGAATATTATTCTACTACGTGTTCATGTGATTTTGTTCTCCAATTGCGGTCTTTCATTGATATATTTATTTAGAGGGGTCACTACTAACACAGACTAATTGCATGAAATTAAATAATGCTATGATATATGATCACACTCAATTTATTACTATAATATATAATCAATATTTAACACGTACATTGTCATTGTACTCTTTCGAAGAGCACTTTTCCAATATGGAAATTGATAGTTCCTGGATTACAATAAGCTGCATAATAGAAACTTCTAGCAATAACTAAAAAGTTTTGCTTAATTTCGGAATCCAAATCATCTGAGGATTTTGTCACAACTAATTTCACTAATTCTTGCATCTGGGATTCTATCTCCAACGTTGTAAATCCTTCGGCACTAGCTATGCATCCATAGACATTCTGAAACGACATGAAAATATGTCACAAGACTACCCTCAACGTGTGCACTAATGAAATAAAATAATACTCAATGAAAATACAAATAAAAAAAAATGAACCTTTTGATCTTGAAATAGACGAAGCTTATCACAGACACTGACAATAATCTTCAACAACTGATCATATTTCGGGTGCGATGGTAGTAGCTCCTCGGGTCCGCACTTCCCTCTGCCGCTTAAGTTTAGCGTTTGCACCAATAGCTCGGCCCCACTATTCACGCCGCCTTCCCAAGTCTTCATCCACTTGTGCCACTGCATGGTGGCGCCCGAAGTAAAATAATTTAAATTTTACACAATTTAATTAGGCCAATATTTTTTTTAAGAAATTGAGGAAAAAGTACATTTTAACTTTATGAACATGCAAATAATTGAAGTTATCTGACTTCATTCTGTTGCAGCAGGCTGAGTTTTCTATTTAAAGGAAGAGTAAATATTTTTAGATACGTGAATATATATACTGTGGAACATGAACAAGGATAATGGAATTATTAAAAGCAAGAGATAATTGAAGATATAAGAAGTATATTTGTTGAAGTGAATGAGAATGTTGGACGTACTGCATTTTTCAATGGTTGATGAACGTCGCAGCCATTTGCCAACAATATATCCAATGAGAGCTGATTTAGAATTGTGAGTAATGTCCCCACCAAATTTGTTCTTGTTTTGTACCTGTCCAGATAATTTCCATATGTTTTCAATCATTCGAAAGGCCACATTCTAAAATAACAAGTCCCTATAATTATTTGCCTATTTTTGAAAGTTCAATGTTTCTACAATTAATTGACCCTTAATAACACGAATATAAGATTCATATACATTGGGAAGCTCAATTTACCTTCCTCCGTTTGCATACTTGAGGATGCTGCCGTGTTCGAATTCATGGATGAAAACACGTTTTTGTTCAGTAGAGAGTTGGTTGTGGTTGAAATGCGACGTAATAGCTTGCATTAAAATTGCGGTTTTGGCCCATGAGAGACGCTCATTTGATTTTTCTGGCTCAAAAATTGAAGCAGCAGCAACGTAGTATGCGTGTAGAAGACTTTCTTCGCTTAAATCGACCTCTCCAAAACTCAAATTTCGGTACCATCTGCAACCAAATATATTCAAACATTTAATAGATGCCAAATGTATTTTCAGGAGTGTTGTGTCAGGACTAATTGTTTCGTTTCTTGATTTATATATTTAAAAAAACAACAAATCAAGTAGTAATATACTAAGTATATCTTACTTTTGGATGTCTCTCCACTCTTGTTGGTGTAACGCTTGACAATTATTATAGTCCAATTTCGCCAGCTCCAGATACTTGTTATTGTTCACATATGGCATCCTGAAAGTATTTTTTAAAAATTTACTAGTTAAAATTACGCATCTTTTCTAATAAACATTAAAAATTAAGTATATTCCACTAAATCGAGACAAAATGAAAGACAGAAAACCTTGACAGATATACAGAGTATCAACCGGTCATTTAATTAATTAAGCTTTCAACAATACAAAATTACATGTAATGAGACAAATTAAGAGGAATCTCCACGTCTGTTACCATTACGTTATCTATTTATATAAGCTTTCAAAACACAAAATAACATTTCAATATTAAGCAAGTCTTAGTCTTAGAAATTAATATTTTATAAAAGGTGGTGGGCTGAAGAAATCTAATAGTGCCAAAATGAAATTTGTCGCAATCTTTGTGGACAACAAGGTATGTATTATTCTATATCCTAATCCAATGATAAGAATGCCAAAATGCAAGTTGTCTTAGTCTTCTTGCATGGACAACAACGTATGTATTATCCTATTTTAAAAACCATGCATGAGATGCACTCGTAATACATGCATGCAAAAAAGATCAAGACATTTCACGTGTCCTATCTTATTATTTTCAGATTGACACAGGAGTGTGTAGATATCTATATGTTGGTCGTTTCATTCAACGTAGGGTTAACTACCAAATTTATTTTGTATGCTTATGTTTTTGTATTCGGTGGATTATATAAATGTGTCCATGTTCATTACACATAGTTAACTGATCAATGCAATGTATAAGTGTCAACACGATGACATTATCAACATAAATTTAATTGATATTTTAATACAATGTGTGACATTGATATTTAAAATATCAACACAGTTTATTAAAATGTCAACACAAATTGCAGATAGTTAATTGATCAATGCAATGTATTATAAATGTCAACACGATCAACATTGAAATGTCAAAATAAATTCAGTTGATATTTTAATATACTGTGTTGACATTTTTAATACACTGCGTGATGAGTTAGCAAATTAAGAAAAGTTGGCATTATAACGCACCCCTACTCATTCCACGATGTGAGATGTGGGTAAAAGAAAGTGTGTACCTATATAAGGTTTTGCCAATCCAGACATCATCTTCACCACCGTATTGTTCTAGATAAAATCTTGTTTCGACTCGGGCTAGGCTGGCGTACCAGGGAACATCTAGTGCATATCCCACCTAAAACAACAATATTATCAACCTTAAATTTCAATTTATATCATGTATTCAAGCAACAATCCATAAGAAAAGTTATGGAATGAGCTAGGTGGCAATTATTTGCATGATGGTGATAGTATTTTTTTAATGTTTGCTAGATCTACATGTGTATACCATCATTGAACACATACAATATTTCATTAATTTCAAAATTTTATTTTTAGTGCAATTGCTTTTTTAAAGTGAGTATGTGGCCAGTTAGAACAACACCTAAACTAAAAAAGCTTCTCCACTTTTCCGAAAAGTAGAAAAAAGAAACATTATCCATCTCCTCTTTTAAATGGAAAACTTACTATTTCTTTAATTAGCACATTATATGTTTTACTAAGTAGGTTCAAATGTATAATAGTACTATAAGTCAAGAGTGAAGATTGTTTGATACCTCGCCAGGAAGGTCTTTGGTGATGATCCACTTATCCAAGAGCTGATTATTAGCTCTCTTTAGATGCAAGAATTTAGAAGAGAAAGTTGCTGCTTCTTCTAGAATCTTCTCTCCCGGAAAAATCAACTGAGCCGCTCTGTAAAGATTGTACATTCCGGTCACCGCCTGCGTCGACTGCCCCTTGAAGCAGAAAAATTCTCCACCACTCTCAAAATGTTTGAACACATCTGCAATTTATTAAATTCCATATTAGTATTACATTTCCCTTTTTCTATTTAAACAAGAAATAATAATACTACTTTTAAATTTTTAATTACCCGCAGAAACCTCGTATCCATGCAACCTCAGCAACCTGAATCCCATGGCCGTGTCGTCTATGTCCACAACTTCCGAATTCCTTGCCCAACATATCCCTTTTTCTGTCCAATATCTTTAAAAATATTTCCATAATTATTTAATTACTTTTAAGTACTAGTATAGTAAGGATAAATTATAGTACTATTGACAAAGAAAATTTGCATACGCCTAATAAAATACTATTGCACATTTTTTATGGTTAGAGGTAATATAATTAATTTTGTAGTACCTGTAAACATATGCGACACATTTCTCGATCTCTGGCTGAAAATAACGTGAAACTCCAAGTCTTTGCAGCCTGTCTACCGCCCATAGATGCTCGAACAAATCCACGGGGTACACATTTGGAACTAAATAATCATTCAAAAAATTAATAATTTATCAAAAATATTAGTAAAATTTAAAAAAAATAAATTATAAGTAATTGTTAATTACCTCCCCCATTAAATTTGTTGAGGTGTTTGGTCAAATATTTGAGGCAATTATGATCCTTGGTTTGTTGGAGAGCAAAAGCAGTGGAAGAAGGAGAGAAGAGAAAAGAGCCATCTTCACTTTGCAATTTCAAAAGCTTATCCCACATTAGTCCTCCCATTCCTTCTAAGCTATGCAGCAATGTTGTTGGCATTTGGTGCAGTATGTCTCTTGGAATCCTGCAATTAATTATTATTCCCACATACTCCTCTTTTTCAAAATAGAAAAAGCAAACACCCTTTTTCCTATTATTCTCAACACACATCTTTTCACCACAGCATGTGCTTACTTTTTGAGCTTTATCTCTCTTCTCGCATAGATCTCTCTCAACCCTCGCGTATCACTCGGGACATCAATTTGGAGTTCTTGAGCTATTTCAATGAGCGATGGCAGCGCCACCTCGAAGCCTATCGGCATGTGCTCCACGTTCTCCTCCTCGAGCTTATTCACATTCTCCTTAATAAACAAAATCCCTACAAAACATAGTTATTACTCACACGTGGTTCGAATAGAATAGCCCAAATTTCAAACTTTTTTTTTTAAAGATCACGCACGAACCTCTGTCGGTTTTGTCGCGATGCGAATCCCAAAATCTCAAGGCTACGACGCACGCCAGCGTGTTGAGGATCCTGTCGAAGATGGAGAAGGTTCGGGCGTCGCCCCACGACCCGTCGCTCAGCTGGTTCCTCGAGATCCACTCGAGGCTCGCTGGGAAGCGCGGCCGCCCCTCGTCCGCCACCAGCGCCACCCACGCGGTGTCGTAGGGCGAGATGCTGATCTCGCCGTCGCCCATCGAGCTAAGCATCGACCGCACCGCGTTAACTAGCTCGCCGATCTTATCCAAAATGGGAAAAAAAAAATTGGAAAAGTGAAGAGAAATATTAGTTGGTAAATATTTAAGGATATGAACAGGACTAAGCACCTTTGTGGAATCTTTTTCTGCGTCATATTCCACAATCTCGTGCCACTTTATCACTGGCAAACCATTCTGAATCACATCTATGAAGTCTGCAAAAATTGAAAGTGATTAATTTTTTTTATTTTTTTTTCAGATAAGAGAGAGTTTGAGCTTTCGTACGAGGTCTGGAGATGGCATTGCATTGCAGAGGAGAAGTGGGAGTTAGTGGTCTCAAAAGTTGGAAACAGGCTGCAATAAATAAAAAGGAATTTTGTTAGTGTCCAAATTGTAAGAGAACAAAATCTATCAGTAATCCAAGAATCCTGATTTTTTTTAAAAATAAAAAAGCGGATAAATTGATAATAACTCTTTTAACTAGTTACGGAAAGCGGATAAACTGATAATCACCGGCGGAGGAGGGAGAGAAGGCGGCCGTGGAGGCGGACGGGTGGAAGGTGACCGGATTGGAGGCGATGGACATGATTGGAAATGGTTAGTATTTGGTTTGTAGAGAGGTGAATAGAAATGGATTTGAGAGAGAGGGATTTGTTTAAATAGAGAGATGGAAAGGAAATGGACAGAAATGAATTCCCAAGAGATTCCCGCGAATGGGTGCATGGAATCATCTAAAGGGTAAGCCATTTCGCATATCATTTTCATTTTCAATTTTTTAAATTACGGATTATAGATACATACATTCAATTGGCCCCAAATTGATTTTGTTACAACCAAACTTCCAATTATAAATTGAACGTTTTGCACTTACGTGCAACTACTCATATGATTTAAATGTGTGACCAAATGTTTTGTTGGGTTGGGTATATCAACATTTGACGTATTCGTGAAATTACAATCTTCTAGTGTTAGATTATTTTGATGAGTTTTATAGTTAATTGACACAATGGATCCAAATTAATGTAAGGTGAAATCAAGCATAATTGTGAATGGAGTAGAATTAATCTAACTAGCTCTGTTCCATTTCAATAGAGCATTTGATTTTTCAACCATAATAGGTATGAATGTACTTGAAAAAAATTAATCAATGCAAAAGTTATCGTTATACTTTATTTCATGTCTCACCGAAAACGTTCTTAAAAGATTATTAAATATAGTATACACTCTATAGAATGAATGTAAATATAAATAAGATGTAGTAGTACTATTTTCTTATTTGCATTTTCCCTTTTGTCGAGTTCTTATATTAGATTGGATCATAATTGGATTCTTGGAGTTTGCACCATATTATTCATATGGAATAATTTCACTGCTCTTTTCTAGTCATGGAGTGTGGATTTGTATTGCAATTTTTCATAATATTCATATGGAATAATTTCACTGCTCTTTTCTAGTCAAGGAGTTTGGATTTGTATTGCAATTTTTCATAATATTCATATAGAATAATTTCGTTGCTCTTTTCTAGTCAAGGAGTTTGGATTTGTAGTGCACTTTTTCATAATATTCATATGGAATAATTTTCGCTGCTCTTTTCTATTCAAGGAGTTTGGATTTGTATTGCAATTTTCCATAATATTCATATGGAATAATTTTCGCTGCTCTTTTCTATTCAAGGAGTTTGGATTTGTACTGCAATTTTCCATAATATTCATATGGAATAATTTTCGTTCCTTTTTTCCATTCAAGGAGTTTGGATTTGTATTGCAATTTTCCATAATATTCATTATGGAATAATTTTCGCTGCTCTTTCTATTAAAGGAGTTTGGATTTGTATTGCAATTCTCCATAATATTAATATGGAATAATTTTCGCTGCTCTTTCTATTCAAGGAGTTTGGATTTGTAATGCAATTTTCCATAATATTAATATGGAATAATTTTCGCTGCTCTTTCTATTCAATGAGTTTGGATTTGTATTGCAATTTTCCATAATATTAATATGGAATAATTTTTGATGCTCTATCCATTCCAAAATATATGTCCCACTTTGCTCCAACACAAATTCTAAGAAATATAAAATAAAATGTATTGAAAAATTGATGGTTATGAGTCCTACTTTTACACTTCTATGTTAGTATTATACTCCCTCCACACGACATTAAACGTCACACTTTAATCCGACTCGAGTTTTAAAAAATGTATGAAGTGGGTTAAAAAAAATTGTGAAATATGAATTCTACTTTTATAAACTCCATCCGTCCCATAAATATATGGACAATTGATATGGCATCAGAATTAAGACAAATGGTAACATAAGAGAGATGAGAAGTGTAATTAAAGTAGTGTTAGTAGATAGTAGAACCCACATTCATAGTAGTATTGAATGGTAGCGTAAGTTGTAAATAAGTTGATGAATAGGGGTATTGGGGTAATAAATTGGGATAACTTTCCAAAAAATGAAAATAATAAATGTGACGAGACATTTAATTTCGAAAAATTAAATGCAATAGCGACAATCTATTTTCGGAGTAGATGAGCGTGGTATATTCATTTTCTCTAAACCGAGAATCGGTTTAGAGAAATTATGAATTAAAGTTTGTCACAGTTGTGAGCTATAAAGGAGCTATGAGATAAAACCAAAGGATTAATTAAAAAAATTAATTGTCCCACGTTGGTGGAGAGAACCTTATTAAACATGTATTTAATAAGATGAATTATTACGTGTAATAATTATAGTGGACTAAGATGGGCAGTAGAGCCCACGTGTGCACGATGCCTCGTCACGAACCGCGCTCCGTGCATCATGTCCTATGACCCGTGCTCAATGCACCGTGTCACGTGACCTATGCCCCGCGCCTCGTCTGTCGGGTGCCATGTGTCAAAAGGTCGACAATGGACCCGACGCACAACGAGTGCTAAAAGGTCTACGACGGACCCAAACACATAGCGGGTCCCAAATGGTCCACGATGGACCCCGACTCATAGCGAGTGACAAAAGGTCCCCGACGCATCGAGTGCCAAAAGGTCCACGATGAATCCCAAAGTGTATTGTGGGATTAGAGAAATTACTAAACCTCAATTTAGGCCATCATTAACATGGGAGGGGGTGTAATACCGCTCGGCAGGGTGCGACGACCGTTGTAGGGTGGGGCGTTGGTGAGGTTCCGGATAAGGGAAGGTGGCATCGAGTGGGGTTCGCGGTGCAAGCCAGATTGCGACCGCACCGCCAGGTGGGGTGGGGTGAGCTCTAGACTGGATAAGGGAAAATTAGTTATTTTAACTTTATTATTTATGTACCGCACCATACACTACATAATTTCAATTACCTTTTTCAATGACTCTCTTACTTTACCAATTGCACATTAAAGTATGTGTCAACCCAAATAACCTATTTCCATGTGACGGTAGAAGTATTAGATTGGAATTGATAAGATTGTAACTAATGTCCCTAAAAAGGTAAACATACTAGTAAGAGCATTTTAAGGATCTTAGAAACTATTTGGATTTGTAATCTATTTTCTCCACCGTACGAGAGGAAGCTTAAAGCAGTGTAATGATTCTTTCTAGTGACCTTGAAGTCGATAATTGAATAAATTAACTATTAATTGATAAACTGAAGTAATGAGTTATATCCTTGAAAATCCCTTCTTTGACTGATTTTTCTTTAATTGTATAGTTGTAGTTAGTTTTAGTGCTAATGTATTTTGAGTTTTTTGTGCACGTGCATGTATTGTGTGCAATGTATGTGTGTGTGAGAGAGAGTATGTGTGTGGTATGTGTGTAGTACATATGTGTATGTGTGTACAATGTGGTGTGTGTTTTTCTGTGCATTGTGTATTGTGTATAAGGGTGTGCATTTGGGTTTCGGTTCGGTTTTTCGCCCAAATCGAATCGAACCCGAAAAACCGAATTTAGGCTAAAATTGAAATCGAATCGAACCAAAAAACCAAAAACTAAAAAACCGAAAACCAAACTTAAAAAACCGAACCGAATCGAAAAAACCGAAATTTTAAAACAAAACCAAAAAACCGAAAAAATAGTAGTATATATTAATATATATAATTTATTTTATTTTATATACCATAATAGAATATAAATATATATAATATAAAATTAATAGAATATATATAATACTTATTCTATAAAAATATATTAAAAGAATATATATTATATGGGATGTATTCAAATCCTTTTCATATTTTTTGTCCTTTTTCCTTCTTAATCATAGCCCCACGATTTGTCATCTGACGGTTAGATTAATGTCACGTGTCATTTAATAATGCACATTTTCATTCTAATAATGCACAGCGGCTAATAATGCAACATTATGGACTAATAATGCACAGCGACTAATAATGCAACATTATAGACTAATAATGCATTGATCACAACCATCCAATTTAAGGATCCAAGGGCTGAGATTAAGAAGGGAATAGGACACTTAGGGTGCAAAGTACTAAATTAATAGAATAAAAATATATAATGTAGTGTGTGTTTTTCTGTGCAGTGTGTGTGGTGAATTACATGCAGTGTGTTGTTCGTATATGGGCACTTATAGTGCATGTGTGTTTCTGAGGTGACCAATTTGACAACTATTTGAAATTTCAAATGTTAACATAGCTAAGAAATTATTGAATTGGAAGGAATCAGAATTTAATTCCTAATCCAATTATTTTTATGGTACTAAACAACGAATTTGAAATTGAAACCTTCGGTTCTAAATCTATACCCTTAATTCTACGTTACTAAATTGACCTTAATTAACCATTTTCTAATTCTGCATGCCAGCTATATGGCCCAACAACTCGTTGAACCATAATAAGCCAGCTTAGACCTGTATTACAACCCAACACCTTGCTGGCACAACTCTACTTGAATACTCCCTCCGTCCCACTTTAGAAGTCCCAGTTGAGTTCGGCACGAATTTTAAAAAATACAAAGGAAAGTTGGTGAAAAAAGATAGTGGAATGTGGGTCCTACGTTTATATATTAGTTTTATAATAAAATGTGAGTGGAAAAAAGTGAGTGGAATGTAGGATCTATTATCAATTATGGAAGATTCCAACCGGGACTCCTAAAGTGGGACGAAGGGAGTATATAGTATTAAGAGCATTTATGATAAGGATCAATATGATTGGATCCATATTATTTACCCAAGGATTATACCACAAGTGTTGATCATCAAATTAAACACAAAATCAAACAAAGATAAGGTGGATCTATCCACAAAAACTAGATCCAAACTTAAATTGGATGAAATATTAGAAGAGGAAGAATGTGAAAATGATGAGTAGCTAAGATTAGAACCATAGTACCTTAACCAAAATGATTTTGCCAACCGTAGATAACTTTCACTAATCCAAAACACCTTTTAGTTCCACTCCTTAATGATTACACTATAATTGATGTATACCTCTACTTGATTCTATCTATGGAAAAACACAAGCAACATTCAATAAAGAATTAGATAAAATCCTCAAAGAGGAAAACTCACTAAGTAAGGTTTAACATTCATCAAATTCCACCCATAAAGGTCTTACAAAATACTCCATGTCTCCATCCGTCCCCAAACAATATGTACTTTGGGTTCGTAACGGGTTTTAATGCAAAATCAGTATAGTAAAAAAGAGGTAGAGAGAAAAAGTAATTAAAGTATTATTAGTGAGAGAGTCCCACCCCATTAGAGAGAAAAGAGTTTTCTAAAATTGGAAAGTGCATATTCTTATGGGACAGACTAAAAAGAAAAAAATGCATATTCTTGTGGGACGGAGGGAGTAGTATTTATAGCTAGAGTTGTAATCCCAAAAAAGGGCACAAAATAAGTGAAAAAACGTCTAAAGCAGTAAAATTGCCCGGCCGGGCGATTTCGTAAAGGAAATTCGCCTGCCCGGGCCGAATCTCTGTCTCTCGTCCGGAACTTCCAAACACCCGGTCGGGCGTGTTCGTGAAGTGAATTCGCCCGCCCGGGCAAATTCTCTCTCTCATTCCTACTCCATGCAGACGCCCAATCATTCGACATGCCCGACCTCGACGCTCCTTCTTTTCCTCCCATTGCCCTCCACATGAAAGCTGAGAAGCCTTCTCGAAGTCTTGCCTCATAGATCTCGTTATGGGTCTTCCGGGCTTCCTAAGAGGGGTTGTGATCGTGTGCTCCTTGGCCTCGGGTCTCCCATTCGTATCAATTTATGAAACATGTTAGGTCATCCGCAACGCTGTCTCTTATCCGTCTCTTAACTGTCTCATCTCTTCACTATTCATGGGCCCCACTGTACTTTTCAGCTCATCTCTTAACTAAGAGACAACACCTGCATCCCTCCATCTCTTAACCATCTCTTAACTATTCATTCAATTTCATTTTTTATTTTTAATTCCAACAAATTCAATTAATAAAAACACACTTCATTAAAATAAAATAAATATTACAATTTAAAAGCCTAAAAAATAAAAAAAATACATAATTTAAAATCCTAAAAAAAAATACATAATTAAAATACTCTAAATTAAACTATAAAAACTACTCCGCCGGCGAATCATCATCCCCCGAAGTCGGCGGTGCACCTATACCAAGTTGAGCTCTCATATACTCAATTCCGGCCATATGGGCTGAAACTTGGCCAGGAGTCATTTTTTAAAGGTCCGCCATCGTGGCGACCAGGTACATGGAAATTAGGGTGTGCGAGCCCGTGCCCGTGCCGGAGCCCGAGCCCTCGCCCGCCTGGCTTGATTCGCCGCGGCCCCTCCCTCCCCCCTCACTCTAGCCGCCTTGGTCCCTTGCGGCCGACGTCGTGTACCGGAAGAAGACCCCCTGCATCATCGGTTGGCGTGCCCTCACGTGAGGTGTTGCCTTCGCCGCCATCACTAGACGAGTAGTGGCCACGCGCCGTGCGCTTCGTGCGTTTCGAGCCCGACTCGACACCGCCAGCCCACCTTTCAAGGTGGTGGACTTGCGACCAAACATCGACAAGCTTGAAATCTTTGCCGACGTCGTCTTTGAAGACCCACAACGCCGCTCTCAGAATGTCGGCTCCACTGGCTCCGCTCTGATAATTCGCCTCTTCTCCCCTGTATATCGCGCAAAATATTTTGACATCTCTGTCGCATCGGTCCCAATGACTGCGGAGCATCTTCACGTTGCGGGGAACGGTATTCTTCGGCCTTCGTGCGTTGTAAACTTCGGTGACTTTTAGCCAAAAACACTTGTGGGTTTGTTGATTCAGAACTACCCCGACGACAGGATCGTGCGAGACGCCGATCCAAGCGTCATACAGAGCCAACGTCCCGAACCAGCGGGCCTTCGCCTTTACCCCGCCGCCGCGGGCGCCTGGAGTTTCCATCGCCGGACATTTTTTCAACAATTTGAGAGTAGTGTTTGTTTGTAAAATAGTGAATGGAGTATGGAGTATATTTATAGAAGAATAAAAGAAAAAAAAAAGAATTTTTTTTAAAAAAAAAATTCGACCGTTTTGTTCCCAACGGTCATTTGACCGTTTGAATTTTTTTTTTTTATTAAATTCAAATTTTTCAAATTTATAAAAAAAAGAAAAAATTATTACGTCATAATTACGACGCCCACTCGCGGGCCGGCGAGTGGGCGTCACGCAATGCTCCAGCGCGCGCCACGTGGGCGCGCGCGTCGTCTCGCCAGCTCGAGGCCGGGCTCGCCAGCACGCGTCGCGCGACGAGATGTCGCGTCTCGTCGAGACGAGACGAGCCTCGCAACGCTGTCTCGATGCTGGCTCGTCTCGTCGAGACGAGACCGAGCCCGCATCGAGTCAGCGATGCAGATGCTCTTAAACTCTATTTGAATATAAGTCTCATCCATGCATACTCTTGGAATATTTCCATATCTTTTGTACTTTGTTTTAATCATATTTCCTTCAACTTTAGCTGGAACAACTCATTGTTTGTGTCTATATACTTTCGACCAGTGTCTACTATGACTCAGACAATACACTCATATTAATTGTTTTTTTCTTTTTTGCTTATTGGAGAGTTTGATTAAAAGGAGTATATAAATCCTAACAAGAATATTAATAAAAATCTAATGGTTAAGAAGTAAGCAACACAAATTCATTAGGAAAAAAAAAACAAATCAATTGCACATACAAATCATTTCGAAAAAGAAAAAATAAAAGAAACACACATACTTTGTTTATGGGCATGCCTTTTATTTATACTTTGAAGTTAATAGCCCATTCATTAACTTGGGCTGAAACTAGGATTTTATTGTTAAGAAAAACAATTAAAAGAGAATTTTTAAATTAATCAAATTGAATAATTGGATTAAGATCGTCCTCGAAATTTCATGAACCATAGTTTTTACAAAAAAAATAAAAAATAAATTAGTAGTAATACGGTCCACTTTCTATTCTAAAAAAAAATATTCATCATACATTATACAAGATGGATATCACTTTACCCTGACACTATTTTAATTAAATATTTTTCTTTCTTATTTTATAAATTTTTGTAGTATTAAAATAAGGATCTGTCTTCAAAGTTTATAATTTCAGGGAACAAAGAAAGCATGAGACAAAAACGTATGGAGTAAAATAGTACTCCCGCCGTCCCAAGGAAGATGACCCTTTCTTTGGGCGGCACATGATTTTATGCAACTTTATTTTGTGTATTAAGTGAAGAGAATAAAGTAGAGATCAATGTGTTTCCATTTGGGTCATCTTAGTTGGTACCCATGTTTTAAAAACCGGACCGGACCGGCCGAACGGTTCGACCGGTCCAACCGCGAACCGGCAGGCAATCCGGTCCGATTAAACCATAAAAACCGCCATCAAGCTCACCCGCTTTGAACCAGTGAAACCAGCTGGCCAAACCGGTCGAACCGATAACCGGGAACCGGTTTTCTTCAATTTCAAAATATCTTTTCAAAATTTGTTCTTGCATAGAGTCAAACCCATGACCTCTCCTCCAAATATCAACACCTCCTCCATTCCACCACAAGGCCTTGATGGAATACAATGAACATTGATTATATACATACATTAAATTTTATACAACCAATTACTCATACTAATAAAATAATTCATCTTAATTATATATTCTCTAAATAACTTATAATTATAGTATATATTAAATTATAATTATTATATCTTAACTTCTAATCATACTTACTAATAACTAAATTTGATCGATAGTTACCAAGTTATCATTCATATTTTTTTACATATTACTTATTAGTTATAGTTCACTATTTATTAAATATTATTTTTTAGTATATTTTATTTAAACTACCTAATATTCTTTTTAAATAATTTTATAATATTACTTCGTCACACACACATTTTTGAAATAGCATGAACTTTATCTACTTTTATACATATAATATATATTTTCATCTACACTAATTAATAATTTGTGTATTTAATTATATTTACTAATAAAAAATTATTCAATTTTAATATTTGAATACTATTTTTTTATTTATATTATATCTATAACTAATTATTTATATGGTTTAGTTATGAATTATATTTTATTATTTATTATATTTTTTGTGCATTATATATTTAATTTAATATATTTAGATATCTTATTTCTTTTATTTGAAAAAGTTTTCTCACGTCAATATAAAAAATATAGTAATGCTATTATATTTTTTTTCGCACTTAACACACAAAATAATACTCATTCTGTCCTATAAAAATAGTCTTTTTTTTCGATTTTGGTCATTTTCCAATACTCTACTGACAATACTTTAGTCACTTTTTTTTCCCCCTTATCTGTCATTCTTTACCAACTTCACATTAAACTAGTCGTGCCCAAAGTTCCTATTTTTCTGAAACAGAGAAAGTATTTCCTAAAATCTCGTTTCAATAGCCATATAACACGGTGTTAACACACAGACTAACATCTTTTAAAATCTCGTACCAATACTCAAATAAGTTTATTACGGGACTAAGAGAGTATTCTATTTTGATACTAAGATTAGAAACTAAACCGCTTCGTGGAAGAGATTATAGTACTCCATCCGTCTTAAGCATCTCAAACTCGCAGTAAAACAATGGTTTCATTCCGCTTCCCCTTCTCGTTTGCTCCGCCCCCCTCCATTGCCTCGCCGCGGAACTTCTCCGTTGCAATCGCCGCCTCCGCGGCCGCCTTATCGATCACCGGAGCCGCCATTGCCATCTCACAGAACCCCGACAGCTCCCTTGTTCGAACCGCACTCAATTGCTTGGTTTCCAACAGAGGTCTCTGGGGCTCTCTCTCCCTCTCCGAAAACTCCTCTCCGGTCGCTGAGCCCAGGACTGGAGCCTCATTTCCTTCTGTTATCAGAGATTCCCACCGCCTTCTCGGAATCGGCCTGCGGAGAAAAGCCATTCTAGGGTTGAAAAACATCGATGTCTACGCTTTTGGTACTGCTTTTTCATCCCTCGTTCTTCTAATTACTGCTCATATATATTGCATTATGAAATTCGCTATAATTTGAATCATTTATCCAGTTTCCAATTGGAATTGAAAATTGAAATAGTGTAATTTCTTAATTGGATGACATTACTGATTTAGGGCAATGTTCTTCAATTTACTTGCTCTTGGATTATTGGCTCTGTTGTTGCCTTGTTTATAGGTGTATATGCTGATGATGGTGATGTGAACAAGTTTCTTAGTGAGAAATATAGAGATGTATCTGCTGCTGAATTGAAGGGAAATGACAAGTTGAAGGAGGATCTTATGGAGTGTGATGTTGGCATGACTATTAGGCTGCAGATTGTGTATGGACGGTTGAGCATTCGTTCTGTTCGCAGTGCTTTTGAAGAGTCGGTAGGCAGCAGATTACACAAGTTTGGCGGATCAGATACGAAAGAATTGCTACAAAGGTTGCCTACTGTTTTCATCTACTCGTTTTGTTCGTTGATTTTTAAAGTAGGGTATTTATACGTGTGTTTAATATGTACGTTGCCTCACTAGCCTTATAGAACTGATTTAGATTGATCTTCTGCATAGGATAAGTTTGCCGTAGGATCGATCATGTTTGAGTTGTGCTTGCATTGCAGCAGCTTATTCCAATCTTTATTTTCATCCACAAAGATTAAGAACAATGGTTATGTTTAATCTGCAGATTTACAGCTCAATTCAAAGATGAATATAAATTACCCAAAGGCTCCATTATTGACCTGTCGAGGGAGCGGGGCTATGTTCTTCGCACAACTAGTAAGATACTAAATAGATTTCTTGAATGTGATTTTCTCAAAATAATCTCTTAAAAGTCATGGTAACGTGGTTCCGTTGTTTGCATGTGTGCAGTTGATGGGAAGGAGGCCGGATGCATCCAGAGCAAGCTCTTGTGTCGGTCAATCCTGGATCTGTATATTGGCGATGAACCATTTGATCGAAAAGCCAAAGAAGACGTAGAAGTGAACTTGGCTTCTCTCATTGGAAAATAGATTGCACTGATCTTAAGTCTAATTCACAGTTTGGGAAGATCAGTATGCTGCATATTTATTACTCTATGTATGTCAAGTGATCTACAGTTATCGTGAAAAGAAAGAAGGGGAGAAGTGGCAGGTTTGAACTTCCCAAAAAAAAGCTATCTCTGTTGAGGGATGTAGTTGTAGAATAAATTCTCATGGTTGATAGAATTGGAATGTGGCAGATTTTATTGCTATATTTGTTCTTGATGACATGTTTTGGGTTGTGAAATGACCTCTGTCTTTATTCGGCAAGGTGAAATAGCAAAATTGCAAACTCGTCGGTGCTCAACGTTATGGTAAGGAAACGAATCAGATTTTCCCAACTCTATGTCGATACAAGCAAAGATCCACTTATTGGCAACCAACAAAAGGCACGGGCCATTACGTACTACTCAGCATGCCTGAAAGGCACTCTGTATTGCATAGTACAAAGCGCACCTCCAATGGCCAATACTCTAGAAGCGGCTGTGTGGTGGGCTCTGCGTCAGGTTTTGAGTTTCCGACCAACAACGCGGCTTGGAGCGATAGTGTGTACTTGGAGTCAACAAAGCATCGACCGATTGGCGTGAAGGTGATGAAGCGCAAAGGCAAGGGAAAGACAGTGACTTCAAGTAGTGCAGCAAACAAGGATGAAGCGCAAAGGCAAGGGAAAGACAGTGACTTCAAGTAGTGCAGCAAACAAGGATATGGACGTTGTTCGGACATCACTTGATACGACGAACAAGGGTATAGTATAATTTATTTTCTAAACCGTACAACGAAGACACGATACAAACGAGGAATAATTATAGATACACTAAATTTATCAGAAATTCCCAATAAAAGTTATGGATATGCCTTAAATTATAGTCGTAGTTTTTAATTATGTAAAAGGATTTAACCTATATAGGTAATTTTTAGTACTTTTTCACTAATGTAATTTTTTCATTTTCATTTGTAATATTTTAATATTTAAATTCATTTTAGTTTTCATTTGCATTATTTTAATATTTAAATTTAGGAGTTAAACTATTTTATTTGTGGAGTATAGTAGTGTGAACATGTGACTAGTAGTACTACTGGCTAAAATTTGTTATTTCAAAATTTAGTCTCCCTCCGTCCCACAAAAGATGTCACACTTATGGGACGACACGAAGTTTTAGGAGGTTCTGTTTTATGTGTTAAATGGAAAAAGAAAATATAATTTTCATATTCACGTGAGAGAGAACTTTTTCTAAAAATATAAATGTGACATCTTTTGTGAGACAAACTAAAAAGGAAAGTGTGACAACTTTTGTGGAACAGAGGGAATATTTTATAGTAAATTTTAAGATTTCTTAAATTTTTGTTTAACAACATCAAACTCTTGTGTACCACTACCATAGAAGCAGGTACGTATACATTTAAGGGGCGGATGGTAGCCTATACACTTAGGGCTCGGGTGGTAGGTTGTAAAATTATTTTCATGACTTTGTACATATGGGCTTTTCCCACTTTTATGGACAACTTAATAGGTTGTTTGGTACAACCAATACAAATTTTGCAGCCCATTATATAGTGTTTGGTTGAGTCCACCAAACCTTGAAAAGGTAGATCAAATTACTAAACCATCCCTTGCCCCCTTGCCGTACAATTCTTATCACCGATCGATTTCTCATAGCTGAGAAGCAAATTACGCCATCAAAACTCCAAATTATACAATTCAGCCAATTTGAAGAATCTACAATCTACCAATCGTCGAATTACAACAACAATTGGAGGAAACGAAATCAATTACGAATACCCAGTAGATCGAAAGCTTGAATCGCATAATTCGAACAAACCTATGGTGGAATTGAACTCCAATATGGCCGCCGGTCGAAATTTGAGGAGAAGACGAGGTGGGCGCCGTCAATGGGAGAAGCAACACACTCCAAGATGGTGACTTATGGGAGCTGTGGCGTGAGGCAACAATTTGAGGAAACGAAATCAATTACCCACACCCAGTAGATCGAAAGCTTGAATCGAAAAATTCGAGCTAAGCTGTGGCGGAATTGAACTCGAATATGGCCGCCGGTTGGAATTTGAGGAGAAAACGAGGTGGGCGCCGTCAATGGGAGAAGCTGCACACGCCAAGATGGTAACCGGCGTGAGCTGTGGTGTGAGTCCGGCGAATATCCCCGAGGGTATAAACGGCCTAACACAGCGCTTTCAGCACACTGCTGATAACCTTGAAACTAATACCTCGCCTCTACCCTGATAGAGTTAACATGGATTGAGTGAAAATAGTAGATGTGGGTGTGAAACCCGGCTGCAGTTTACCGGGTTGGAAGAATGGTTTCAGGGCTACCAAACGGTGGAAACCCTTTTGCTGCAGTGCTGTTTCAAGGGATTTCAGGACTATCACCCGCACCCTAATTATCAAGGATTGGTAGATAGTGGGCTTTCCTCCATACATGGACAGATGTGTATATTGTTTGGTTCAGCCAAAAAAAAGTTTAGCCCAAGTAGTGTTGTTTGGTTGAATTAGTGAAACCCTGAAAACAATAACTAAATTAACCTTCCTAAAACAAGCAACGACTTCTTCATCTTCTTCTCCATCTCCCCCCTTTTCCCTCTCCTCATTATCTTCCTCCTCAAAAACCCTAGCCACCACTCCACCGCCCCGGCCTACCCCCTCCTCGGCTCCATCCACACCATCGGGATCTCCGACATGATCCTCTCCACTCAGACATCAATTAAGCAAACCCAACAGATCGAAACCAAAACTCAACAGATCGATACGACTAGGGGTGGCGAAATGGGTAGTGGGTAATGGGTAATTCCCATTTCGACCCGATACCCGCCGGGTATTGGGTATACGCTACCCGGCGTTAACAGGTAACGGGGCGGGATCGGGTAGTATGTTTTAGAATTTTGCGGGTAGTGGGTAGACCTGCTACCCGCACGGGTATACCCGTGAGTCCCGATAATACCCGATACTAATAGTATTATCTATATATACCCTTTCAAAGAGATATTTTGAAACATTTTTATATTCCAACGAATATTCAGTTGAAAACTCACTGGAACTAGCTATAGATTATTCCCTCACTTTTATTTCTAGAGTGAACTACAAAAAACAGTCTCTGGACTATGCGTTTATCTCGCCAATAACCCTGGACTTTAAAAATATCCCCAGACAACCCTGGACTAAGCGTTTATCTCGAAAATGGTCCTTTTCACTGTTTCGTGATGAAAATACCCTTTTGGATGGTTTTGGGGGGTTTGGGCAATTTGGTCTTTTTACATTTTAAATCTAATATTATTTCAGTTATGTACTAAATTTGATATTATTTCAAAATTATCATTCTTCTTCCCTTTTTCCATCCTTCACTTTGTTTCTTTATTTCAATATTAGATTTAATTTTATACAAGTAAATTTTAAATTTTGATTTTTAAATATCAATAAATTTTTTTAATTATTAAAATTACTATTAAATAACAAATTGATAGTTTTAATCAATATTTGATAGTGTCTGGGTGCCCGACTTATCGGGTGCGAATACCCGCGGGTAACCCGTTTCGCCACCCCTAGATATGACACCCATGAATCAAAGATTTCAACCAAACCTGGGTCGGATTTAGCTTCCACTATGACCGCCGCTCTGAACTTGCGTCAAACGGAGCTCCATGCCGTCAATCGTAGAATTAGCACAGCCGTAATTTGTGACTGAAGGGCGCTAAGGTTGCTTCTATAGGAGGATTCCGAGGGTAAAAATGGACATATACAACGTTTTCAGCACAATCGGGAAAGACTCTCCCCTAATACCTGCTCAAGGTCGTGAAACGGTTGACAGGAATGCGCCGATAGTAGTATGTGTGGGGTGGAAACCCAGAAGTTGTGTACCTGGTCGGCGGATTGCTTTGGGAGCTACCAAACGCAGGCATTTCACCCCTAACATCCGTGCCCTTAACACTTTTCTATATTATCCGAACAATACATTATGAACACTGCAAAAATTTTAACTACTTGAGTTTGTATAAGAGCATCCACAATAGAGTGGACACTTTGGCCGGACACTTTTATGTTTTTTGTCCATAGCAACTTTTTATTTGTCCACGGCCACAAAAAAAAGTTTCCGCAGCAATAGTGGACACTTTTGTTAGCCATATTTCACAAAAATAATTTTATTAAAATAAGCAAAAAAAAAATAATTAAAAATTCGAAATTTAAAAAAAAAAAAAAAAGCAAATCGGCGACCGCCGCGGCGGCCGCCGCGTTTCTCTCTCCTCCGGCTCGTCCTCACCGCTTTTGAGGCGAAAGCCCTTCCGCCCCACAAAATCCGTCCGCCTCCGGGGCGGACGCATCCGCCCGCTTCCGCCACAGTAGCCAGCCGCGACTTAGCCGCGATCGGGGCGGCCGCCGCGCCGCCCCTATTGTGGATGCTCTAACAACATTATTCATCCGTACTGTGAAGTACACAGTACACTCGTATACAGTGATTTCTTTTTATTACCCGAGCAATCATTCATAATAATCACTATCAAAGTAGTAACTGTCAACAACAGAAATTCATCTGTACAAGTACATTTCAAATACTTCTACATAATACCTGAATAATCAATCGTGAACACTACCAGAATATGAACAATTATGAAGAACTTGGAAAATTAATTTAGAGCAAATCACTCATGTGCGCTTGCGTATCAAAATACAAATACTACAATTAAGTGCCTCTTATATGTTTGAATCTTATGCATACAACTTGTTGAGAGTTGACAAAAGGAATTGGATGGTCTAAAGAGAAGAAGAAAAACCAACAATAATACAGTAATTACTAAATGCATAGTAGATTCCAACTTTAGCCAAAGTCAAGTGGGCAATAAAAGATTGAAATTTCAAACGCAAAAACAAAAAATAAAAGTGGGCAACCAACCAACCAACCAACCAAGAACGTCATAAAATGTCAACATTACTTTATACATGAAGAATAAAAAGGTACCAAAACCCATCCTCCTAAACTTTCTTTTGACTAATTATATAGAATACCACTTGCCATAAAAAAACAAATAAGAAAATTATTGAAAGAATGGAATTTTTGTATGGATATCATTGATGATATCTAGCAGATTAGTGTATACATACAACACACGAGTGTCGCATTCGGATTAGTAGGGTTGGTGGGGAGGAATGAAAAGGGAAGCCAACTGATAAATAAACACCATCAAAATTGCAACCCTCCAAAAATTTCAACCAAACCATATTCCAGCTTTCCATCTTCTTCCGCCAGCCAAATTTCAAATTTGAATTGCCTCGGCACATTAACTGCAGTGGCTTTAATGTATCGCGGAAGCAGTGAATGAAGTCTGCTCTTTCATGGATGCAAGAAACTATCAGTACTTGAGCTCCGGCAGTTGGCTGGGACATGCGCTTAGAATCGATGGCACGTTCCGTCTGCAAGCAGGGGACGATGACTTCTGACCGTCCACCTCTTGGGAGGGTAGTGATGGAGTCGTTGAGGCAATAGAAGTGGCATTTCTTGACTCGCTCTTCATCACAAACTGATGTCCTTGAATTGGACCATTACCGAAATTTATACTATGAGTTTGGCCTTGAGAAGATTTCAGCTGAGGAATGTTCGAGGTGGCAGACTCAGGAGCTACGCTTCTAGGGAAATTTTCCCATTTGGGGAACGATGGAGAGTCGAACATAGGGCTGCTGCTGCTGCTACTCGGAAGTATGCCAGTAAGGAAAGATCCATGAATGTTATGAGGAGTTGAAGACTTAACTTGATGCATTTGGTGATCCTGAAGTTGAATCAGCTGATGCTGCTGAAAATTCGGGACAGAAACACCAGAAGACGTCTGAAATGGTTGGCTTCCGTTGAAGGAGGATGGAAGAAAATTAACAGTTCGAGCATCAAACTTTGGAGGTTCCATGGTGGAGAGGGCTGATATCTCTGAGCTAAAAGACTGACCACCATTGCCTAAGGACTTCACTTTGGAATTCTGGAAATTCTTCTGGTGTATCTGATTACCATTCAGAGACGTGTCAGGATGCATATGGAACATACCAGAGCTCTGCGCCATGGATGAGAAGTTCAGCACTGGGGTCGCAGAAGAATATGAACCGAAAGAGAAAGCATACGCCTGAGGAAGCTCGACTCTACCCTTGGAACCCTGTTGAGGAGGATCAATCTGCTTATTGCCAGCAGCACCACTACCTACCGATGTAGGTGAATACATTGCATAGTTCATTTGTTGTGGAGAATTACTAGGTTTTGCAGAGTGAGATATAAATCCAGGAGCAAGCGATGCACCATTTTTCCAATTAACCTCCGCATTAGACTTGCTGGACGAATAGGAAGGCTGGACCGATTTCTCTGACTGCAGACTTGCAGATACTGAAGTAAGGAATTTATTCTCACTGGTTTTAGCACTGGACTGTGGTTGCTTGTGTGAAGACAAGTTCGTATTCGGAGAAGCTGACTGGGCTGAAGCATGAGAAGTGGTGAACTGCTGCTGATTAAATGTTAGGGAAGGATATAAAGAGGAGTTAAAGAAGGGCATCGAGGGTGATCCTCCTTTAAAGGATGGCATTGGAATGTTCTTTAGTATGGCCATGTATGGGGAAGATTCATTTGAAGGCAACATTGGATGGTTCAAGCTCAAACCAGTTGATGCATTAGGTGAAGGAAAGTTGATCGGAAGACGCCCAGCTGAAGTAGACTGCAAAGTAGCATTTGCAGCTGAGGTTGCAGATTGGGGAGATCCAGAAGAATTGACAGGTGCCATCATTGTTGCTTGATGGTGCCCAAATGGCAACCAAAAACCGTGGCCATGCTACAATAATCAAGAAAATTACCTGAATTTAGAATTGTGATTGTGATGAATAATTGAAAGGAGGAACAGAGGTACAAGCTTACCAAGAAACTAGAAGCTGAGGCTGGTTGTGAAGCTTGTTGAAGCAAGGACTTAGTGCTTGTGGCATTTAAAGCCACGGCAGCATCAGAGCTCTTATCTTTTCCACTTCCAACAGACTCAATTGCCAAATTCTTCCCTCCTTGAAACTCTCGGAGAAACGGGTTTCCAGGGAAGAAATTTTGTGCTGGTGCTGTATTTTTTAGGGTCGGTGACTTGCTTCCACACAAAACAGCGGGACCAGTTGACAGAGACTCCTTGATGAGCTGCTGGTGGCAATGGATGCTTTGCGCAAGGTATTGATGTGCGGCGCATCTCTTTGGTCGAGGCTGGGAGAATTTAAATTGAGGGGGCTGCACATTTTCAAACACATGTAATGTAAACCACTAAAACAGTGAAATAATCAATGAAATGAGAATATAAAGCACACCTGCATTATCATTGATGATTTTGCGATTCCATTTACAGGCATAGCTTGCAGAGGCGGCATAAATCTGCATATGAAAACAATTCAGCAATGACAGTAGAGCAATTAA
This sequence comes from Salvia hispanica, assembly GCF_023119035.1. Taxonomy (NCBI): domain Eukaryota; kingdom Viridiplantae; phylum Streptophyta; class Magnoliopsida; order Lamiales; family Lamiaceae; genus Salvia; species Salvia hispanica. Next base: position 44,460,894 of record NC_062965.1, read on the forward strand.
AAGAAAGAAGAAATGAGACTCTGTGTTACACACCCTGGATGAGGAAGAACACCAGGCCAGCTATTCATACCAATAGGGAAATGCAACAAGGAAGTTGGTGCTGCAATAAAGTGACATCTTAGTAAAATTTATGCATTCAAATTCTTGAAACCAAAATACTCAGATATTCAATATGGATTATTACATTGACTGTTGTCCTCCTTCCGACCTGGCTGCTGATTGCAATGCTTCTCGACATCAAGATTTAATTGTTGATCCTTAGCAGCAACCTCACTCTTCTGCATCGGATTTAGAAGTACAAAAACATCAGTAATTTACTCCACAATTAAAAAACTGAAAACAAATGTGGATTAAATAGTTCAGCATGCCTTTTGAACAGCGTGAGCCATAACGCCACGATGAGTCCCCATATCCACCAATCCCTCTCCCTCCGGCGAAGAGAGCAAGGGAGATGACTGTTGAAGAATACCATTAGAATTTGATAATCATAAGCCCAATTAAAGAAGAATATAACTTGAATTGTACACACCATCAAATCAATCTCCAGCTTAGTTTCCTTCTTAGCCTCAACAATAATTGCGTCATAATGCCTGCTCCGGCCAGCCCAACCATAAATGCCATTAGAAGAGGTAGAGAAGAGAGAGAAACTCGGCTGAAATAAATATAATTAATTAATGGAAAGAAAAAAATAGGGGTGCTCACGCTTTTGTCACTGTCGGATCCTGAATATCACAACCATTTACTTTAACACATGATGGCGATTCGCTTTCTTTTGGAGACCCCACTTTAACTTTATTCACAAACCCATCTACACTCACTGCTTTGTCATCCGTAAATCTCTCTTTCTCAATTCTTCCATCTCTCTTTAGCTCTTTCATCGAGTCGCCCATATCTCTTCCCGCATTCACTTTTTTTGATGGCTCGTTTTGAACTGAAAAGGCGTTATTCTCATCCTTGCCACAATCAGCTTTAGACATCTTTAACTCTGTAATCCACCAATCACAGAGTTACCAAAAAAAACTTTTCGATGCAACAATTGTTCCAGTACTCTTATTAACTTAGATCGTAAGAGAAATCACAGAAAATTACCGTCGCTGGATGGGATTAATCTATCTCTGTCAACATTTTGTATTTGCGAAGATTGGAGTTGGGATTGGGATTGCGACTGAGATTGTTTCATCAGATCGAACAGAGCTTCAGCAACCTCGATCTCAATGTCATCTTCAATCGCCGACTGCTTGGGATTTGAAATCGGCATTTTTCGCTCTGAAGATTTCTGCCAAGTAATTTCCACGTCAGAAGCCGTCGCATCAAAACCACATATTCTACAAAAAAAAAAAAAAGAGTCGTAGGAAAAACTAAATCTGAAAACTAACTAACCATCTTCTTCTTCATCGATTCACCAGAACCAATCAGACTCACCGCCGTTCGCAACGGTGAAATTCTCCGTAGGCTCAAGTCCTCACCGAAGCCGCCGCTCGCTGGACTGCAGTACTCTTGCAACCTCTTCGCCGAAGCTATAGAAAACAAAAATTTAAATTAACCACCAAGGGAATCAATAACATTAAAAAGAAGAAGAAGATGACGACTAGATTACTTACAAGAGCGAGCTCTTCGAGGTACAGGAACACCGAACATTTCATCGGCGGCGGATTTCAGGACAGGCGACGACCGGAGCTTACGGAGGCCCCGGCGATTATTTGACAGAGAAGAAGACGTCGGCGAGATTTGATTTACCCGATTATGCTGATGAATCCTCGTCTCCTCTTCCTCTTCAAAGTACTCTTCGTCACTCGAGTCCGTACTCTCGTTCTCTCTGCAACTCTCACCGCCATCACTTCTCTGCTGCGCCGCAGACCTATCGATTCTCCTCCGCTTCGGAAACTCGCGTTCACGGTCCTTCTTCGATACCTGCTCTCGATCTCCTAACCTCACGGTCTCCTGCAGTTCCATCTGTCTATCCTCGTCTGTAAAAATCCATAAACAAGGATTGCAAAAACACAGATAAATCAATAAAAAAATTGAATACAGAGAATATTTTTTTTTTGGACTTTTTCTCACCGATTGAATCTCTGAGAGTAGTAATCCTTTGCCGCCTTCTCGGCAAACAATTAGCGGCGGAGACAGTCGCTCTTCGTGAATCTCTGTTCCTCTCCATCACTGCAATCGTCCTCCCGTGAATCTCAAAATTCACCGGATTTCCACCATTGTCGCCGGCGGAATGAAAGGAATCAGAAGAAATGAAATTGATGAAAACTGCAAAAAACACTCCGATATTTACACAAATTGAAACTGAATTCGTTGAAAATCTCTCCCTCTCTGCTTCACTTTTTGTGCGCCCCCTCTCTCTCTTCTCTGCTCTTTTCTCTCTGGTCTCATCTAATAATCTGTAATTTATTGTTATTTTAAAGTCTCACGCGAAACCTACTCCTGAGCCGAGTTGGACGGCATCGATTTCTCTCTCGCCCACGAAACGTCTGATGCGCCGTCAGATCAATATTTGATCCAATGGACAAGATCAGCCTGCCAACGTGGCACATCTGTCCCTTTCCTCACTATTTAAGGGGTGCTGTTCACTGCCACGTTTGCTAAGGATACCATACAAATATGAAATTTATTTTCCTCCATTTTTAACTGTTTAAAAATATTTAATACTGACAGATGTGAATATTTAGTAACTAATTTATTTATATTCCACTTCTTCACTTTCATGGTACAGCTCTGAATTCCATATCTCTTAATATTTCCTATCTTTCTATTCCAAAAATGGAGTACAAGAATAAATTTTATTTCCTAACTATAATTATAAAGTAAAGACGTGCCTGCCCTATTATATCTATTAATTGGAGTTTATTGTGGTAATACATTATTGATTTGTGGTTTATTGTGGTGATACATTATCCGGGCATATCGCATTGAATAATTGAAGTAAAATGAGTTATGGTAAAATATTACGGTAATAATTATATCCGACAATAACAACAATTAAAGTAAAATTTGTTCTGGTAAAATGCTGTGGTTTGTTGTGGAAATACTTAATCTGACGATATCACATGCGATAATTATGTAAAATGATATCTGAACATCAAATAATGAAATAAATTAATATGAGCCATTTACTATTAATTTTATATTTTGAAATTTTAGTTATTGATAAATAGATAAATCATATCAATAAAAATAATGTAATGTATAGTCAATCTAATAAAAGTTGAACAATATTCAGAAGAATTCATTTTAGCTTCTGATATCCCTTAAATGTTTTGGTGAACTAGTAATAAAATATGATGCTAGAGTATGGGAATAGAAGTTGTATTTTTTGAACTTTAATTTTTTATACACGGTGAAAAGGAAGTTGAGCAGAATTTGGCTTGGAAAACCTTACTTTTTGGACTTGGCCACAAAACTCTGTATCAGGGCACAAACCATGCTCTCAAGAGCTGAGACGCACGGTCCGTGCCAAAGTCTTCGAAAAGGTGTCGCACTGTTTCCACATGGCGGCACAGGTCGTGTTTTAGGCCTGTGGTCACACATGGTCCATGACAAACTCGTCAACTCCAATTCTCGTCTACAGTACATAAGTCGTACAGTTCCGGTTCACTTGCGCACAAATTGTGATCTCCTCTCTGTCTTTTATGGACATCAAATTCGTGTCTTTTTATCTTTATCCCTTTCAAAACCATTATTTCAAAATTCAATAAACTCGTCACCATATCCAATTATTAGGAACTAACTCAAATACGCCTATACAATTCTAAATCAAACAAAACAAGATGAGAATAATCCTCAACTATCACATAAAATACTGTGTTTATCAATCCCAAAACTTAAATACTATTTCTATCCCATAATAAATGGCATATTTGAATAATGACATATGATTTTAAGAAATGATGTGTCAGCCGTTGTGATTAATAATGGGGGGCGAAAACTAAAGTGATCCATAGTCCCAAAGGGTTGGTGGCAACTAAATGGTCTGGCGGAATCGTTCTACCTCCGATTTACTATCACCTAAGGCCATGTTTGGTAGGAGTGATAACTCATCTAGGGATGAGATTTTATGAACAAAAATGATACATGCTTTAAGTCTATTATTGATAAGTGCTGAATGTAAATTTGGACTATTTAGCGTGCACGAGTGGATTATATATGCTTTTTTTTTTTAATTTGAACAATATATAATATATTTAAAATACTTTATATTTTGATTTTTAAGTTTGACATATAAAATTGAGTGTATACTGTTTGATAAACACACTTGGATGTGACATGTACTCAAGGCCGTTTACTCTTAGGGGGCGTTTGATTGCCCTGATATGCCTAGATAAGGCGTCAGATATAAGTTTTATCTAGTTTTTGGTTGCCCTGATATACTTATACGATAACCCGGTATACAAGCTCTAACCCGGTTTCAATTAAGATACATCCCTCCCAAATGCTACCCAAGCTGAAGCCTCCGATATGCGCTACCTCGGAGAACCAGATTGCTGCTACCGCACTCCTTTGTCTAAAACACCCCTCGCCATTGTCGTCAATCTGGGACACGCATAGTTTTTCACGAGCCTAGCTTGTCGTTTTGCTTAGCAACAATTTTCTGTCGGCGCAAAATTTCTGTTTAACCACCGACCACCGCCGGCTGAAGGTCGGCTGAAGGTTTGTCGATATGTGAATTCCCTTTTTTCATTGTTGGGTTTCTGTGGGTTGATGTATTCAGACCCAATTTCAGCAGTGTCACCAATCTCGAGTAGCTCCATTCTTGTTGGGGATTATCGAATCCATGGCCTAATTACAGTTAAAATTAAGTACCTCCTATAAAATTTTGTCAATTTTCTCCCAAATTATTGTCTGTTGTGTTTTGGTGAATGTATTGTTTCATTGATTCAATTTTCTCCAAGCATTTTTTCAGCACCGTTTACATATTTTTTCCGGTGCTTTGTGAACCAGGTATCTGCGTCGCTTTTATTTGCGTTATTGAGGAAATTAAGTTCGAATCCAGTATGCAATCCTTGTGTTTCCCGGCCTTCATGACTGATGTTCGATCATTGTATGTTAGCCTTAAAAGCAAATGTTTGATGTCTTTCTGAGCCTCAAATTTATGTTTGGATTTATCAGGGATCTGGTCGACAGGATGAAATGACAACCATTTTGATTTTGTTAGAAGAGATTATACAAAACTATCAAATAAACTTGTTGCTCATCTCCTTTATGATCACACTTCTTTGCCCGCAAACACGGAAACGTAAACGTTGGGACCGACTAGGATAGTCCGAAGTTTTAGATTCAATACCTGCCCATGTACGTCAATTGGATCAACCTGTGTGTGTTACAGATAGGTTTTTGAAATAGATTTTACAGCTTGGTTGCTTTTATGCTTTGTTTAGCTAGATTGAAGCTTTGGGGCTTTTGCGTCTTATCTCTCTTTTCTAAAATTAATGACCCAAACATATGCTATACAATGAATTTGAACTCATATTGTAGTTTTTTTTTATTCATATGTTTTTTTTTTATACACATTCTACACCATTGCTCTAATAGTTGCTGGTGCTAGTAATCCATTGATGATATGGGCTTGATTATGTAGCTTGTTGATTCAAATGCTGAAGTTTGTATAGATTTTAAGTCTTGCGACTCAGAGAAAGAGAGCTAGAATCGCTGACAAGAAGAAGAGGATCGTCAAGGCCAAGTCATAAGCTGCTGAGTACCAGAAGCTTCTTGCGACTCGCATGAAGGAACAGAGGGATAGGAGCAGTGAGAGTTTGGCCAAGAAGAGTTCTAAACTTTCTACTGCAACAAAACCATCAGCTGCTGCATAATCGACATCTTCTGCGTTTATGCTTCTGAATCTGCTCATGTCTTCTCAGAACTGATTGAGTTTTAGATAATTTTGAATCTTTTGCCGAATGTTACAAAACCATGAGTTTTGCCTATTTTGTTTTGGATAAATTTTGAGATGATACTATTTTCTTTGAATTCCATGAGCAACTTTTTTATATTTGAGTGTATCTATATTCTTGAATTCAAATTATTAGTATCCAACAATGTTCATATTTCCATTGCACTTGTTAAACAAGATTTTTTTTAGTTATAATTCAAGGCCAAAAACAATGTTTACAGCTTGGGAATGGCTGATATCCGCGTTACTTGCTCTCCAAATGCAGCATCAACGAATATAGACGATTATAGGCGCGAGAATTTTGGTTGGACGCCATTTTGATTTTGGGCGTGTATAAGGTAGATTTCCAGGGATACATTGGTCAGTAGCAAAAATATTGAGGGATACAAGTGTCATTCCGCGTTCTTATCATTAGTTTCTGTAAGTCCAATAAAAAACCATATAAGCTATAAAGCGAAGCTTATCAGGGCAACCAAACACCAAGATGAGATAACCCTATATCCACATTATCTCACAAAATCGTGTACAACACCCATATCACACATTGCCCTATCAGGACAATCAAACGAGCCCTTAAAAAGTAAGCCCAAGATAAGTAATAGTATTGGTTAAATTCAAATTTATTTTGAAGGATAGAAGTTTCGGGTTATCCTAAGACTTTAATAGCTCAATTAAATTTGCTTAGTTCTTATCCTACTGAAAATGTGGAATTGAAGAAATTCTAATAATATAGATAAAATAAGTCAATGTTCTTATCCCATTTATGAACTAGGTGTGTTTACCCCAGGGGAAAAAATGAACTGTTATTGTCCTCTAAAAATTTCACATTAATTACGATTGGTGAGTGCTGGTGTATTATCTAATTCCAAATTTCAAATACCATACAATAACAAGGGAATAATAAAATATTCGAATATTTTTGTGGGAAATCTAAAATTTGTCTTCATTAATAGGAAAAAATGTTACGCTAGAAAGTAGCCGTCGTATAATAATAAAAAATTAAAAAGATCTAGTGATGCTTACTTAATTTGTACTAGAAAATATGGAATGTTGATATATTTATATCACAAGTTGGAAATATAAGCAGACGTGTTACACTCACCCTCCACTTTTGAATTTAACGAAAGGAAATTACTAAACAAAGATGACACAACAAAGTCGTCGAATAAGTATGATGGAGTAATATTTAATTGTCATATACTCCTATATAATACTAGTATAATAATAATAAACTATTGCTGCATTTTATATTGAATATATGTGCATGAGCTCAAGATACTCGCCAAAGCTGTATGCTCAATCCTTTATTACGAATTGACTAATTGTGTGGTTAGTTATTTTATTTACGTGATTAATCTGGAGTTTCCTTGATAGGGAAGCTATAAAATAATTGTCAATTGTTTTAAGTCAAGAATTTTATTTTAAAGGGGGTTTCAAGTTATTAAAGTGGTGGGTTAGGTTACATCTTTAAGCTTTATATTTTTGTGGGGAGAATATTTTTTTTATCACTAATCAATGAAATTTCACAATATATTTTTGTGGGGAGCATATTATTAAAGCATCAACAATAAGGGTTAAAATTCGGTGGATTACATCTTTTAAGGTTTACATTTTTTTAGAGAGAATGTTATTTTATCAATAATGATAAAAATTCGCAATAAATTTTACTATATTACTAAGGGCCTCAGCATTAAGGTCGGAAATTCCGCCACCTACAGCCGGCGACATAATTTTTGGACTTATTGCAAGGTCTGTTCTTTTGCGACCGCCAGAGGAAAACAACTGAAGCGAGCAACTGGCGTTGTGGTTATTATAGTAGTGGAGTATTTTTTTAGTTTTGCGAAATTTATACGCTTATCACAAAATTACAAAATCCACCAATTTGTTTTTAGAACCAAAATTCATTTACTAAGGTCTTTCAACCATTTTACTATTTTAGTTAATATTTTCTTTGATTTTTTATTGGAATTTACTACTCCATTTTTTAGGTCATTAAATATTTATTTATCGTCATTTAAGAGATATACTATTGATTTTTCAATAAACTTTAGTTTCGTTACTGTCATCTCTATCTATGTATATAGACTAAAAATCACAGGTAAATGATTAACAAGGCTAGAAGAATGAAAATTATGAAACAAACCTCGCTTGTACTAGTAGTATATTGTTTGTTCATAAAGTTATAAGCGAGCAGTGGTATCAACGATACTACTGCTTCCTCTGTCCCCAAAGAATATGCACTTTGGGTTCAACACGAATTTTAATGTAAGAGCATCCCCATCCGTGCTCTTAGCTAAGAGCACGGAGGTGGGCCCGGACCCACTTTTATTCCTTGTCCTTAGCTAAGAGCACAACACCCACATCCGTGCTCTTAGCTAAGGACAAGCTCAAGGGTCCCACCATTCTATTATTCAATTTAAATACTCTAATTATTAAAAACATTTCTACATTATAAAAATACATTATAAAATAAAAATTACATAATTAAAATCCTAAAAAATACAAATTACATAATTAAAATACTAAAAATACTAAAAATAAAAATACATAATTAAAATAAAAAATACATAATTAAAATCCTACAAATTAAAAATTACAAACGTGGAAGACTATTCTTCTAACCCCAATTGCCTCTTGAGACCCCGGATCAATTGCTCGTGTGTTGCAAGTTGTTCCGGAGTCATGTGAGACGTATCGGTCATATGAAGTTGACTCAATATGGCCCACAACGAGTTGGTCGGGGGTGGAGGAGGCACAAAGGGAGCGGGGGCGGCGGTGGGTGGTCGTCGCCTTCTTCCTTCCAACCGGCCGGCGGGAACCGCTCGGGCCAGCGTCGGGGCTACCCAAGTTAGTTCCGGCAAGCTGGGTAGCCACATCATCGGAGGAGGATAGAGCTACCGACCTCGACCGTTTGCCTGGAGGAGCTGGAGGAGGATGCTGCTATGCCGCCCCTATACTTCGGATGTTGGCGCCCCTCCTGCCAACAATCGAGGTACTTGAACGGTTTGTACTCCTCCTGTTGGTATGCCGCCAAGGCGGCAGTGATGATGTCGAGCTCGTGCGTGCCGCTCCCCGCCGACCGCTCTTCCTGGAGGTAAATCCCCTGAAACTTCCCGATTGCCTCGTTGCATCTGTAGATGCAATTGCGAACCATACTATCATTGCGATATATGGTTCCCTCCGGCCGGGTTTCATTGTAGAGGCGAGTGATGCGCCACCAATAAGTTTCCCCGGTTTGGTTCGTGCCGACGTCCGGATCTTCGGAGACTGCCAAGTAGGCTTTGAACATCGCCATCATCTCACCCGGAGTGTACGGGGTGCGGGTGCCACGAACAAGAGGAGTAGGACCAGAAATAGGAGCAGGAGTAGAGCTGTTGCTCCCTCCCGATCCGGGTTCGTATGCCCACCCGAACCCGGGCGTTTAGGTCGTGCACCGGGTAAGGACGGTAGCCACCCGGAGCTTGCGAACCTTGGGTTTGAGGAGGGGCCGTAAATTGGGTTTCCGGACTATATCCGGCCTCGGAGTCGAACCAATCGTGGTTCCAACCGCGATTGCCGGATGGGTGATCGCCGGAGCCGGACATTGTGTAGTGTGTTGGGAATTTAGATGATAGAGTAGGAGGAAAAAAGATGAGAGAATGTAGATGATGATAGTATAGATAATAGATGAGAATGTGATTTTTTTGTGTTGAAGTGGGGGTATTTATAGATGAAAATGTGAATTTTGGGGAAAAAAAATTGAAAAATTAATTATAAGTGGGTAGAAAACGGATATATTTTTTTTGGGAAGTGGGAAAATATTTTTTTTTTATTTAAAAACATTTTTTAAAATAAATTTTGAATTTAAAAAAAAAAAAAAATGAAATTGCCAACGGCTATGCCGTTGGCCAATCAGCAATTGCCACGTAATTGTGCTCAGCGGCACGGACGTGCTCTTAGCTAAGAGCAGCGCCGTGCCGCTGGCACGGACGGACAAGCTCCATTGGCGGACGGACGGCTTGGTGCTCAGCGGCACGGACGGACGAGCGGTGCGTTGAGCACCGCTGCGGATGCTCTAAAATTAGTAAAGTACGATAGAGATAAAAGAAAAAAAATAATTAAAGTATTGTTAGTGGAGAATGAGTCTCACCTCATTAGAGAGAAAATACTTTCTAAAATTAGAAATTGCATATTGTTTTGGTACGAATTAAAACAGAAAGAGTGTATATTCTCGTGGGACATGGGGAGTATAAGCTAGCCAATCTTATCGATATTGAAGAAATTTAGTTTAATTGGCTCTTCATGTATAATTGGTATGACAGTGACACTATCATAGCCTATAATTATATTTGTCTATGTGCATGCATATACAGTCAATGCAAAAAGAGTAAAAGACTATATATATCTCATCCCAAAAAATCATTTAACTGAATCAATAATTTAATGTAAAGAGCGGTGATAAAGGTAGATAAATTCTACGTAATATTTTAGGAATTTCAGTTTTAAAATCCATTTATAAATTTTAATTATTTTTAAATAAATTAGTATATTACACATATATCCTAGAATAAAATTAATGCTGAGAAATGTTTTGCATTTTTCTCTCCTCTCTCTCTCCTCTCTCCACAATTTCGCTATTAGAATATCCACAATAAGAATAGGTCAGCCACTCTCTCTCTCTGCCACGTCATCAGCACTAAAAATCTATCTGCCACATCAGCATTTTACTCAAATAGGCTAGCCTTAGGCCAGTCATAGGCCAGCCGCAATAAAAATAATTCAAAAACAACTACATTTACGGAATTAAATTTATGATTAAATTACGGAATTAAATTTACGAGACATATACGGGAAAATTCATTAATTGCATTAAAAAAAAAGTACATTCATTTAAAAAAATAAATTACATAATAAAGAAAAAAAACTATCGCCGTGCAGTCTTCCGTGCCCACAACTCTTCAATTATATCCTTTTGGAGTTGAATATGAGCATCCACTTGGCACATGTCGGCATATTCCTGGAGGCGGCCGACTTCATCGTGAGGTACCCCACGTCGTACGCTAGGGGTGGCCGTTCCGTGGCTTGGACCGACTTCATCGTCATTGGCCCAACTAGTCGGTTGTACGCCTTCGTCTTCGACGATCATGTTGTGCATGATAATGCAGGCGTACATTATATCAGCAACGCATTTGACATCCCACAAATGCGTTGGACCCTTAATTGCCGCCCATCGAGACTGGAGCACACCAAATGCGCGCTCCACGTCCTTGCGCGCCGACTCCTGCCGTTCCGCAAAGTAGGCCTTCTTGTCATCCGCCGCGTGCCTGATCGTCTTCACAAAGACATGCCACCTAGGGTATATCCCATCCGCCAAGTAGTAGCCCATATCATGTCGGTTGCCGTTGGCCACAAATGAGACGGCTGAACCGATGCCCTGACACTTCTCGTTGAAGAGGGGCGACGAGTTGAGGATGTTGAGGTCGTTGTTCGACCCGGCTACCTCAAACTACGCATGCCAGATCCATAGCCGGTAATCAGCTACGGCCTCGAGGATCATCGTGGGATTCTTTCCCTTGTAGCCGGTCGTGTAGGCCCCTTGCCAGGTAGTTGGACAGTTCTTCCACTCCCAATGCATACAATCTATGCTGCCTAACATCCCCGGGAACCCATGCTTTGCTCCCCGTGCATCTGCATCAGATCCTGACAATCTTGGGGGGTAGGGCTTCGAAGGTACTGCTCACCGAAAATTTGAATCACGCCCTGACAGAAAAACTTCAGAAATTCCAGAGCAGTCGTCTCACCGATGTGGAGGTACTCATCCCACATGTTTGTCGCGCCTCTGTAGGCCAACTGTCTGATTGCTTGTGACATCCCTAACTCGAAACATACATTATTTTGCATATTAGCATATTTTATTGTCATTGCACATTATATTGTCCTTTGTACTATAGAAATATTAAGTGTGTCATAGAAAATATATTAGCTGATAAGATGATAGTTGAATATATAAGTACTTATAACATTAAAATAGAAAATAATTCTAATAATAATAAGTGATTATAATAGTATAGAGCTTGAAAATTATCAAGAAAGTAGATATTAAAAGTATAGTCGGTATACAAATAAATTCTATATGTAGACATAAAATATTTCATGCTCCAAATGCATAAAAATAAACAACTGCCTAACCAACTATATCAAGTAATACATGTACGTAATATATGAAATCTTATTAGTAGTTGTCCAAATTTTCCTAGTCATATTATAAATATACATGTACAATAGAAATATTTGAATGCATACAGAGTATTGTAATACTCCCTCCGTCCCGGAGTATTAGACTTACTTCTTTTGGGCACATGATTTAAGGAATTGATATTTAAATAGTTAAAGTGGAGAGAGTAAAGTATGAGAGAGAGAAAAAGTAGGGGAGGGAAGAGAGAAAAAAGTAGGTGGAGAATAAAATAAGATAGATGCTTTTTGCTAAAAAAGGAAATGAGTCTAATATGTTGGGACATCCCAAAAAGGAAAGTTGGTCTAATACTTTGGGACGGAGGGAATATTGAATAGTTAAGCATCCCTACACGTGTATTTTGGTGATCCATCAAGGCTATATCTAATAGCTAAGTTTAATATGGTAAAGTACTATCCATATATATAGATATATGCATACAACGGACGGAAGGTTTGTTTTAGGCAGTAGAATTTGTCTCCAAGAATTAGAAATAAAGAAAATGATAGAGTATTAAGAAAAAGAAAATATCGGAGAAAAGAAAGAAGGTAAAATTGAAAGAGTAGTTGATATTGGAGAAGGAGAAATAGAAGGGGAAGTTAGAAGAAATACATGGAGATATTACCGCAGAAGATTTTAGCGGAAGAAATAAAAGGATTAAGGAGGTAGCCAGTGGAACCTGGGTTCAACTAAACTACTTATTATAGTCAAGTGTGTATAAATCACACTTTTAATTTTACATGTGTTTGTGCTTCTTTGCTAGGCGTTAAATAAAGTGAATAATTTGATTATATGACGTGACTCTGATATAATTATGTGTTATTTGATATAAATGGTGGAATATGGTATGGATATGTGAAATGATTATATGATAGAAATATGTGATTAGTGCAATTGATATGTTTGCACATGGTTTTGGAATTATTTGAATTATTGGATTAAAGAGGATCTGTGACCGTCATGTCTTGGGTCTGATATCAATGGTAATGGACCTACGGGTCATATACAATGGCAATGGACCTACGGGTCATATATACAATGGCAATGGACCTTCGGGTCATATATATATGTATACAATGACAATGAGACTTACGGGGATATATACAATGGCAATGGACCTTCGGGTCATATATATATGTACAATGGCAATGAGACCTTTGGGTCAGATACAATGGAATCCCGGGCAGATGGCAGGCTTGATTTGTCATAGAATAATAAATTGAACAAAGTGGCATATGCATATGTACATTAAATTGTTTCTAATATTTGTTGGTTATTGTTATATATATTAGTTAAAGAATATAATTGATTGTTTGGGTTGTGGAATTAAATACAGGATTTCCAATCCTAGCAGGAAAGGGAGGGAAAGGGATACTATTCTTTCCGTTTGAAGAAAGGAAGGATCCCAAAGAATCGATCTTAAGATTTATATACACTGAGTTATGGCTCATATAAACCACTAATATTTTTTAGGAATAAGATATCAATGATGCGTGGGTTGATGTGAGTTATAGTTATTATAAGGGTCGGCGGCTGACGCGTTTTGTCAACCTTCTCCTCCTCATCATTTTTGCATGTAGATAAATGTATAGTATACAGAGTGGTGAGAGAGTCTCACTACCGTTTAGAATGTTGTGAAATATGTAATTGATAAATGTTGGATTTTGAAATTATATAATACGTGTGGATTGTTTATTCTAAATTTTGAATTTATTTATAGTAAGTGCATAGGTCATAAGAGTTGAGGTGTGACCTTGCCATCGTACACTTTTGAATAGGGGTGTGCCCGGGTTTGCCAGACGCATCGCTCCTGAAGCGGAAATAAAGATATCGACGCTCCAAAGCGTCAACGACACGCATAAACAACTCCCTCCGCATTCTAAAACGCCGCCTGAACATGTTGACGGGAAACCGCGGGTTCTCCGAGAAGTAGTCGTCAAATAGACGCTGATGTGCAGCTACGTGATCCCGATGAATCACTGCTCGGCGGTGGACAACGGGAGGAGGGCGAGGTACCGCCTGCTGTTCGACCCTTCGCATGTACCGCTCTAGCTCGCGGTTCATGTAGACCTCCATAGCCTCGTTCATCTGCCGTTCGTACTCCTCAGTATCCCCACCTCTACCACCATTGCTACCACCCGCGTTACTCATCGCTCGATGTTGCTCTTGTACAGAAATTTAGAGAGAGAGAAAACTCGTTAAAACAAGTGGTGCAAATGAAAATAAAACTAAAATCGCGTATATATAGGTTTTCAAAAATATTTAAAAAAAAAAAACGAAAATTGGCGCTGGCCGATCGGCACGCTACAATGGCGGCCAGCGCCCTCAAATCGGCTAGCCCACACCGATTTTTTCGCCGATTCGCGGCTGGCCGATTCCAATAGTTCGGCTAGCCGACCGGCTAGCGACGCGAATCGGCTAGCCGGTGGGCTAGCCGCTATTGTGAATGCTCTTAACGTGTTATCGCTCATCTCTCTACAACTCTCTTTCACATTTTTTAAAATTTATATTACTATTAATTTCTTTCTTCTCTTCTCAATTCTTTTCTCTTCGTCTTTTTCATTAGCTCTTAAATTCATTATCAATGGCCTCAATTCTTATTTTTATCGCAGTCATGCTCGATGCAACTTTTGGGGAAATTAAACCCAAATATTATGAAATTGTTAAATTATATTCTGCTCAGCACTATTTCTTTTTGTTTCAAAAATAAAATTAAGCGAATAATTGTGCTGTAGTTTAATTTATCTGTAGTACTTTTTTTTAAAATCTTGATAAGAGGTATGAGAGAAATACTCTTTCCATGTGGAAGCAATAAAGCAGCAGTAATATAACTTGGCAAAAGATTAGAGCTTTCAAAAATTTAAAAGGTTTTTAGATTCGTACTGTATAAAGATTTTATAAGATATAATTGCATTCATTTTTCCAATTCTTCTTCCTTACCCTTCTCTTTTATCTGCAAATTTTTAAATTTTTGAACACTGTAAACTCTAATATTTTAATATATAACGGGTATTCATCTCTGCAAAACTAGATCTCAATATAAAAATGCAGAATAAAATCATACGGAGGATATTTTTAAGTCACCGTTAGTTTATTTTTGAGTCATTTTAATAAAGGATAATAAAGGATTACCTAAAATGATCTAAAGATGACAACAAACTCAGATTTTATAAAATAATCTAAAACTGATTAATAATGACTTTTCGTGTTTTTAGTTAATTATTGACCATTAGATCATCAAATGTTAGGGCCAAGATTTGAGTTGTATTTATGAAGATGCACTCTTATTTGGATCATCTTCCTTATACTTTAAAATATTAAATAGATAGTTAATAACATACTTACAATATTTTTATTGAGATTCGAGTATAACTTTTCAAAAATTTAAAAACAATTAATAATTGTTTAACACGAAAATAATTGGATGAATTCACTTTTCTTATATTAGATTATTATAATATATCATATTTCAACTAATTGATTAAGAATTAAGAATATAAAGAATAGTTAACTTTACTAATACTATATCAGATATTTCTGTTAGAGTTAGCAATACTAATATTTGTGAAGAAATGAGAAAATAATAATTATATTGCTTTAGGAAAATTGTAAGAACATGTGATTATTTTTTTATCGAGTTTTAATGTTCGAATAGTTAAAATTTTGAATATAAAATATTAATATCAAAATTATGAAAAATCTTAAATAAAACCGCATACTTAATTAGTATTAACACATCATAGATCAAATTTTAGTTTTTTGCATTATGGAGTAAATTGAGCTAAAAACTCTACTGTTTTATAAAAAAGAGAAATATTAACTATATAGCTTTAAAATATTAAATAAATGAGTTAAAAATATTTGATTATTTTTTATCGATGCTCGATTGTAACGTTCTAAGAAATTAAATAAATTAAAATTATGGATGTATATATAAAATCAAAACCGCAACTCAATCAGTATTAATATATCATACGGAGTATAAGTACGAAGATTTTAATTTGTTGCATGGTATAGTGAATGAACCAAGAACTCTAATATTTTTAAAGAAAGAGAAAATATTAACTATATATTTTTAGAATATTAAATAAATAAATTAAGAACATGTGATTATTTTACCGAGGTGCAACGTAACGTTCCAAAAATTAAGAATTAAAAGAAAGTATAAGTTTTGTAGGTAAAGAATTAAAATTGAAATTGTGAAATTCTTAAAATTAAAACTTTAAACTTAATGATTAAAATTAAAACTTCAAACTTAATGAGTATTATTCCATATCATATATCATATATTCAATTTTAATTGTTGCATATTACAATTATTTGAGCTAAGAAATCTAATATTCTATATAGAAAAAGAGAAAATATTACTTACATATCTTTAAAATATTAAATAGATAAGTTATGAACATGCGATTAATTATTTTTTCCGGGTTCAACATAATCTTCCAAAAATTATGTATTAAAGAAAGAAAAAGTATTAACTATATATTTTTAGAATATTAATATATTTTTTTATCAAGATTCAATGTAATGTTCCATAAATTAAGAATTAAAATAAACTAAAATTTTAGAAAGCAAAAAAATTAAAACTGAAATTATGAAATCATTAAAATCAATACCGTAAACTTAATGTGTACTATTTCATATATCATATATTCAGATTTAATTGTTGCATGTTAGAGTAATTCTTTATCTTCTAAAATATTAATTTCTATAAATTCTTAATTTTTGGAAAGATACAGTTGACCTTAATAAAAATACTAATAATTACATATTCTTAACTCATTTAATATTTAAGGTTATAAATTTAATATTTTCTCTATTGTTTATAGAATATTAGAATTCTTAACTCAGTCCAGTATATCATGCAATAAATAAAATTTAGTACCATATGATATGTATTAACACTAATTGAGTTTTATTTTATTCTTTACTTTCTAATATTTTTATTTCTTTAAATACATAATTTTTGGAACATTACATTGAACCTTGATTAAAAAATCATCATATGTTTTAAGAGATGTAATCAAATGCAAACTCCGAATATTGTACAAACTCGAAACTATGATCTGGATCGTTATAAAATGTCAACAGATGACAAAATACCAGCAATAAAAAATGTCAACACATTGTCAATGATTTATGTTGTGTTGATATTGTGTTGACATTTTTTGTAACTATTATTTTGTCATCTATTGACATTTTCTAACGATTCAGATCATAATTTGAGTTTGTACAATATTTAGAATTTGCATTTTAACACTACCTATGTTTTAAACTCTTTTATTTTCTACATTAAAACTATAAAGTTATATGCTATCTTTTTCCTTCTAAGATATTAGAGTTTCTATATCAATACACTATAACATGAAACATATTAAAATTCAATATATTAAAATTAAAACTATTAGAGTGTATGGTGTTGATTTTCATAATTTTAAAATTTTTGTTTTATTTATTTATTTTCCAATAATTCTAATTTTGGTAAAAAAAATTACCAACGAACTTCTATCCAAAAAATAATCACATATTCTTAACTTATGTATTTTATATTAGTATAATTTTTAATGCTACTATACTATACTCTTATTTTCTTTGTTTCTTTATTGGACTATTAGAATTCGCAACTCAATTCTCTATTATAACATGCAACAAATTAAATTTTGATATACGAGGAGTAGTACATTAAATATAATTGAGTGTACTGTGATTTTAAGAATTTTATAATTTTACTTTTTTCATCATTATCAAATTTTTTTATTTCTTAAAATTTTTAATTCCTGGAATGTTAGAGACGAACCTCGTCAAAAAAAATATTCACGTGTTCTTAACTCTTATTTAATACATTATCTTAAAGCTATATAATTAATATTTTCTCAGTTTATATATAAAATATTAGAGTTATTAGCTCAATTAACCATGTCATGCAACAAATTAAAATTTGATATAAGATAATAATACTTGTGTTTACGGTTTGATTTTAAGAATTTCATAATTTGAGATATTTAAAATTTATATAGTTAATGTTTTGTATTATTATTGCTAAAATATTCACTATATTATGCAACTAGTGAAAATTTGATGTACGATACTTTCTCCGATCCAAAAGAATATGTATTCTTTCTTTTTTAGTCCATCCCACAAGAATATGAAATAATTACTATTAATCTACTCAACACAATTTAGTAGGAGTATGAAATAATTACTAATAAAACTCGAGGGTCTTGTTAGGATGAGATTTTTGGGTATAATTGAGAAATGAGATGCATTCTCAGCCACTAATTCACAAGATTAACTTAATGTCAACAACTATCACATTATGTCAACACGGGGGTATAATTGTCTTTTCATTAAATTGTGTTTGAATTCATTTTCTAAAATCCTCTCTAAAACTCTAGCTGCAAAGTCTTCAAATCTTCAACATTCAAATCTTCAAATCTTCAAATCTTCAAATCTTCAACATTCATATCTTCAAATCTTCAACATTCAAATCTTCAAATCTCTTCAACATTCAAACTTTCAAATATTCAACATTCAAATCTTCAAATCTTCAACATTCAAATTTTCAAATCTTCATTCAAATCTTCAAATCTTCAACATTCAAATATTCAAATCTTCAACATTCTTCAAATCTTCAAATCTTCAACATTCAAATCTTCAAATCTTCGACATTCTTCAAATCTTCAACATTCAATAAAATAACACTTATTAAAATGTCAACAACTAAAAAATAACACTTATAATTCACATATCAATACCGAGAATATCGAATGTCAACAACTCGTATTAAAATGTCAACAACTAACAAATAACACTTATAATTCACATATCAATACCGAGAATATCGAATGTCAACAACTCGTATTAAAATGTCAACAACTAACAAATAACACTTATTATTCACATATCAATACCGAGAATATCGAATGTCAACAACTCGTATTAAAATGTCAACAACTAACAAATAACACTTACTATTCACATATCAATACCGAGAATATCGAATGTCAACAACTCGTATTAAAATGTCAACAACTAACAAATAACACTTATTATTCACATATCAATACCGAGAATATCGAATGTCAACAACTCGTATTAAAATGTCAACAACTAACAAATAATACTTATAATTCACATATCAATATCGAGAATATCGAATGTCAACAACTCGTATTAAAATGTCAACAACTAACAAATAATACTTATAATTCACATATCAATATCGAGAATATCGAATGTCAACAACTCGTATTAAAATGTCAACAACTAACAAATAATACTTATAATTCACATATCAATATCGAGAATATCGAATGTCAACAACCCGTATTAAAATGTCAACAACTAACAAATAACACTTATAATTCACATATCAATAGTGAGAATATCGAATGTCAACAACTCGTATTAAAATGTCAACAACTAACAAATAACACTTATAATTCACAACTAAGGGAATTGTTGTTGACATGGTTTGAAAGTGTAGTTGACATGACTTATAATTGTTGTTGACATGACTTGTACGTGTACTTGACATGGCTTGTACGTGTAGCTGACATATTATATACCGTAGTTGACATGACTTGTATGTGGAGTTGAGACGATATGTACTGTAGTTGACATGACTTATACGTGCAGTTGACACGATATGGGTTGTACGTGTAGTTGACATGGTTTGCAAGTGTAGTTGACATGACTTATAATTGTTGTTGACATGGCTTGTACGTGTAGTTGACATGGTTTGAAAGTGTAGTTGACATGACTTGTATTAAAATAACACTTATAATTCACATTTTAATACTGAGAATATCAAATGTTAACAACTAAAAAATAAAACTTATAATTTACATATCAATACCGAGAATATCAAATATCAACAACTCGTATTAAAATATCAACAACTTATAAAATTCATACAGATAAACTTCTAAACCATGTACATGCCAAAAAAAATGACACGAAATCAAACATTTAAAACTTGAAAAAACACAAAAAAGAAAAGAAAAAAGAAAGTAAGAAAGAAAGAAATGCATTTGTTTTGTTGCAACAGACATAGCAACTGCATTATAACCCTCAATGAAACATTAATAACAGAGTGAAAAAGTTAATCAAACGAGAATTGAAGTGCAACTGCGAAGAAACCAATCCGTTTCCAACTCAATTCAAATGAAACAGCTACTCGATGGATTATTCATGAGAAAACTCCAAAACATATTCCAAAAACATCAACTCGCACCTTCAAACTAACACAATTAACAATTACTTGTTTAGCATAATGAAACAGCTACTCAAAATCGAAAGCATGAGGAACAGCAAACCTGAGCCATAGGTTGAGCCGGAACGACGAGTGTGCCAACTGCATCAACGAGTAGAGCATTATGCGTCAATCCACCGTACAGATTCCTCCTATATTCCTCGTAGTATTTAACAATAGCTTGTATATCAAATGTTAACAATTTGTCAACAACTTGTATATAGTGTCAACAACTCAAAAACAATTCTTGAAAGTGTGGCCTCTTAGATTTTAAGCTGAGTCTTATGAAGAGAAGAACCAGTTCATAAATTAACTAATGGCCCTACAAGAACAGCATCAGCAGCAGACTCCTATTTCTCAGTTTCTGGTCTAGAAAATAGAGTTAAGATAAGTTACTCCACAGATAAAGTAACTAATCCATGCTGTCAATAGTCTCCTAGCAAGTTTATCATAAAATTAGAGTGGTATCACTTGACTTCCAAAAAATTTCTCAAAGTGCTGATTATTTTCATATTAGTATACACCAGAACTAATCTACAAAATATAAGATGCAGATATACATATATATCACTTTTGAAAACTCAGAAATTATAAGAATTGACCTTATTGCGATATACAAATTTGAGAGATGAGGATTTAAGCTTTTGTCGTTTAGAGACTCTCAACTGGAATTCTAAATCCAGTGAGCAACCATCATGCAACTCATGTTCAGTGATCCAAACAGAGCAATGAAAAGAAATAAAATATGGAAGTAAAATTTAAACAGGCATATTTCCAATTCATATCCAGACTATCATTATCTACCAAAAGAATCTTACACCCGCAAACAAACTTTCCGGAAACGACAAAATCAGTGAATATAATTCATGAGTTGAACATGCCACTTCAATCCAAAACGAGAAGACCATCATCAGTAGTATTTTTTGCGGCTCTGCACAACATCAGTAGTATTTTTTTAAGCTAGATTCAAGCTACTGTAAATTTGTGAAAAATCATCAAGTAATCAACACTAATTCGACATCTAATGCCAGATTCATACACGAGCTTAAATCACTGAGCAGAAATCAACCTCTTCTTGTTCTGAGAAAGCTGAGGCGATTCATTAATGGCGGAATTCTCAATTTGACTGCTAGAAAACGAGCAGCTGAAATCCAGCACATTCGCCGGCGTCAACAGCCCCGACGCCGCCGCCATCACATCGTAACAATGCAGCAATTCCTCCTGCCACCAAAAAAATAACACTTATAATTCACATATCAATAGCGAGAATATTGAATGTCAACAACTCGTATTAAAATGTCAACAACTAACAAATAACACTTATAATTCACATATCAATACCGAGAATATCGAATGTCAACAACTCGTATTAAAATGTCAACAACTAACAAATAACACTTATAATTCACATATCAATACCGAGAATATCGAATGTCAACAACTCGTATTAAAATGTCAACAACTAAAAAATAACACTTATAATTCACATATCAATAGCCAAAATATCAAATGTCAACAATTAAAACAAAGTTGAGATATCACAGTTAACAGGAATATCATTATTTAGGTGAATCTCCATCCCCATCATCATCCATACATCAATCATTCAAGCAAGAAAAAACAACAAAAACAAAAAAAGCAACAAAATCCGAGGGGAAAGAGGAAGAATATGTATAAAAATCAATACAAAATCAATCGGATCATGGCTGCTGCTATCAAAATCTAAACGAGAAAAATGAAATGAGATTAGAAATTAAATTACATGTGTGTCCAAATACGATCTGCGAATTCCAGAAAGCGCCCTTCGCCGGGAGGAGATTGCGGCAGAGCTCCCGCCGGCGACATTCTCCGACATGTGGACGCCGGTCGCGTAGGCGTTTCTCGCCTGAATCGCGTATTTCCGATCTTGCCTTATCCTCGTTCACGAATCTCTGAATTCCAGCTTCTCGAACCCCCATTCCCTGCGTTTTCCCTAAATTTCACCGAATTAGGTTTTCAATTAACGCGAATTGAACATTCAGATCATCAATTGATTCAATTCAGTTGCTGATTCAGCTTCTCGAATACCGCCATTTCCTCGACGGCGTCGAAAACGCCGATTCCTTCAGCTTCAACGGTGAAGGATCGAAGCGCGCTCGTGAAAGCTCTCTCCACCTATCCGGAATATCTAAGAAACAAAGCTTCCGATGAGAAATCAGCGAAATGACGAAGAATTTCGAAGGATTGATCTGGTTGAGAGAGAAGAATGATGATTGGATCACCGCATCGACTCTCTGGGTGGCCATCTTCTTCATCCCTAATTAAAACATAAAATTACTATTATGCCCTTTCATATTAAATTAATCTAAAAATATTTATTGTGTGGCAAAATCTGGACCACTCATTTAATAAAAATGAGTGGCTGATATTGCATCTCATTTCTCAATTAGCCTAAATAATCTGAATGAAAAATTGAAATAATATTTTATAAATTATAATTATAAAAAGAATAGAAATCCTATTATTAATACACGATGGAAGCTAGGTATAGAGATTTAATCAATCCCATACTCCATATCCCTACATATATGGGATTTGATATGTCAGGCGCCTACTTATGAGCACCGATTGTGAGCGACGGTTAATTATATTGCCTTTGTATCCCATAAGCTAGAATATTTATTTCGTTTATGGGAGGCTCAATTTTGTGGAGATATAAACCTCAACAGTGGATGCAGTCTACTTTGACAAGAAAGTGGCTCTAGAAATCGACGGGCCAGCTCATTTATGAAGGAATACTGATGTGAAAAATTTGCTTGGGAAATATGAACAAGAAAAGAAGAAGAAAAAAACGAAAAGGAAAAGAAGTGAAAATCGGAAGAAAATAAAATTTAGAAAAACTGTTGTTCATAATCACTCTCAGCGCTCATAAATGGCGCTTAGCGTAACAAATCCCATACATTAGCAACCAGTTCGGTCTAATTAATGTTAATATTATTTTTACTATTAAAATATAATAAAAATATAATAGGGGTAATATAGTAAGTAAGCAATATAAATAATTATAAAACCGGTTAATATAAAACCGATTCGGTCTGATTAAAAGTTAAGGCATTACGTATACGAAAATCACAGGTAAATGAATTAACAAGGCTAGAAGAATGAAAATTATGAAACAAACCTTGCTTATACTAGTAGTATATTGTTTGTTCATAAAGTTATAAGCGAGCAGTGGTATCAACGATACTACTACTCCTCTGTCCCCAAAGAATATACACTTTGGGTTCAATACGAATTTTAATGTAAAACTAGTACAGTATGATAGAGATAAAAGAGAAAAGTAATTAAACCACTGTTAGTGGAGAATGAGTCTCATCTCATTAGAGAGAAAATACTTTCTAAAATTAGAAAGTGCATATTGTTTTGGTACGGATTAAAACGGAAAGAGTGTATATTCTTGTGGGACATGGAGAGTATAAGCTAGCCAACCTTATCGATATTGAAGAAATTTAGTTTAATTGGCTCTTCATGTATAATTGGTATGATAGTGACACTATCATAGCCTATAATTATATTTGTCTATGTGCATGTATATCAATGCAAAAAGAGTAAAAGACTATATATATCACATCCCAAAAAATCATTTAACTGAATCAATAATTTAATGTAATTAATGAAAATTCGAACCCCATAAGATAATTATGACACAAATAAAACTACATTAACTAATAAGTTTATTGGATTATGGCGAATAGTGACACTATCATAGCCTATAATTATATTTGTCTATGTGCATGTATATCAATGCAAAAAGAGTAAAAGACTATATATATCACATCCCAAAAAATCATTTAACTGAATCAATAATTTAATGTAATTAATGAAAATTCGAACCCCATAAGATAATTATGACACAAATAAAACTACATTAACTAATAAGTTTATTGGATTATGGCGAATATGGTGGAGTGGAGTCTTTTCTGGATTAAGCATTTTCTTTTCATATTATATATAGCCTATTAAGACAGTTAATTTCTTATAAATCAGAATTACTTTTCTATTCTAAATCTGAACATCCCCTTTTCTTTTTCCATATTTCAACTGTTGTCTTTTCTCAGTATTTATATTATTGACAAGAGTGTATAGAATTGAACATATATAATTCTTCTTGAGGGATCTATTTCTTTGTGTCGTGTAGTTAATTACATTATCTTAACATCTTATGCACATGATGCCCTTTTTAATACAAGAGGGTGCTTTTTTAATGAAAAAGTGATAAAGAATTATCAATTTTGAAAATTCTATCTAACTTTTTATTTTTATCTGATAAGTTCTTGTATTTTTCATCTAATCAATTAATTTTTATGTTCCGGATTGATTAGCAAATTTCTTTTTAAATTTTTTTTAGTTAAATGGTTTATTAACTTGTAAAATCTCTTTTTTTTTTTCTTTGTTCGAGTTCAATTAAATTGGTTTTTGTTCAGATTGTATCAATGTCTAGACATTCCTTTTGAGTCTGGCGCCTTAAAAATCGGTGGAACTATTTAAATAGCAGCAATAGTATTTTTTTTATCGTATCATCAACTCCGGATTCTCCCTATATATCATTTTACTATTCATATTTACGACATGTATAAAAATTAAAACATCATTTAGTGCTAAATTTTTCATATAACAAACTATTGAGTGGAAATTAAAGAGCAATATTCAATATGAACTATTGAGAAGTCCAGTTATAAAAATATTAAATTGGGAATTAAATAGCAATATTCAATAGTAAAATACTCTTTCCGTTCCACATAATTTTACCCAGTATTCCATTTTGGACCGTTCCACATAATTTTATCCATTTCACTTTTACCATTTTTGGTATTGGACCCCATATTCCACTAACTCATTTGTACTAACATTTTATTATAAAACTAATACTTTAAAAGTAGGACTCATACCCCACCAACTATTTCAACTCACTTTCCATTACATTTCTTAAAATCCTTGCCGGATCAAAGTGGGTAAAATTATGTGGGACGAAAGGAGTATCATTTTACTATTCATATTTACAACATGTATAAAAATTACTGCACATGCATAATTCATACTCCCTCCGTCCCAGAGAAGTTGACACACTTTCCTTTTTAGTTTGTCCCACAAAAGATGTCACATTTCCCTTTTTGGAAAAAGTTTTCTCTCACATGAATATAAAAATTATATTTTCTCTCTCCATTTAACACACAAAACAAAACCTCCTAAAATCCCATGCCATTTTCAAAGTATGTCAACTTCTCTGGGACGGAGGGAGTACAATACATACAATACTGAAATCTACAATCAAATTGTTTACAAACAAAAAGTTTATAGCAAAGTATATTGCTACAGTAAACACCCATGATAAAATTATACATACAAAACAAAAATAGATTTTAAAAAAACAAATAACAACATATCAAAATATATAGTATTAAATTGAAGAGTAAAGGTCAAAACTGGCCCTGAACATATAGTCATTTTACGTTTTTGATCATAAACATTATCATTTAGATTTTTTGGCCCTGCATATATAAAAAATTTGATCATTTTGGTCCTGTCAATATTTCCATTAAAAACTAATTGTCAACAAGTTTAATCACAATTTTGACCAAATTAAATTTTAAATTTCTAATATTTTATTCCCTAATTAATTCCCTAACTAAGAGACTTATTGAAAAATGGCGGAAGAGAGTGGTGAAGAGTACCTGTTCAAGATAGTGGTGATCGGCGATTCCGCTGTGGCCTGTGGGGAAATCGAATTTGCTGTCGCGGTTTACTCGAGACCAGTTCGACCACAAATCCAAGGCCACGATCGGAGTGGAGTTCCAGACGCAGGTGCTGGAGGTCGACGACAAGGAGGATTACCGCTGGCCAGGAGCGATTCAGCGCCGTCACGTCCGCCTATTACCGCGGCGCCGTCGGAGCTCTCGTCGTCTACGATATTACTCGGAGGATTACTCTCGATAGCGTCAAGCGTTGGCTTGATGAGCTCAATAGTAATATCTCTTTCTCTCTCTTCTCAATTGAATCTGGTTAGAATTCCTGTAGAATTTCAGAAGAAGAAAAGGAGACTGTTGAAGCTTATCAATTTGCTCAGTTGGATCCATTTTTTTAGCATACAATTATTCATTTCTCTATATGCAAATTTATCTTAAATTCTACATATGTTCGTTCCGATTTTGTCCGATTTTGTTGGGTTCTTGATTTTTTTGGGTTTGCAGATTTGAGGTTCTCTTATTTTTGTTTTTTGTTGGGTTTTTCAATTTTTGGGTTCTTCAATTTTGTTGGATTCTTGATTATGTTAGGTATTTGAAGATGAACTTCAATTTTTGAATGAATGGAGAATTTGATGGTCTGTATATTAGAATTTTGAGATGAATGAAAATGGATGAAAAAGAGGAAAGATGTGAGGAAGGAAGAAGATAGAAATTGAAGTGAAACACTCCAAATAAGAACCCTGAACATTTTATTTAATTGAAGTGAAACACTCCCTAAACATATTATTTAATTCTAATTTTAAAAAAAATATTTATAAAAATAATTAGAGAATTAATTAGGGAGTAAAAAAATCAGAAATTTAAAGTTTAATTTGGTCAAAATTGTGATTAAACCCGTTGACCATTAATTTTTAACGAAAAATGTTGACGGAGGACCAAAATAATCAAATTTCCATATGTGCAGGATCAAAAAATCCAAAAGATAATGTTTAGGATCAAAAACGTAAAATGACCATATGTTTAGGACCAAAACCAATGTTGACATTTACTCTAAATTGAATTAGAAAGAAACTAAGAACCAATTTATTAGTCCATCAGTACCCATGCTCGAGATAACGAAGTACTACGGAGTACTTACTTAGTACGACTTTTCAAAGGTGATTTGTAAAGAAGTTCTACTGGTATCCAAATATATTTTGCAACCGATATAGTATAAAATATAATTTTATGAAGTTAATATATCTTCAACTAAACCGGATGTACTAAATACGTGCAGTAATAAAATAGTGTATGCATTGAAAATAAATGGGCAACATAAGGAAATAATGAAAACAAATTATCGGACAACTATAATTTTCAACACGAGCTTCGCCTCTTTCGGTGAATTTGTCATCTTAAAGCTATGTAAGTGACAAAAACTCAAGTGACTCAAATGAAAATAGATTATCGGTGAATCTCGGTTAATTTCGGCCCGATCAAAAACTTAAATTACAAATTAAATTTTCAACTGAAGGTGAAAATAGATTTACTACTATTAATAATTATCGGACAACTATTATCGCAACAAATACATATTAAGCCAGCTTATTATATAAAACTTAGCACACACACCAAAATGTATATGGTAAAAGTGGCGTTAGGCGCTAGCTGTTGAGCAAGCAGTTGTCGCTTCCACCTTACACATCACACGCTTCGCCTCTTTCGATCGACCCGATTAATTGTCTCTGCCTCACGCTCGACTCGCTGAGACATACTTCTCCGGCTGCCGTCTCTAGCTCCACCTCGCTCTCGTTTGTTGCATGGCCTCGCTAACACAAGTGATCAATTGCTACGTGACCTCTCGATTCTTAAGAGCCTTCGAAATTAAATTTTTTGCTCGAATTTGTTGTGTGGAGAATGCTTAAAGATTTGGGTACTTTTTATAAAGGCTGAAGGTTGGAGGATAAGCTATTTTTTTTCCATAGCATGTAATACACATTAGATACAACCCTTTCCTTTCACCCCACTTACAGTATGTGAGAAAAGAAAATTGTGGCTTTATGGATGTGATGCACGTGGCTCAAGAATGAGATGATATCAAATCTAATTGCCTAATTTAAATTTCACAATTCAAGATGTAGAGAAGCTCTTTCTCCAAATTGGCTATATATTGGATGCCTAATCTATCTCTAATTTTTCTTTTGTTTGTGTATTTGATCACACTTTGCATCATTAACACACTTTGCATCACTTTCTGTTGGAAAGAAATCATAGCATTAATATGATTTATTCTAATTGATCATTCTCCGTAAATATAATAGGATTTCCTTTATTGTATTGCCATATGTAAATTAGACATTTGCCTATAAAAGGCTGTAGTCTCTGTAATATCATTCATGAAATAAGATTACAACATTAATCCCCCCAAGTACGAGTCTTCATGGCGTCAGAGCAGGAGAAATTTTGGCTCAGAAAACTTTCATCATAGCCTGTTTTTATACCCAATTCCCAGCCTAGAAACTAAAACCAAACACAGAAACCAATCCCTATCCTTATACACAGATATGTCAGATTCAAAGGAGGAGAAAGTGACATCCGAATAATCTAAACTAAGAACGACCAGGAATGTTACCGTGGCGTTCAAATTGAACGGGAAGAACTATCCGTTGTGGTCACGACTGATGTAGGTCGCGATAGGGAGCAGAAGGGGATACTCCCATATCACCGACGAACCACCAAACCAGATAGCAAGGGATACCGCGATTGGGAGGAAACCGATCTCATGGTTTTCTCATGGATCGTTGATAAGGCTAATTTTATGCATCGGTTATATGATGAAAAGTCACCATTTACTGGGTCTAACACATTGTTTAAGCCAGGTGTGTGAAGGAAATTCGCCAGGTCCATGAAGAATTGAAGGAAGTGGACTAGCGAAGGAAGAAGGCGAAAAATGAGCAGAATCGAGAAAGAAAATGGCTAGACGAAGGGAGTCCGAAGCTGAGGGCAAAGAAGACAATTCAACACAAAAAAAGCCTCTGCTGGACCCACTTTCACGCCTATATAAGAAGGAGCATGCAACACACAAAGGATATAGCTCTCAGCTCACACACACACACACTTGGGAAATGGGAATTCTGGGGTAGAATAGGGGTCTCATATTCAGGAGAATCTGTGCAACACCGTCCTCAAGGAGGACGAAGATACAATCATTTACTTTTTCAGCATTTATGTTTTGGATTCTGTCGAACTTCGTCGTTCGAAGTCGATTTGTTCGTTTGCTACTTGCTGTTTATCTATAAATTTTATTTCATGTTATGATGATGTTGATTTTGTATTGATTTGTGTTGATTCGGTGTTTTGAGGAGTTTATTCCGGAGGTTTGATTATTATTCACTTGATGGATGCTTTGCGTACTTGATCTGGGGAATATGAGTTGATCTGTGGTTGTTGTTGTTTATCTGCAGAGAATTGGTGAATCTGTAGTATGGAGATGATTTTGACCGGAGTTTGTCTCGGATGCTTGGATCCGGAGTGGATTTAGCATCCGAAGTGTGGATCTGAACAGGGGAATTGAATTATGCATGGATTTTGAGTTTCTGCTTTCGTTTTTGTTTTACTGCATCTAGGAGATAGAGATCTGAGTTTTATTTGGTTCTCGGCATTTTCTAACGTCCGATCTGTTGGTCACCGTTGAGTTACAAAGTATTGTTCTGTTTTCATCATGTTTCAGTTAAATTCCGATGATGCTCTGCGTTTATAGGTAGTTAGGCTTTGTGATAAGTCGTATTCTAAGCCTTGGTTACTGGTCAGTATGTCGTGAAATGCATGTATTATCTGCAAAACAGTTGCTCAAGTGTGCAAGATTAAGGGATCCAAGTCAGTAGGAGACGATTCAGGTGACGCAAGTGAAAAGAGCGCTAGAAGGGTGCAATACTGACCAGGATGCATGCCAGAGAAAAGGCTCGAGATGGAGAAGAAGGATAGCTGGGATGATCATTAACAAGGGCAGAAAAGTCAAATCGTGAAGGAAGTCTACCCTAAAAGCAAGGGCAAGCCTCCCTATAAAAGAAGCCACTTGGAGAGAGAAAAGAGAGTTCGGTTGGGATTTCCAAAGTTCGCAAGTTCGGTTCTCATACACACTTAGTAGAATTCTCTCTAGAAGATCAGTCCTTCAACATTATCCAATCTCTCATTCCTCGCCACAGCTATGGTCACTTGACGTCCAAGAGTCTGCCGGAGAAATCATCGTCCTACCGTTCCAGCCAGTTTGCCGTAGTAGTATAGTAGTATCATCGCCCGGAGTGGCAAAACAATTGTTATTTTTCTTTCTAGTTTAATCTTTACCTGTTTCATCGTTGGTTCCTTTGCAAACATTTATCGTTGTCGCCTTTTGAAGTATTTTGTGAAGATCCAAACGTTAAGTTATGAAGTTTTTATTTCGTATGTCACTTTGGTTCGAGTTTGCTTTATTCTGCCTAGGAAAGTTAGATTTAGTCATTGCTTTTAATTTCTACGTGTTTTCTTATCTGGAGTTGTTGATCTAAGGTTGCAGTTATGTTTAAGTTCTAATTTTCGTGCATGAGTATTTCGTTCTGCATTGTAATCACCACCTTGCATGTCAGTCAGTAGAGGTAAAACTGCAGTTCCGCCGTCCATCTTAAGTTTGAGCATTTTAAATCAATGGATCTTGAGTTGAAGTCATGAATCTGAGTTTAGTTATGGTGTTTGTGTTCATATGATTTATGCTAATGCTTGCTGAAGAAGAAAACGTCAAAATCAACTTTAGTTTTGGACCACTTTACTTTTAAGTTACTTTTGCTTTTGTTCCCTACTTTTCAGTTGTACCTTCCAGACCTATCAGAAAGCCCACCAGCCACCAGATATACCTTGTTGTCTAAATTTCCTCTTTTAGTAACTGTCTACTTTTCATATACCTCTGAGACACCTTGTCCCCTATTTTCACGAACACAACCACATGCCTGTTATTTTCACGCCTACTAGTCAGTAGAGTACCACCTTTATTTCTTGCCTAGGTAAAATCTCAACCCAAGCGTGGTAGCTAACCAAAAACACCCAGGAATGTCACCGCGGTATCCGAACGTGTCCATCCTTGTGGGATTCGACCCTTACCTCCATTATACTAATCAGTAGAAGTGGGTTGAGGAATATTTGTTTGATACCAGGTTCCGGTTATCGTGCCAACGACTCAGCTAGGTCGGGAATCTCATCCTGATCAGTTGGATACACTCTTGTAGTTACATACGTTGACCGAGAGATAAACCTGCACTTTCACTTAGAATTGGTTATTTTGCAGCTTCTGGTCGTACACTTCTATTTTGGGAAAATGGTCCCCACTGTATGCATCGAGTCTGCCAAGCTAGATTAGGTAGTGATATTACTAGATCTAGGAAGTTGGTTTGAAGATAGTGATGATATAATGTCAATATATGTTACGTGGATGTTTTCCTGTTCCTAGATCTAGAGATAGTTAAATTTCTTTTCCCCTGTCTAGTATAAGTTCCTCAACCCAAAGTTGCGTGGCAGCAGCGAAACCACCCAAAAGCCCTTTAAATGCATGATTTCGCATCTGTCCTCGTGGGATCGATCCCTGCTTCCCTATACTAATTCAATAGTATACACGGGTTGAGGGTTTTGAAGTGATAAACTGTGTGTCCAACGACCGAGGTCTTTCAGCGTTCCGCGAGTTCCTAGACCTTGTGATCTAGTGGATTCTCTGGACCCAGGAAGCTTGATATTCCATATTATGCATGCAGCTATAAGGTCAAGTCAAATGGCGCCGTTGCCGGGGATGGCTGGCGTTTGTTTCGATTGTGTTTAGATGGTTTTTGGTGTATATAGTTTAATTTCTGTTTTGTTGTTGTTGTTTCTAGTTTATGAGCGCGGGCTCCCGTTTCGGAAGTTGGGTTAACTCATCTGGGTCAGGAAACACCCGATACAAGTGGCAGGTCAAGGAGTCTACATCCACTGTCACCACCAGATTAGGGTTAAGAATGGGAGATCCATTTCCGTTTGATTCAGAAAGTGAAGAGGAGTGGAATTCGTCAGGCAAAGAGGATCCAAAGTCATCATCAGAAACAGAGTATTCAGAAACAGAGGAGGAGACAGTTGGTGATATGGCGAACGTGGCAGATCCAGATCCAGAGATTGGCTCGCTGACTGCGCATCTAGACGGTGAGCCAGCCCAAGCCATTGTTACCAACCAGAGACAGAGGTCCATCGACATTAAGACTAACGTGCTAGGGGTCTTACCAACGTTCTCTGGACGAATGAACGAGTGTCCATATGAGTTCTTGAACGAGTTCGGCAAACTGTGTGGCATTCAGAAAAGGCCCAACGATACGATTGAGGAGGATTATCGCCTGAGAGCAATTCCGTTTGCTTTGAAGGGGGAAGCCAACACATGGCTGTTAAGGTTACCTCCGGACTTGATCCGAACCTGGAGGGATTTCAAGTTGGAATTTCTGGATTACTTTTTCCCTTCGAACAAGACAAACGCTCTGAAGAAGGAGATCCAGGAGTGCAAGCAAGAGTATGATGAGTCTCTAAGCTCTTACTGGTCCCGGTTCAAGGGATTGTTGGATGCCTGTCCGAACCACAGGATGATCGAGGCAGAGAGTTACTATCTGTTTTACAAAGGAGCGAACCCTGAATCAAAAGATTTGATGAATTCCTCGAGCGGGGGAAATTTTACCAAGAATAAAGCAAGTGAAGACAGAGAAACCTTGGGGAGATTGATCGAGGCGAAGAAGGCCTATGATAACCCGCAGAGCATTATGAGAAGGGGATCGACCAATGCAGTGACAGAGCAAGACGATAAGAAAGTGGAGGGCAGGATAGATAGGTTGGAGAAAGCACTTTTAAGTGCAATTGAGAAGTGCAACCCTCATGCCCCACAAGAAAATGAGAAATCCCCGGGTCCAGAGGAAAGGCAACTTCAACCTTATTATGGTCAACCCTGTGAAGGAGAGTACCAGGCCCAGGCGAATTCGATGGGAAGCTGGAATCCGGATGGAAGTTGGAATTAGGGAAGGCAAAAGGACGCCTCATGGAGAACTCACCCTAATTTTAGATGGACTGATAACGATCCAAATCAACCGGCAAATCACAAATTATTCACACCCTCCAGAGAGGCAGTTCAACTGGTCAGGAAGGAATCAGGAGGGGCAACAGCAAAATGGGATACAGGACTCAGGATCATACTAATTGGGGAAGCAGGAATCAGAACAATCCAGGGAGCTCCTATGTGCCACCACACCAGAGGAATAACCAAGGAACTTACCAGAATTCCCAACCTAATCACCAAGGGAATCAAGGATCTAGCAACCAGTACAATAACCACCAAGGGAATCAAGGGAATTATCAGCAGAACCAGGGACAGAACCAGGGTCAAGGGTCGAATTCGAATCAATCCAACTCCAAACCACAA
This sequence comes from Salvia hispanica, assembly GCF_023119035.1. Lineage (NCBI taxonomy): Eukaryota > Viridiplantae > Streptophyta > Magnoliopsida > Lamiales > Lamiaceae > Salvia > Salvia hispanica. The sequence goes on from NC_062965.1 coordinate 44,494,404, forward strand.
AGAAATCTGGATGACATGGTCCACAACCTAGTGAATTCGCAGCAGTTCATGCAGAATAACCTGCATTCCAACAATGACGTGGTGCACAAGCTGCAAGACGCCCAGTTGGAACACAAAGCAGCCATGGACATGATGGCAATGCAGCTGTCCCAGATTGCGGTTTCTTTGAATGAGATGCGGGGAAATGAAGGAAAACTTCCTGCTACAGTCAAGCCACCTGACCGAGCAAACATTAGTCAGATCACCTTGAGATCCGGGCGGGGTTATGAAGGACCGGCGATGGAGATCGATGAAGACACACCATCTCAGGTAAGTAAGGGGAAGGAGAGCCAAGTGTTTCACATGGACAGCTCTAGGCCCAGAAAAGCTCAGATTCAGGATGACATCCAGAAGGAAGATTTAGGGAGACCGTTACCTTAAGCAGCTTATCCATTTTTCCTAGATCCAGAACCTGAGTTAGAGAGTAAAGGAGTGAGTAGCGAAGCTGGCGAACCCCCAGCTGGGAGTTCCACAAATGCGGTAATGCGAGCGAAACCATTTCCATACCGAGGGGAAGCCAAGAAAAAGAGGGATGATACAGAGGACCTCATGGAAATTTTTAGCAAGCTGGAAATCAACCTGCCTTTCTTGCAGGCCCTGAAGATGCCTACCTTTAGCAAGTTCATTAAGGAATTCATAGTTAGGAAGACAAAGCCGAACGAAAAGATTGTGATCGGGGAAAATGTATCCGCTGTGATATAGAAAAGAAGGATGCCTTCAAAATGCACAGACTCAGGTATGTTCACACTACCTATTTCTCCGGGGACATTAGAGTCGAGCATGCCATGTGTGATCTAGGGGCATCTATAAATGTTTTACCGCTTTCAATCTACAAGAAACTGATAGGAGTTAGGATCGTCGATACGAAGGTGGTAATCCAATTAGCGGATAGGACTTGCATCTGTCCTGAAGGTGTGTTAGAAAATGTCATAGTTAAGGTGCATGATTTTCTATATCCTGCTGATTTCTATGTTATCAAAGTGAATGATAATGAGTCTGCTGAGTCTAGTGGCGTGCTCTTAGGGAGACCGTTCTTACATACCCTAAGACCATTATCGACATCTTTGATGGAACGATTTGCCTGGACTATAAAGGGGAAAAATATACATTTAGCATAAATGAGGGAATGAAAAGGCCATTAGATGTTGAAAATTTGTATGATATAGATGTTATTAACCCCCTGGTCCAAGAATATCTTGAGACGGAATTGATGCAGGAACAAATTGACAACTTGGAGTTGAGTCATTTAATTGACCGAGAAGTTGTAGGGTGGTGTGCAGCAATGAACACAATGGAATTGACGGATGAGGAGCTAGCAGAAGCCATCATGGAGTTTTGCAAAAATCCCAAGTCAGCTAGATCAAGGGGATCAGCCCATGTGGCCAGTTTGGAAAATTCTCCTGGATCTGGGAATGAGACAATACCTGATGTTGCAGAGAAAAATCTCTTGCCCCAGGAGACGAATAACACCAAGAAGGAACTGAAGACACTCCCACTAAGTCTTAAGTATGCTTACTTGGAAAAGAATGAGACATTCCCAGTGATAGTCAACAATAACTTGACCGAGGAGCAGGAGAAGGAACTATTGGAAGTAATCAAGCGGAACAAGAAAGCAATAGGATGGACCCTCTCCGATTTAGTAGGAATCAACCCTGATCTCTGCATGCACCACATCCGGTTAGAGGAGGGTGTGAAGGCTCATCGAGAAGCACAACGGAAGCTGAATCCGAACATGCGGGAGGAAGTTCTAAAGGAGGTATTGAAATTGCTCTCTCTAGGAATCATCTACTCCATCCCGGATAGTGAGTGGGTCAGTCCAGTCAATATGGTGCCCAAAAAGTCTGGAATATAGGTTGTCAAGAATGAAAAGAATGAATTAGTGCCCACTAGGCTTGTGACTGGATGGAGGATGTGCATCGACTATAGGAAGCTGAATGAAGCCACGAAGAAGGATCAATTCCCTCTACCCTTCATTGACCAGATGTTAGAAAGGTTAGCTGGCAAACAGTATTTTTGTTTCGTTGACGGATACAGCGGTTATTTCCAGATTTACGTAGACCCAGAGGATCAGGGGAAGACCACATTCACGTGCCCTTTCGGTACGTATGCATACCGAAGAATGCCGTTTGGGTTGTGTAACGCACTAGGCACGTTCCAGCGGTGTATGATGAGTATCTTTTCGGATTTGCTTGAGGTATGCATTGAGATATTCATGGATGACTTTACCGTATATGGGAATTCATTCGACACTTGTTTGGTTATCCTTGACTTAGTATTGAGAAGATGCCAGGAGAAGCACCTGGTTTTGAATTTCGAAAAATGCCACTTCATGGTGTCTGAAGGTATTGTCCTTGGTCACGTGGTCTCTGAGAGAGGGATACAAGTGGACAAGGAAAGAGTGGATGTGATATCGAAGTTACCTTACCCCACAAACCAAAATGAAGTTAGAGGCTTCCTGGGTCACACGGGATATTATAGGAGGTTTATTAGGGATTTCGCGAAAATCGCGCAACCGCTCACCCATTTGTTGCACAACGATGTGGATTTCGTCTTTGACGAAGGATGCAAGCATGCTTTTCAATTGCTTAAGGACAAACTCATGTCAGCACCAATAATCAGGGTGCCAGACTGGAATCACCCTTTTGAGATAATGTGCGACACTAGTTACTTTGCTGTAGGAGCTGTCCTAGGTCAAAAGATAGATGAGAAAAGTTATGTGATCTTCTATGCATCCAAGACTCTGAATCAAGCTCAGAAGAACTGTGATACCACGGAGAAGGAAATGTTGGCTGTCGTGTACTCATTCGAGAAGTTCCGACCCTATCTGCTTGGGTCGAGGGTTATTGTTTTCACAGATCACGCAGCGATAAAGTACTTACTGGCAATGAAGGAGTCTAAGCCAAGGTTAATCCATTGGGTGTTGCTTTTGCAAGAGTTTGATTGGGAAGTGAGAGACAAGAAAGGAATAGAGAATAGAGTTGTCGATCGCTTAAGCATAATTTTTCAAGGGGAGACGGAAGAGGCCATACCCGATGCTTTTCCTGAAGAGCATTTGTATTATCTAGGGGAATTCCCTAGACCGACCAGTTGGAAGGCAGTTTTGGCATTAACCGGTCTAGGAGAATCCGACAAGGGGAAGCAAACACTAAACGCAGAACCATGACTTGGCAAATTACTTGGTCACGGGAGAGGTGCCAAGTTCAGAAGAAATTTCCCGGGCCCAGAAGATGAAAATAAAAAGTGAGGCCAAATATTACTTTTGGGATGATCCTTACTTATGGAAGATTTGCTCAGATCAAGTGATCAGACGCTGCATTCCCGAATGGGAACAAAGAGATGTGTTGAATCATTGCCACGTCTTGGCGTGTGGAGGTCACTTTGGACCAAGGAAAACAACGAGGAAAGTATTAGATAGTGGGTTCTACTGGCCGACGCTTAATAGGGATGCCTTTGAGTTTTGTCAGTATTGCGAAATGTGCCAACAGACAGGGGGAATTTCAAGGAGGGACAAGATACCCTAGGTCCCAGTGATTTTCTGCGAAATCTTCGATGTATGGGGGATGGACTTCATGGGACCGTTTCCATCATCCTACGGGAACGCATATATATTGGTCGCAGTGGACTATGTGTTTAAATGGATAGAAGCCAAGGCTACCACGACATGTGAATCGAAGGAGGTAGCGAAGTTTCTGAAAGCCAATATCTTCAATAGATACGGAGTTCCTCGAGCCATCGTCTCGGACCAGGGAACACATTTTTGTAATCGCACCTTCGAGGCTCTGATGAGGAAATATGGTGTGCACCATAGGGTATCTACCCCCTACCACCCTCAGTCTAACGGCCAAGCAGAAATTTCTAATCGAGAGATCAAGGCAATACTGGAGAAGACAGTTAATCCCTCGAGGAAGGACTGGAGTAAGAGGCTCGGTGATGCATTATGGGCATATAGAACTGCTTTCAAGACTCTTATCGGAATGTCGCCTTATAGGCTGGTATTTGGCAAAATGTGCCACCTGCCTGTGGGTATAGAACACAAGGCATATTGGGCAGTCAAGAAGATGAGTATGAAGCCTTCGGCTTGTGAAGAGGAAAGGAAGTTACAGTTACAAGAGCTGGAGGAACTAAGGCTGGGGTCTTATGAGTCTGCTATGTGGTATAAGGAAAGGACAAAGTTATGGCATGACAAGAATCTCCGAGTCAAGGAACTCCATGTGGGACAGAAGGTGCTCCTTTTCCAATCCCGGCTCAAGCTGATGACAAGAAAGTTGAAGTCTAAGTGGATCGGTCCATATACCATTGTCGGCCTTCGCGCGAATGGAACTGTAGAGATCCAGGGAAGTGCCTCTAACTCTACCCCTTTCCTTGTTAATGGTCATAGAGTAAAGGTCTATAGGGATAATTCTGAGTTATGTGTAGTGGAGGAAGTGCCACTATGTGCACTCCCTATTATCACCTAATCAGACAAGGAAGTATTCTCGATGAACTCCTGGGTCAGGTAAATTGGTTTACGTTTTTAATATATACACTGAACCAGGGGATCTCGGGAATACTCAAAAGGAATGTGTAAATAGTTTAATTGCGTTGTGAAAATAAGTAAAAATCCAAACAAAGAAAAAAATCTAAATCTTCCAAAAATATTTTCGAAGCACCAGACTCCATAGGGAAATCGATTTGTCTTGTATTTTATCCTCGACCTAGGAGTCTGGCGTTTTCATTTTTTTTATAAGTGTAAAGTCGTGGTCAGGAAAATTATCCAGGGGAAGGAAGTCTAGAGAAGGAATTTTACGGGAGGGATTGAAAAAATTTGAATTTCAAATTATCTGATATTTATGGGAGGTGTACGATTGCTTACATCACGCCTGCAACCGCACCATCCCCTCACCAAAATGGCTAACCGCCTATTTTCTCTCTCCAATAATCTCAAGTGTCAAACTCTAACCCGATTCTCTTCTTTCTCTCTACTTTTTCTCTTTCAAGAATTGCAAAACCCTAACCCGATTTCTAACAGGTTCTTTTTTGATTTCAGATTATAGAGATGGATCCAACACAAACCACAAGGAGTTCAAGGCCGGAGGTGTCAGCCACGGGATCTGAAACCGTCCAGAACCCATACGACGCTGTTCTTCTGGCGGAGTTGACGCAAAATTTAGGAAGCATCGAGAAAGCGAAAGAGGTGTACGCCTTATTCTCGGCTAGCATGATGACATCCACAGCTGCCGCACCACCGCCGACGATCCCTAATGATTCGACGGCTCAAACCGTAGTTCCCCATGATGAAAGGTCTCAAGCTTCAACCAGAGTATCAGACTCTGGTCTTCAACAGTCGGAAATCGCTCCATGCACAAGTCCACCGGAAGCGGACAAGGAGGAGGCATCGGGTAAACTGGCGGCAGACGGAAGGCCGAGTGATGGTCATGAGAATGTGGAGTCCGAAGGGCGAGAAAACGAAAACCCTAATTCTGAGGGTGAGAAAAAGGGGGAAACCCCTGTTCTTGAGGAGTTTGCCGAGGGGAAACCCCTGTGTCAGAGGAAGTTGTTGAGGAGGAAACCCCTGTTCTGGAGAAGTTTGCTAAGGGGGAAACCCCAATTGAGACCAGGGATGAGACCCTGAGGGATTTTAGGGGAACAACCCCTGAACTAATGGAGGAGGGGGAAACCCCGAGTGATGTTAGGGGGGAAACCCCTGTCTATATTGAGTGGGGGACCCCAATGGTGGAAAAAATGGGGGAAACCCCGAAGGAGCCTTTGGGGGAGATGAACCCCGACGACACTAGAGTACTAGAGCATGTCGGAGTAGGGCAACATCTGATTGTGGACCTGATGGATGACCAGGATGAAGACGAACCACGGATCGACGAAAGAACAGAGAGGCGAAGGGCCAGTAGGAGTCTACTAGACGAGGTGGACGATTTAGTTTACTCTAAAAAAGAAGAGTTCCCTGCCCGAGGGACAGCAGGTGATGAGGCGGAGGATAGCCGCCTGGCCAAGGAAAGGAAAGCAGGCAGCTGAGACCCAGTCGAAGCGATCAAGGAAAATTCCCTTCGTCAAGGAGGTTGAGGAGCCACTTTTCCCACCGACCGAAGTTACCTTCACCGAGGAACAAGCCGATCCTACTCCTGGGTCCGACTCCGAACTCGAAGAAGAAGATGAATCTGATGAGGAGTTAAACTATGAGCGCCCGGAGATTTGGCTAACTAGGGAATTGTTGGAGTCAATAAAGCGCTTTGATGATCAGAAAATGGCCGCAACATACAAGGAGAGATGCAGCGCAGGGAAGATGGCAAAATCGGGTAAGCAGTACAGCCCCCGAGGAGCTCAAGATAATTGACAAGGATGAGTTGTTCCGCGCGTGTATCTACACTATCGGATTTGAGTGGTTGTTGAAGCACAGCACGGCAGAGGTGCCGGTGGACTTAGCTCGAGAATTTTTATCAACGTTCCGACTCATGAACACTTCTGACCTCGACGCGGACTCCATCACATTCCGGCTTTTCAACGAAGAATATGAGATGAGCATCATGGAGTGGTCCTTGAGAATGAGGTTATTTTCCAGGGCTGATGACGAAGAGGGCATCTGGAATGAGAGAATGGTCGGCGCACTATAGAACACACTGGGGTTTAAGGTATAGGCAGCATGGGAGCTGGTCACCCACCCTAATGCGGGGGCTTTCAAATCCAGCTACTCCAAGGCCTCCCACATTGAAGACCGCATTCTCCGATTCGCCCAGACATTCATTAGCTACAATCTGATGGGAACGGCGAACTCAGCTACCACTGACCTCTACTTCACCTGGTGTATGGCGAAGGGTGTGAAGGTACATCTTGGCTACAGGTTGGCCCAGGCCTGCCATCAAATGACAAGCAATCCCACGCGACATATGCACACATGCCATCTCCTCGGCGCTTATCTCCAACGGAACATAATAATGAAGACAGCCAAGACCGCTCCTCTAGTCGTGATGTGTGAGCCCCTAGAGACCTTCAGCGTTGAATATTTCTGTGGAGGCTGTGCCCAGTGAGGAGGTTGAGGAATTGAAGTAGGAAATGCAAACGATGAGGAAGGAGATGACGAAGGAACTCGGTGGAATGCGGAAAGAATTAAGCGGGGCCCGAGAGTAGATGAAGGCACTGCGGGGGAACATTGCAGATTTGGCGGTGAAGTCCTCCAAGTAGAATGAGCGGATAGCAGAGGCCGTGGAGCTGATGATGAAAATGTTAAAGTGGTTGGAAAAGACACTCTCCCTGACCCAGCAGAAGGTGCTTCCTGGATCCAGCAGTGAGGTCAAACAGCCCGGCGGGCAATTCTTCCATCCAGCGACCCCCACCACCGCTCAAGCCAGGGGTCACCCCATCCGCATCCAAGCCAGTGTTAACCCCATCTACATCGAAGTCCCTAATGATGAAGAAACCAGTGTCCAAGCAGCAAGAGAAGGAGGAAGAAGAGCCGGAGCTGCCGGCGAAGAAGAAGGTGAAGATGACCCGACCCGGAATCCCACCCCAGTCTGGTTCTCGAGGGGGCCCGACCCAGAAATGAATTACCCCCACATGACCAAGTAACTTTTATTTTCAGTATTAGTTTAATGTTTTTTTTTGGTATGTCTTTGTTATTGTCTGTGCTTCTGTTAATTATTGCTATATGTGTCTACCTTCTCCCACTTAGCCCAATGCTTGGTCTAAGTGTGAGAAGTTTGTGTTTCCTAGGCATGATTTTTTTTTTTGGTCTTCTGTTTTAATGTTGTCTTCTCCCACTTAGCCTGATGCTCGGTCTAAGTGTGAGAAGTTTATTTGGATATATTGTCTATTGTATGTTGGATTGACTGCCCTGTTTCCCCCCTTCACGACGATTGCTTCGGGACAAGCTTGCGTGAAGTGGGAGGGGGAGGGGAGTCAATGCTTGTATGCGTTTAGAATGTTTAGAGTCGTTAAGTCTTGGTTTTATTTGTGTCGCATGAGCTGGTGAATATAATACGGCATGATCTCCTTAGTGTGAGCAATTGAAGACAAGATGTATTTCAACTTTGAAGCCTTTTCCTTTAATAAGCCGAGGTCAGTCTGGATGAAGTAAGAACGATAGAAGATGCCTTAGCTGACCTAGTTGTGAAGCCTCACTATAATAGCGAGTTATAAGCCTAAAACATTTTTGAGCTAACACATGTGAAATGGGGCCGCCACTGAATGCTTAGGGAGAAGAGTCCTGAAGGACAAAAAAATAGGGGGAAATTGGGTTATGAAGGTATAAGCTGGACGAAGTAAGCTGGACGAATAGAGAGAAAAAAAAAATTTATATATAAAAATATATAAAAAAATGGGGGTATAAGCTGGACGAAGTCCATGAAAAGAGGAGGTATAAGCTGGACGAAGTCCAGGGGAAAATATGTCTAAGGGCAGGAAACAATAGTAACCTGACCCAAGAATAAAAGGGGAAACGAAGTGTAGGAAGGAGAAAACTCTCATAACCCGACGCTTCAGTGGTATGGCAATAACTTACGAGGGATTCGGTCCTAACATCCCTGTGAGGAATGAGTGATCGAGTGAATCCAACAAATGGGAAAGTAATAGGCTATCTTGACGAACCGACTGATTGATTAGGTGGAAGAAGGGAAGGGGGTAATTTGGAGAAGTGCAGCCTGTTGGATTGACCTTAATCTTGTGGGGACGGTTGCCTAAAAGTTGAAGCTAGTTCATGCATATTTGTTTATGTGTTTTCCTGTAAGTGTTTTGTCATTTTGTGTGTCAGTTTGTGTCTAGATCTAGGAGTCTATGTTAAGTTAGAGTCTAGAGAGTCGGTCAGGGGATAACCATGCATTGAAATTCGCCTTATTTTTTTTTTCTTGTCTTTATAGTTGAGGACAAGTATAGTTTAAGTATGAGCAGTTTAATAAGGCTAATTTCATGCATTGGTTATATGATGAAAAGTCACCATTTACTGGGTCTAACACATTGTTTAAGCCAGGTGTGTGAAGGAAATTCGCCAGGTCCAGGAAGAATTGGAGGAAGTAGACTAGCGAAGGAAGAAGGCGAAAAATGAGCAGAATCGAGAAAGAAAATGGCTAGACGAAGGGAGTCCGAAGCTGAGGGCAAAGAAGGCAATTTAACACAAAAAAAGCCTCTGCTGGACACACCTTCACGCCTATATAAGAAGGAGCATGCAACACACAAAAGGATATAGCTCTCAGCTCACACACACAGACACACTTGGGAAATGAGAATTCTGGGATAGAATAGGGGTCTCATATTCAGGAGAATCTGTGCAACATCGTCCTCAAGGAGGACGAAGATACAATCATTTACTTTTTCAGCGTTTATGTTTTGGATTCTGTCGAACTTCGTCGTTCGAAGTCGATTTGTTCGTTTGCTACTTGCTGTTTATCTATGAATTTTATTTCATGTTATGATGATATTGATTTTGTATTGATTTATGTTGATTTGGTGTTTTGAGGAGTTTGTTCCGGAGGTTTGATTATTATTCACTTGATGGATGCTTTGCGTACTTGATCTGGGGAATATGAGTTGATCTGTGGTTGTTGTTGTTTATCTGCAGAGAATTGGTGAATCTGTAGTATGGAGATGATTATGACCGGAGTTTGTCTCGGATGCTTGGATCCAAAGTGGATTTAGCATCCGAAGTGTGGATCTGAACAGGGGAATTGAATTATGCATGGATTTTGAGTTTCTGCTTTCGTTTTTGTTTTACTTCATCTAGGAGATAGAGATCTGAGTTTTTTTTGGTTCTCGGCGTTTTCTAACGTCCGATCTGTTGGTCACCGTTGAGTTACAAAGTATTGTTCTATTTTCATCATGTTTCAGTTAAATTCCGACGATGCTCTGTGTTTGTAGGTTGTTAGGCTTAGAATTGGTTATTTTGCAGCTTTTGGTCGTACACTTCTATTTTGGGAAAATGGTCCCCACTGTATGTATCGAGTCTGCCTAGATAGATTAGGTAGTGATATTACTAGATCTAGGAAGTTGGTTTGAAGATAGTGATGATATAATGTCAATCTATGTTACGTGGATGTTTTCCTGTTCCTAGATCTAGAGATAGTTAAATTTCTTTTCCCCTGTCTAGTATAAGTTCCTCAACCCAAAGTTGCGTGGCAGCAGCCAAACCACCCAAAAGCCCTTTAAATTTATGATTTCGCATCTGTCATCGTGGGATCGATCCCTGCTTCCCTATACTAATTCAATAGTATACGCGGGTTGAGGGTTTTGAAGTGATAAACTGTGTGTCCAACGACCGAGGTCTTTCAGCGTTCCGCGAGTTCCTAGACCTTGTGATCTAGTGGATTCTCTAGACCTAGGAAGCTTGATATTCCATATTGTGCATGAAGCTAAAAGGTCAAGTCAAATGGCGCCGTTGCCGGGGATGGATGGCGTTTGTTTCGATTATGTTTAGATGGTTTTTAGTGTATATAGTTTAATTTCTTTCTGTTTCGTTGTTGTTGTTTCCAGTTTATGAGCGCCCAGAGACGAGACAGTGACAGAACGCCCAAATCGCATAACGGGACGGAGTAATCGGTGACGGGAACAAACGAGATAACACCAATCATCCCGAAATTGCCGCTGGTGGTGGTGTTGGCAACGGCGGCGGCGGTGGAATCTGGGTCGGAAACTTCGTGGAGAGAGCCGGAGTGGGAGAGGCGACGAATTGGGGAGGCGGCGGTTTAACAGGAGGTAACGGGTTTGGTTACCCACCAAGCCCTAATAACTCTTTTAAATTTCAATTCAGTCCCTCTATTTTGCCTAAATTTTGTTAGAAACCCCATTTTATATATAGGTCCCCAGATCCATTGAAATATGATAAGTCACCCATGAAATTTGGTAGTTCTAAATTTGCTCCAGGAAATGATACCATTGATACCGAGAATTGTTTTGCACCTCTGATAAATTTTTCCGCTGTATTTAACGTGCAAAATAATGATAGAATAAACAAGAAGGGTTGGATTTTTTATTGTGGGGCCACAAATACTATGAAACCTGAGAGAGATGATTTTATTGATTTTGGTGAAATTACTAAGACTTTTATTCGAACTGCAAATGGGGAACTAATTACAGTGGCCGAGACTGGAACTATAGAGATTTCTCTAGACCTTCGATTATCAAACTGCTTATTTGTTCTAAGTTTATCTCAGAGATTGATGTCTGTGAGTCATGTGACAAGAGAGTTGAACCGTACACTCCTAATGCATCCGAGTTTTTGTATTTTACAGGATATTCGTCTGAGGAAAATCGTTGGGCGTGGCACTGAGAACCAAGGACTCTACTACATGGACGGGGTAGCTCAACATGGTACTGCGATGCTGGCTCACAGATCCACGAAAGAAGAGGCTTGGCTGTGGCACAGAAGAATAGGACATCCTTCCCCTGGTTATTTTAAGCTTTTGTTTCCAGATTTTTGATACGCTCAGATTTTATACTGTTTTAAGGCCATTATTTGGTCCGTTTTTAATGTCAAAGTTGCATTACATGTCCATTATTTGCATATTATTTTATCTATTTTGGTATTTTAACATGTGTTGTGAGAAATGTGCATATTTGAGCATATTTGAGCCTAAAAAGGGAGTGAAAACGCGAAGTAGGAAATCTGGAGAGCTTCAGGTGGCGTCCGACAACCGCCGGCGCTTATCGGAGACAAAGTCACGCCTGGAGAACGCCTGGAAGTGCGTGGTGACCGTCACAAGGAATCAGAAGCTTCTGGACAACGCACGGCGACCGCCGGCCAAGGTGCGGCGGCCCGCCACAGAAATGCAGTGCACGATAGATGTATTTAAACTCAATTTTCTGGTGATCCTAAATTCCGATCAGGGATTTCTACACACCATTCTCTTCGTCTTGAAAATAGATTCAAGTTGGTTCTAAGATCACCTCAATCGGAGGTCTGTGGAGAGAGTTATGGCCGTTCTACCAAAGTCGCGCAAAATTGTCAAATGCAGTCTAGGTGGAAATTTGAAGAAGGAAAGAAGATATTACCTTGTGAAGTCAAATCTTTTGCTTCTACTATGGGGAAAAAAAATTACATCTTTCCTATTGCTTGTAGGAGACTATTTACCAAATTTAAATCCTTTTCAAGCCTATATATACTCCACAACCTAATTCATAGAACTAACCCTTCCATAGCTCCCAAAAAGGGGAGCTTTCATAGCTCCTCCTCCAACCCTAATTCTTCATCATCTTTTTGCCAATTACTTCCATAGCATAAATTTGAGAGTTCTTCATTGTGCAAGGGGTTGGAGCAAGAAGCAAGAGATCATTAAAGAGCTACAAGGATTCAACCTTTGGGTTTTATTTGCTTTAACACTTATGTTTATTTTGTCTTCACTTCAATCTATAATTTTAACTTATTTATTTATGTCTAACTAAATTCATATGATTCTTTGGATGTGTTAGTAACTTTTATTGGTTTATACAGTTCCTTTTTCTATTTAATATCCGTTTTATTTTTACTTTGTTTCTTCCCTAAGTAATCTTGATGCTACATGATTGAGTGACACAAATATGTATGATTTAATATAACTTGCTTCATAACTGTGAGAGAATTCTAGCGAGTTAGGTCCACTTAGTAGATGCTACATTTAGCTTCCCTTAAAACGGCACTGTTAATTGGGAGTGAGGACTTTTCAAGGGTCTTAGGTCCTTTATGGAGTTACGTGTTAGGATTGACAACCCTAATGTTAGTCATCAACGTTTGCATCGTATGAGCATAAGCTAGGTGACTCGTCCTATCAAAGTAATAACTGTGCTAGGGTATTGTAGTTGGAATTTGTATAACCATAATTGTGAACGCACATCCCTAGAATTCTCTTATCTCTCATATTTTATCTTTGTGATTTAATTTCATTTAGTTGTTTGATTGCTTTTAATTGTTTTAGTTTTCAAAACTCCAAAATTCTCTTGTTTCTCTAGATAGTATTTGCCGCTTAGTACATAATAGCCAGTTGCAACTATACCGTGTTCGATATTCCGGTACTGACCTTTAGCTATACTATTCCTACTCTGTATACTTGCAGGTATTTATAGTGCTAAAAACTCCTGAACAGTCTCGATATTCCTAGCCTGAACAAAAAAACTCCTCTCGATATTCTCTCCACACAAGACAAAATACCCGAATCCCTTAGCATGACACCGAAAGTTTTTGGGTGTACACTCTACGTCCACATTCCTAAACACGAGAGAACCAAAATTTCCCCTTGTGCAACCAAATATGTCTTTGTTGGGTATGGGATAAACCAGAAAGGGTAAAAATGCTTTGATCCGTCCACTAAGAAAATTGTCACTACCATAAACTGCAATTTCTTGGAAACTGAGTTCTTTATCCCACACCACCTTAGCAGGGGGAGAAAAATCCTAAAAATAATCATGGGGACTGTCTAAGTTGGTTTGTGCTACCTCCAAGTCCTTTGATTGAGGATCAAACAAAGGCAGTTGTCACCACCGCCGAGCAAGCCTCACCACAAGAGTCTTCTCAACCATTGCCTCCCGATCCTTCACCAAGAATATCCGAGGTAAATCCCGAATCTAAAGTTGAGGAGATTACTACAATTGTTACTAATAGTGCAGAGAATGAGGATAACACTGTGGATAGTGACACTGAGAGATACATTCTTTCACACAGAATCACTCGAGGCATTCCCTCGAAGAGATACTCTCCCGAGAAAATTGGTGCAAAAAGCAGATATGTAGTGGCAAATTTTGTGGAAGGGAATTTGACCAAGATGGCACTGGCCTTTGAAGCAGCACTATACGAGGAAGAGGAAATCTCACAAACCGTAGAAGAGGCAATGAAGCACAAACATTGGAGGGAAGCCATGTTCACTGAAATGAAAGCATTGATGAAAAATAATACATGGGTGAAAGGAGAGCTACCAAAAAGAGTCAAAGCCGTTGGATTTAGATGGGTGTTTACAATCAAACGAAGACCAGATGGATCGACTGAAAGATACAAGGCACGACTCGTGGCGAAAGGGTATACTCAGACCTATGGAGTTGACTATGCAGAGTCTTTTTCGCCAGTAGCTAAGATCAATACAGTGAGAGTTCTCTTCTCCATTGCGGCAAACAAGGATTGGCCTATCCACTAGTTTGATGCGACAAACGCGTTTCTGCACGGTGAGTTGCCAAAGCCGGTATTCATGATTCCCCCCTGGGTTCACTAAGGAGTTCCACCCCGGGGAAGTATGTCAACTCAAGAAGACATTGTATGGATTGAAGCAATCTCCGAGGGCCTGGTTTGGTAGCTTCACTGAAGTAATGAAGAAATATGACTACAAACAGAGTAACTCGGACCATACTTTGTTCGTCAAGAAGAAGAATGGGAAGATCACATGTCTTATCATCTGTGTTGAAGACATGATTATCACATGGGATGATGAAGAAGAAATTGGCGAGCTAAGGAAGAATTTGTTCAAGGAGTTTGAAATGAAGGACCTTGGACCCCTTAAATATTTTTTGGGGATTGAAGTTTTGAGATTAGATCGGGGAATCTTCATCAACCAAAGAAAATACATTCTTGACCTTCTAGCTGAAGTTGGAATGATAGACTGCAAGCCAGCTGACACTACAATAATACAGAATCATAGATTACAGATACTCGAAGGGGCAAGACTCACTGATAGGAGGAGATATCAGAGACTAGTAGGGAAGCTTATCTCTCTCACACTAGGCCAGGTATACCATATGCCGTGGAAATAGTGAGTCGGTTTATGCACTCACCACAGGAAGACCATTTGGAAGCTGCACTACGGATCATTCGGTACTTAAAGGGCACTGCCGAACATGGAGTATTGTTCGAGAAACATGGGCATTTGGAGATTAATGGCTTTACTGATGCCGATTGGGCAGGAAACCCGAATGACAGAAAATCCACTGTCGGGTACTTCACTTTTGTTGGAGGCAACCTTGTCACTTGGAGAAGCAAGAAGCAGAAGGTGTGTCACGCCCGCATTTTCTAAGGATAGAAAACACGGTGAATCGCGACTAGGGGAGGGTTAAAGAAGCGGGGAAGAAAGGGGAAAAAGACACAACTCGACCAAAGCTCGAAATAATAGTTATAGCTCGATTAAAATCAGAGTACCATTTCGACAATCAACAACTCAAAAGAATATTATCTCAACAATACAAGAACTCAAAAGAAAGACAACAACTCAGCGGAAGCATTTCGAGAGTAGAATACTGCTATGTATGAAGACACAACATATTCTGGAAATTTGATAAACATTCTTCACTTTTATACTCAACACCCGCGCACTCGTCACCGCTCAACCTGCACATAGGGAAAACAAATGCAAGGCTGAGTACTTGATGTATTCAGTGAACAAATGCCAAAACAATTTTATAAAGCAGTTATGTCATGCTGCCATTGAGTGACCTCGGGGTTTTAATTTGATAAGGCCCGAGACACTAAAAATATTTCACAAGCACAAACTTTCAACTCGTCCTCAAATCCTTTTCCTCATCATTTCAAAAACACAACCATTTCTCCTTGAGTTATTTAAGAAACTGTCATATCTATTCTTTAGAGTGTCGTGTAAGGTGGCCACTTTCCACGAGCACGAAAACCGGCCAACCCATTCGATGACTCATAGTCCTCATCGTGTACACTAGTCCAAGTAGGGACGCACCCTTACTAGGACCCGAATTCGATTAAACTCATAGTAGGGACTCATTCCCCACTAAGCAATCATCAACTCATCATCTCAACAACCTCAATATCATCAACCTCAACATCAACAACCTCAACAACATGTGAACGAGAGTATGGCCACAACTCGATCACCAAACCGAACGACCCAAAAGACGGCTCACGATCCCCAATGGTGTACACTAGCCTGAGTAGGGACTCACATCCTAGTCAGACCCGAATTCGATTTCAATAGGTCTAGTAGGGACCAATCCCTTGCCAAACAAACAGATATGCATTTCTCAAAACAAAAACATGGCATGACATACCCTTTGCAAACTCTATTTTTCTCATAAAACATACTCTTCTCAACTTTCTTTTTCTTATTTGAAACACAACTCATTTTTCGGTCCAGGTCGAGCATCAATTCACATCACATCAACAAGGTCAAGCAATTCATAATATCACTCAATAAATCAACACATATATCACATAACATCATTTTCACTTTAATCATTTCACTTTAAGCACATAAATCACATCATCCTCGAATAAAATTTATAATAATTGCAAATCTCAGTTAAAAGGAATTTCGTCACATAAAATGATGCTCGAATCAATATATTAAATTGAAAGCTCTTGAAAATACTTTAGTTCGAAAGCCCACCTCGTTCGTTTTAAGCCTTAACTTGTGCTCCATTCCATTCTTGAAAAGCGTGCGTGAAGTCGCTCATTGACTTAGTGTACTCCGGCCCAATCTTCTTTATTAAAACAGTAGGCCCAAATATCTAAATTAATTCATTTGGCCAACATTAAATAAAACAAGACTAAATCTTCTTCAAGATTTTTTCACCTTACCGCTTACGTGAAATCCCAAACTGGGATTGAAGTACCCAAAATTTGTTTTCCTGTTTCTCTTTCCTAGCGGCAGCGCCACCTCTCTCTTTCTCCCGACGGAGAGAAATTTCGCCGCAAGCATGCGACAATGCCTCGCTGCACCCGGCTCTGCTCCAGCCGTCTCTCTCCGCACATCACCACAATTCAGTTGCCCCCATCACGCGGCCTGGTGGGGCTCCGTCGCCGCCGTCTGCCATTGCCGTCGTCGCCCTACTTTTCACGGCGGTGCAACGCTTCATTTGCTGTCGCTATCGCTGTCTCGGTGTCATTGACTGTCATCACAGGTGCTTTCCGTCGCCGCACTCACAGCACCGCCGCCGCTGTATTTCCACCGCCTCGCACCCTCTCTTTTCCTCGCTCGGTCGAAGGTAAGGCTGTACTTCCCCCGGTCAGAACGCAGCGATGCTGCTGTCACGGTGCAGCGCTGCTGTTCGCACCCAACGCCGGCACCGCTGATTTTCTCCCTCCGTCAGCCGGTCTCTCCTCTCTTTACGTCATTTCCCGATCGAGAACTGATAGCCACCGCCGTCTGTCTTTGCCACTCCGCCGCCGAAGTCCAGCCGCCATTGATCATGAAATAACGGCGGTTTCGCTGTCGCTGTCACATCACAGCACTGCCCCAGCCGCGACTCACCGCTGCGCTTTTGCCCGGAGGAGGTCTCTCCGGTACAGCTGTCGCCGTTCAGCCCCGCATCATCTCACGTAGCTCCAATCTCTTCCTCATTGCTCTTTCTCTCTCAAATTTCGTTTTCTCTAATACTCGGCTTTACTTGAGGTTGATTGAATCTGATAAAACATGGAGTTGTGGGCTATGTATATGTAAATATTGTTGAGTTTTTGAAGGGTAGTGGACAGATTTACGGTAACCATTTTGTATTGGGAAAGAAAAGGTTGAGGGAAAAGTGTCTTTATAAACAAATCGTTGTTCGCATTTGAAGACTGCATAGAGATCTTCATGGATGATTTCACTGTCTACGGAGACTCTTTCGACTCGTGCTGCAACATTTGGATGTGGTATTGGAAAGGTGCCAAGCAGAGAGTCTGGTTATAAATTTTGAGAAATGCCACTTTATGGTTATAGAAGGAATCGTCGTAGGACACGTGGTGTCAGAAAAGGGAATCCAGGTGGATCAAATCCAAACTGCCCTTCTCTACTGATCAGAAGGGAATAAGAGGTTTTCTGGGCCATGCTTTTATCGAAGATTTATCAAGGATTTCGTCAAGATCTCCCAACCCCTTACCAGACTTCTCCAGAACGAGGTGGAGTTCGTTTTCGACGAGCATTGCAAGGCTCTGCACCGATCATTCAAGCTCCTAACTGGGATCATCCCTTCGAGGTGATGTGCGATGCTAGTGACTATGCCGTGGGGGGCGTACTAGGTCAGAAGATTGATGGGAGAGGTACGTGATATTCTATGCATCTAAGACCTTGAATCAAGCCCAACGGAACTATGACACCACCGAGAAGGAGATGTTGGTTGTTGTCTATTCGTTCCAAAAGTTCAGGCAGTACCTACTAGGATCTAAAGTCATTGTCTATACTGATCATGCGACAATTAAGTATCTCATTACAAAGAAGGAGTCAAAACCCCGACTGATCAGATGGGTGCTGCTTTTACAAGAATTTGATTGGGAAGTAGAAGACAAAAAGTGGGTTGAAAGCAAAGTAGCGGACCACTTGAGCAGAATAGTACAAGAAGGGAACAATGAGGATGTGAGAGATCGATTCCCGGAAGAGCATTTGTTGTGAAGTGATTTTCTCCGCAAGGAAGATCGACTGGGAAGAAGTAATGAGGCTCACTGGGCAGGACGCGACAACCAAGGGCAAGGAGAAAGTCGGACAGGAACCCTGGTATGCGGACTTGGCCAACTACCTAGTGACGGGAAAGCTACCAATGGTGCCAAATGTGACAAAGGCTCAGAGGATAAAGATCAAGAGTGAAGCAAAGTATTATTTCTGGGACGACCCATACTTGTGGAAGGCAGGAACCGATCAAGTTATAAGGAGATGTGTTCCTGACTGGGAGCAACGGGATGTGCTAACGCATTGCCACTCCTTGGCATGTGGAGGACATTTCGGGCCAAGGAAGACTGCCAGAAAAGTGCTTGGATAGCGGATTCTACTGGCCGACCCTGAACAGAGACGCATACGAGTTCTGCAAAGGCCGTGATCGTTGCCAACTGACCGGTGGGATCTCCGCAAGGGATGAAATGCCACAAGTTCCAGTGATTGTTTGTGAAGTGTTCGATATCTGGGGCATGGACTTCATGGGTCCTTTTTCCTCATCTTATGGGAATTCCTACATCCTGGAGGCAGTTGACTATGTATCAAAGTGGATAGAAGCTAAGGCCACGAGCACTTGTGAATCTAAAGAAGTCACCAAGTTCCTCAAGAGTTATATATTCAGCCGATTTGAGATACCGAGGGCAATCGTCTCCGGTCAAGGGACTCACTTCTGCAACCGAACGGTCGAAGCATTGATGAAGAAGTACGGGTTCATCACCGCCTATCTAGTCCTTACCACCCTCAAGCCAACGGGCAAGCGGAGATCTCAAACAGGAAAATAAAGAGCATCTTAGAGAAGACAGTCAACCCCTCTAGAAAAGATTGAAGCACAAGGTTGGAGGATGCTCTGTGGGCATATCGGACAGCCTACAAAACGCCTATCGGGATGTCCCCATATCGCATCGTCTTTGGGAAGATGTGCCACTTGCCAGTGGGAATTGAGCACCGAGCGTACTGGGTAGTTCAGCAAGTTAACATGGATGCTAGGGCCTGTGAAGAGGAAAGGAAGCTGCAGCTACAAGAGCTGGAAGAACTCAGATTAGAGTCGTTTGACTCAGCCATGTGGTACAAGGAGAAAACAAAGATGTGGCACGACAAAAATCTGAGAACCAAGAATCTCCAAGTTGGTCAGAAAGTACTACTCTTCCAGTCGAGATTGAAGTTAATGCCTGTGAAACTCAAGTCAAAATGGGCAGGACCTTACATTATCACTGCACTACGTGCTAATGGAGCGGTTGAGATTTCAGGGAGTATCCCTAACTCTGAACCTTTTGTCGTCAATGGGCATAGGTTAAAAATATATAGGGAAAATAAAGAGATGTGTGTAGTGCTTATTGACCAGGTAATATGATTTGTGCTTATTGACCAGGTAGGAAAGGGGTTTGGAGTTCCACCTAGTCAACGTAATATGATTTGTGCTTATTGACCAGGTAAAACTTTAAATACCCTTAGTAATGATATAAATATTGTGAATATTTAGTAATTTAACTTAAGTTAAGTAGGAAAAATACCAAAAAGATGTTCGGATCTTAAATATTAATTTGGAGTCCGTACTGACCACGAGGATATCACTTGGGTGAAACTCTGAATTATATTTAAGAGCCATTTATTTGCTCTATTTCTATTTTTAGCTAGTTGAGAGGGAGGTTTAGAGTGAAATTTGAATTTTGGTGCGTGGTGCAGCTTTGCAGGTGAGTGCAGTGACTGGGAAAGCGCGTGACGCAGAGACATGACAGGTGACGTCCAATCAGCTGCAAGAACGCTCAACCGCCTTCCACCTGAAGCGTCGCAACCTGGTAACCGCCTGCAACCGGTCAAAACCCTCAACTGCCCACCCCACTATAGAATCTCCCACCGCCTACTCCCCTTCACTTTACAAACCATTACCTGCATTCTCTCACCCACAATCACCATCCCACTCCGAAAACTACCACCCCACTCCGAAAAAAAAACCACCTTGAATCACTACCAGAAAAAGAGAACCACCACCGATACAAGCTATGGCAAAGAGAAAGGCAACCGACAATCCAGCATCTACCACCAGCGAAGGTAGATTTAGCAACCGAGCGACAGCCGAATCGCGGCCGCCGAGTCCGCAACGATCACAGCCAACGCTGACGACACAAATTCCGGCAATGGTTCATTTAGACGCACTTGCGGCGTATCTGAGGCAACAGGACCCGAACAAAGATTGGACAACGACCCTGGCCGGATTTAGCCTGACCGGAGGGATGCCGGCGACACCAAACTCTACCCCAACTGCAACCACAGTAAACCCATCCATCACCACCCCAAAAACCCCAAACCCGACATCCGAAAAGACCTCCCCAACAGTAACTGCGCAGTCAGAACCCTCTAACCTTTCTCCCAAACACCAACAAACAGAGCCACTCGACGTTAGCCCACTTTCCGCCTATCAAGATCCCAACTGGGGAGAAACAGAAGAAAAGGAGAGCGGAGGGAGAGTAAGCTAGGGCGAGAAGGATGAAGCAGAGGAGATAATGGCCACTGAAACCAGAGTCGAAGAAGCAGAGAGGGAGGAGATAGATCTGAACGAAATGGCCAAGAGGCAAGGGTTAATGGCGGATGATGAGTTCCAATCGGTTTTGAGCAAGGGAGATAGGATCGTGGTTAACCCTGAAGGGGTGGCTGAGGTACTGGACCTCGCATCCCAGGCAGTAGGGAGAGGGGAAACAACCAGGAAGCAGACGAGTCAGAGGGGTTAGTCCACCAATCCGAGGAGGAGATGACAGAAGAACAACCCGAGAAAGTTGAAAAACTTGAAGAGGAGAGGCAGGAACCAGAAACACAACCAGAGGAAGCGTCAATAGTGTCTAAACCAAAGCCAGTAAAGAGAAAGCTAGTGTTGTAGAGCGACCCCAAGGCAGAAAGGCAGAAACCCCAAAGAGTGTCACAGAGATGCTTAGGAAAGTGGAAGTCAAACAAGGTAGGAGCAAACACAGCAGCAGATGCAGTGGAGGTCTCTAGCGAAGATGAGAAGACTACTCCTACAAATCCTGGGGAGGAGCCCTCGAAAGCTAGCCAGAAGGACACCCAAATTGCAACAGGGGACAGTATCATCAACACCGACTGACCAGAAGGAGAATGCAGACAAGGAGGCTGAGGGTCTGGACCTCGAATCAGAGTCAGTAGGTCGGGAGGAGGTGACAGGAAGCGATACTAGTACCCGCATGGTGACTGAGCCTACTACCCAGGAGGGCACTTCAACACAAGCCGACGAAGAAGGAAAGTCAATAGAAATCGAAGAAAAGTACATCCAGGAAAGAAAGAGAAAGGGGAAGGCCCCTGTCAATACAAAGCAAGTCGTAAAGAAACAGCGCACAACCAATGCCAGCATAGTGATCAGAGAGACAGAAGAAAGAAGGAGGTTAAGTGACAGCGACTACAGTTCCAGCGACGAGTCAGACTCAGAGAGCGATATCTCTCTAGAAGGGGAATAGTATCATGAGCAGCAGCTCCCCGACAACCACCAAGAACTAGTCCACCCTCCGGTAGAGAGGATTGTGTACCGACGGTGGATGGTAGAGCTCACTGATGAGCTTATGGAGGACATGAAGCACTACAACACCAAAAAGCTTCAAGACGCATTTGACGACAAGGAAGATAGCAGCAAGCAAGTCAAATGCGGAAAGGTACTCCACATACCCTCTTTGGATGAGTTGTCTGTTCGTGATTCCTTCCTAGCCAGTATGGAAGCATTGGGTTTTGAGTGGCTGTTAGAGAATAGGGACCCGGAGATATCTGTGAGATTAGCGAAGGAGTTCTTCACCACGTTTAGGTTCCAAGTCACAACGGACCTAGACGAGGTGTCAATTTCCTTCAGGATATTCGGTGGAGAGCTGTCCATGAGTCTGATCGAGTGGACCGTGCGACTGGGAATGTGTAGCCTGGAGGAGGCTATAGGACCAGAATGGAGAAGCCGAGAGAGGGGGGTACCGAGGAGACACATAGACTTTGAGCCCCAGGAAGCCTGGGAGGAGCTAACCCACCCCGATGCTGGTCAGTTCGCCTCCACTACATCCAGATCCACCCATTTCAACAATTCCATGCTCAGACTAGTGCAACTCTACTTGGGCTACAACTTACTGGGACAGAGTAATTCAGCTGCCAGAACATCTATGACTGAATTGTACATGGTGTGGTGCGCTAATCGCGGTAGGAGGCTGCATTTGGGATTTTGGACAGCCTACCAATGCCACCTGATAGCAACCCACCCAGCTAGGAACTTGTCCCTCTGCCACATACTAGGAGCCTTCGTGCCCAACAAAATCATCATAACAGAGGCAAAAGACCTATCTCCGATGTACATGGTCGACGCTCCTGGCCTGTTCGATATACCCTTCTTCGTCCGCACAAACTTGGTATACTACAGAGAAGTGTTGGTGCACGCAGCGGAAGAGCATGTAAATAAATCACATAATAATCAGATCTATTTAGCAGATTATTTAGACAAAATCTATTCGCGTAATTATCACATGTATCATGCTCATAACTTGAATTAATCATGCT
>NC_062965.1:44517368-44609201 GCF_023119035.1 Salvia hispanica
TTAACATCCATTAAATGTAAAACATAACAACATTATGACAAAAATAATCTGTTTTATTCATTGGAAAATAAAATAAGAGTTTTACAGTATTCAATCACTCGAAACGTGATTTCTAGTATACAAACTCTAACAGAGAAGGAGTGCCCCAATTCTACCCGATGGGAGAAGCCCCTGGTGGAAGGGCACAACAGGTCCAAGAGGGGCAAGCTGGGCAGATTGAACAAGCGCAAAGGTTGAGGCAAGAAAATCTGGAGAGGGCAGTCACTGAGCTAGCGGAAGAGAGTAGACAATCATGGGCAGAAATGGCAAAGCTGACAACCCTGATGGAGAGCATACTGAAGGAATTAGCGAGAGGAAAGGAAAGCACTGGAGCTGGAACAAGTAGACATGGAGGCCAGAACGATGCACCCACCGAACCTGAGGAAGAAGAAGGTGAAGAACAAGAGGAAGCAGATGACAACCAACCGGAATCCACTGAAGAGGAACCTAAGTAACCACCTGCACAGACCCCTGCGCCAAGGAGGAGCAGGAGGAACGTCTGATCGAACCACCCCCCAAACTGACCAGTTAGTTTTCTTTTTAATTTTTAGTTTTCTTTTATTTCTGTTTTCTTTTACTTTTGTTAAATAGGTAGAATTATGTGTATTTAAGGTGAGCAAACCCCATTCATAACACTTAGCCTATCTAATAGTCTAAGTGTGAGAAGTAAAGGGTTTGCTACTTCGGTGCATGTGTTTTGTTTATGTTTTCCTTGTGTTCTGTCATAAGCATGTTTACTCACACTTAGCCTACTTAGCCTACTGCGTAGTCTAAGTGTGAGGAGTTTATATGTGTATATAGCATGTTTTGTAATATTCTGTTCTGTTTTGTTAATTCTATGTATATATCTGAAACTCTCCCACTTAGCCTATTACATAGTCTAAGTGTGAGAAGTTTTTAGATATGGTATGTGTTGTTATAAATGTATGTCCGTCATACTAGCCATTCCCATTTTTCACTTCACAGCCCGTATCTGGGGCAGACACTTGTGAAGAGAGAGGGGGGAGCAAATGGCCAGTATGACATGTATATATGTGTTACTTGAGTCAGTGCATGTTAGTGTTTTTAGGGTTTGTTTAGGTCTAGGAATTATGTGTTATTTTTTTTATGAATGGGCTTAAAACTCAACTGCCTCGAACTAACGGTGAGGGGAATTGAGGGAGATAAGGCATGCCGGAAAACAGAAACCACCCCCTCCAGTAACCCCTAGTCAGTATAGATGATGCAAGTATGAAGGAAAAACCCATCCCTTAGGTCAGACACGAAAGCCCTCTTAAAAGGTGAGTTAGAAGCCCAAAGTGGAACTGCTTTCCACTAAACACAGAAAGAAAAGAAGAGTGGCTACCACATGATGTCTAGGGCAAGGTGACCGCGTGTAGCAAACCCTGAAGGCAGTAGGAAACCCCCCAAAAAAAAAAAAAAAAAAAAAAAAAAAATCCTACCCTTAGAACCCCATTTTCTAACCTGATCTATACCCCGAAATAACCCATCAGCCACTGGAACTGTGTGTGTGCAAGGCATAAGGCAAGGAGACAACTGCCCAGGAGGACATACAAAAGAAACCAGCTGAAGAAAAGAAAAGCAAAGAAAGAAGGAGAAAATCGATCTGAAAAAAATCCAGATCCAAAAATATAAGAAGGTATAAGGGTGGCAAAGCCACAGAAAAGAAAATCAAAGAAAATGGTCGCAGATACTTGACCGCAAAAAGAAAAGGAGGAAGAAGGAATAAGGGTGGCGAAGCCACAAGGAAGCTACTGACCAGTTGGAAGCCAATGTCAGAAATTGTCCAGCCGAAGAAGAAGCCCTAGCCAGAAGCCCAAATGCACACAGTTCTCCCACACCGAAATAAGTAGTTAGTTTTTGAACCTTAGAGCCTTAGGAACAACCACCCCAAACATTACAAACCAATAGCCCCGTTACAAGCCTTAAAGACCTTCAGGAGCTGCACGTGGGATCTGAGTCCAAAGCATCTGTGGTTCAGCATTGAGAGAAAACAGTCCTAACATCCCCTGTGAGGAATGAGTGACTGAGTGAACCTAGTGTTTGGCTTAGGATTGTGTGATCCTGACAAGCGGATATACTGACTGGGGAGGAAAAGGGGGGCGGCGGAAGTTCAAGGCTGCCTAAGGCCGGATTGCACCTGATCTCGAGGGGAGGGATAGTTGAAAATATAGCATGTTCTATGTGTTTAAGTTATTTATATGTGTCATGTGTTTGTGTCGTTGTTTGTTTTTTTTTTCTTTGCGTCAGAGTCTTGAGTCTAGTTAGGTAGAGTCGGTCAGGGGGAGTAACCAGGCTCGAATTCGACTTATTTCTTTTTGTTTGTCTTCACGCTTGAGGACAAGCATGTGGTAAGTGTGAGCAGTTTGATAAGTCGTATTATAAGCCTTGGTTACTGGTCAGTATGTCGTGAAATGCATGTATTATCTGCAAAACAGTTGCTCAAGTGTGCAGGATTAAGGGATCCAAGTCAGTAGGAGACGATTCAGGTGACGCAAGTGAAAAGAGCGCTAGAAGGGTGCAATACTGACCAGGATGCATGCCAGAGAAAAGGCTCGAAATGGAGAAGAAGGATAGCTGGGATGATCATTAAAAAGGGCAGAAAAGTCAAATCGTGAAGGAAGTCTACCTTAAAAGCAAGGGCAAGCCTCCTATAAAAGAAGCCACTTGGAGAGAGAAAAAAGGAGAGTTCGGTTGGGAGTTCCAAAGTTCGGTTCTCACACACTTAGTAGAATTCTCTCTAGAAGATCAGTCCTTCAGCATTGTCCAATCTCTCATTCCTCGCCACAGCTATGGTCACTTGACGTCCAAAAGTCTGCCGGAGAAATCACCGTTCTACCGTTCCAGCCAGTTTGCCATAGTAGTATAACAGTATCACCGCCCGGAGTGGCAAAACAATCGTTATTTGCTTTTTAGTTTAACCTTTACCTGCTTTCTTCGTTGGATCTGTTGCAAACATTTTATCTTGGTTGCCTTTTGAAGTACTTAGTGAAGATCCAAACGTTTAAGTTATGAAATTTCTATTCCGAATGTCTCTTTGGTTTGAGTTTGCTTCATTCTGCCTAGGAAAGTTAGATTTAGTTATCGCTTTTAACTTTTAAGTGCGTGCATCTATTTTCTTTCGAGTAAGCTAGATCTGTGGTTGTCGATTGAATTTCGTAGTTATGTTTCAATCTGAGTTTTCGTGCATGAGTATTTCGCTTTGCGTTGTAATTACCACCTTACATGTCAGTCAGTATAGGTAAAACTGCAGTTCCGCCGTCCATCTTGAGTTTGAGCATTTTTAATCAATGGATCTTGAGTTTGAAGTCACAAATCTAAGTTTAGTTATGGTGTTTGTGTTCATATGATTTCTGTTAATGCTTGGTGAAGAAGAAAACGTCAAAATCAACTTTAGTTTTGGACCACTTTACTCTTAAGTTACTTTTGCTTTTGTTCCCTACTTTTCAGTTGTACCTTCCAGACCTGTTAGAAAGCCAACCAGCCACCAGATATAACTTGTTGTCTAAATTTCCTCTTTTAGTAACTGTCTACTTTTCATATACCTCTGAGACACCTTGTCCCCTATATTCACGAACACAACCACATGTCTGTAATTTTCACGCCTACTAGTCAGTAGAGTACCACCTTTATTTCTTACCTAGGTAAAATCTCAACCCAAGCGTGGTAGCTAACCAAAAACACCCAGGAATGTCACCGCAGTATCCGAACGTGTCCATCCTTGTGGGATTCGACTCTTACCTCCATTATACTAATCAGTAGAAGTGGGTTGAGGAAACCTGCACTTTCAGTTGACATCCATTTATCATCATCATTCACATTTTTTATGAGCTATATCTACTTTTTCATGCTATTAAATGCTAGTTGAAAATATGTAAAGGTAGTTTCTTTAAAATAATTCAATTGACTAATGGTTTAAGAAATATAAATGCAATTTTGAAAATACAATTAAAAAATCATTATAAATTTCTTGCTAATCTATAATCTATAATTTATAATTTATAATATATCTGATCTATAATTTATAATCTATAACCTATAAATATATAAACCAACAGTCATTTTTGTGCAAAATTTTGGGAGGAAATCAAAGAGAGTTTCCATCAATTTGCCAAAAATTTGTATGATTGTTTTTAATTCTATTTTCAAAACTATATTTATATTTCTTAAAACCATTAATATGAAGTATTTAAAATTGACAAATTCTACAAAAAAATGTAATGAAATGTGTTTTAATCGTTTTTATGTCATTAACCAATGATTTATTTCTATCTCACATGTTAAAAAATTTACAGAGATTGACTTAATGTATACATTTGCTTTTTATTTAGGTTTTGTGCAAAGCTTCTTAAAGAAGCTATATAACTAATGTAACTTTTGAATTTTTTATTATTATTTTTGATTGATTGTAAATCAGTCAATCAATCAGGCTTTTGTTTTGTACTCCATCCGTCCCTGAAAATTTGTCATCTATTTCCTTTTTCGTTCGTCCCTAAAAATTTGTCACCTTTCACTTTTACCATTTTTGGTAGTGGACCCATATTCCACTAACACATTCTTACTCACATTTTATTTTAAAACTAATATATAAAAGTAGAACCCACCTGCCACCAACTTTTTCAACTCACTTTTTATTACATTTCTTAAAATCCGTGTCGGATTAAATGGTGCCAAATTTTAAGAGACGAAGAGAGTACAATTTATAGTGATGCTTTATTCAATGACAATCTACCATGTCATGTCATGCAACTTAAAGACTAAAAGATTTATACAATATACTCAATAAAATTCATGAAACTAACCTGGAAAACAAAACTTCATGCATAAAAATTACATCGGTTCTTGGTTCTTTCATTTTGGGATTACAGCATAAAATACCTGCACATCGTAATACACAAAATTTAAATTTATATAAATCAAATAGTTAATATGCAATATAAGTAAATGAATGAAGGTATAATGGATTAACATAGAGAGTTCACACACTTCTACTTTGGTGGAATGGTGGAATAATATGTGAGAAAGTAAAGTTTTCCAAAACACGTCTGGCCTCTTAATTAATTTTATCAGCACCTAATTAGTTTTTTTTTAATCTTAATTTGAATTCTCAAAACTTTTATTCATAGAAAATGATAAAGGTTCTTGCTCATCTCCAAAATTTAAGAATTACGGAGTAGCATTTTATCTGCTAGGTCTTAGATTGCTATTAATATAAGTATTGAGTATCCCATTTATTTATTATATCTAATCAATCAGATTGAGTTTCAATGCCATAAGGCCCATAAGAGAAGTTTCATTTGACCTATTAGGTAAATATACTACTACATCATTGTTTTTAACTTGCATTCTACTCACCTTTTTTTAGGAATATAGCCTTCATAAACCTTTTTTACACATGCGAAGCTGATAGCATTTTATGCACCTTTTTGTATATGTCATTTACACACTCCAATCTTCATTTAAAGTGATTATTTTATAATTTATGATATAAATACTTTGTTTCAAGTTTTATAGTAATACTTTGTTTACCTATTAATATTATACTACATTAATTATTATGTCATTTACACACTCCAATCTTCATTTCAAGTGATTATTTTACAATTTATGATATAAATACTTTGTTTCAAGTTTTATAGTAATACTTTGTTTGCCTATTAATATTATACTACATTAATTATTGATTGCTGAAATCTTTTTTCAAATTTATTACTTTACAAAAGCATAGGATTTTAACTTATTTAACCTATCAAATGCATTAATTATTGATTATGTTATTTCAAATAAACTAGTTTTTGGTTGTACAAAATTTGGTCACATAGATTTGTTGATTTATATATAAATTCATCCATAATTGTTTTTTCATTTTTTATATAAATATATTAAACTACTTTAATACTATGCAGCCTACTCAATTAAACAAATGGGAAGCAACTTGTATTCTTTGTACATTCCTCAATGTCCGAAAATAAAGGTTTTCAATCTTTTCATCTTCTATAAAATAAAATAAAACAAAATAAATTTTGTAATGTGCAAATCATTTGGTGGATATGAATTTTGGGGTATTTAAATCACTCAAAACTCTCCTCTCTTTTTATATAAGCGGTGCAAATGTAAATTTTGGTGGAAAACTTTTTAGAGTAAGAAGGATATAAAATAAAATCTGCCAAAAATAGATTAAGTAGAAAAATAAATAATAGTATATCAAAAGAATAGTTAAATTGTGGAGTAATAGGAAATAGTAACTCCAAATTTCCAATAGCTTTAAAATGTCGTATGTTATGTGTAATTAGATGTTTCACCATTTGCCTTCTATTTTATTTTTGTTAAATAAATTTGCTAATTTGGCAGCGTTGCCATGCTTAAATTTTGACTAAATCATCTACCTTTTCACAATTTTAATAAATCAAATCATTTTAATTTGGTGTCAATTAAAATTTTATCCAATTTTATCGTTTTACATAATTAATGATTTTACTGCATAAATTATGCTCGTTAAAATTTTAGAATTATATTACTATATTAAAATAAAAGAAAGAAATGATATTGAATAGAAAAAATGAATGGTGCTTTTTTAGCATCGAGGGAGTAATATTTTGAACAATACTCTATGTAAACTTCTGCAGCCCAATCTCCACTAAAGGCTCGATATCTAGTAATTATCATCCCATGAAATACACGTAATATATGGATTATAACTAAAATAATTCCTAAACTTAATTCCAGCTCTTTGCGCTGCCTATTTCTCATTGTATCTCTCATTCTCTCTCTTCCTTGCAATATACCTGTACTAAGTCAATGGTGAAGAAATGGAGGTTACGTTGATACAGAGCTTCTATTTGTCTCACTTCTCCAAATCTCACTGCATCAACCAAAATATTACTGTATATTGTAGATTTAGTTCATTTGTTCAAATATCACTACCAAAAACCAAAAATAACACTACCATTTAATTAATACTAAGAATGAGGCAAACTCACCATACTTGATCTGGCTCCAAGACAGACTCGCCCAGAAGGAGGCCAACATAGGCTCAAAGCAAGCTTTCCTCCAAGCTTCCACCGACCCACTGTTAGCCACCATAAGGGAGAGTTATAGAGAGAAAAAACGGTAAGATGGTGAAGAGAGAATCATTGAACTGATATTTATAGATCATTTGTACTCCCTCCGTCCCAAGATAAGTGACTTGTATCCTTTTTGGGGTGTCTCACTATAAGTGACCTATTTCCATTTTTAGTAAAAAGTCATCTCTCTTACTTTATTCTCCACCTACTTTATTATCTCTTCTCTCCTCTACTTTTCCCTCTCTCATACTTTACTCTCTCTACTTTAACTTATTTAAATACCATTTCTTAAATCTCGTGCCCAAAAGAAGTAGGTCACTTATCTTGAGACGGAGGGAGTATAATTTATTTTCTCTTGTTTTCTATACATAAATTAAGAAATTAAAAAATATAAAGAAAATTCATAATTTGCAAACTGATTTGATTTCTTTGAATGATTGATAACCTGCATTAGTACCGTTAACTATTGGTCAAAAGATGTAAAAGCAGTCTTTTTTTATGTAATTCTTCTAACCATTGGTTTGGTTGGATGTGGAGTATTATAAGTGAACAAAATTCCATCTGATTTCCCTCCAAAATTTCTAAAAAAAAACTGTGGCTTTATAAATTTATATAGATTAGCTCAAGTCCAATGAAAATATAATTGCAAATAATAAATACCGATAAAATAAAATTCTATAACTTACATATTCAGTATCAAATACAAAAATCAAATGGAGAGTTGTAATATTCCATAAGATTATATTGACAATAATTATCAGTTTCCAAACTAGCATTTACTACAACGGCCCTTAAAAAGATGTCCTTATTTTTGGTGTCTCATCTAAAATTAGAAAACACATACAAAGCATTCAAAAAAAACAAAATAATTTAAGTTAATTTGTCATTCAAAACAATAATACTACTCCTAGAAGAAGAGTTGTATGGTGTAAGCTCCGCAGCCGCGTGCTTAACGGTTGCATTAAGCACGTAACACGTGTAGACGTGCTTAAGTACTAAGCACACTGTTGTTGCTACTCATTAAGATTTAAGAGCATCTTCAACCATTTACACTAAACTCAAACCCATTTTAGTGTAAATGTCACATCAAATATGATTTTATTCCAACCATTTACACTAAACTCAAATTTAAAAGAATTCTCTATATTATGCTTTTTTTACTCACAAAATTTGAAAAACTTTTAGGTTTGAGTTTAGTGTACACCTAAATATATGTATTTTTTTCCCAAAAATCAAATATTAGTTTTGGAGTACTATCGGAACTAATTACCTATTCCATTTTAAGTTTTAATTTACCCTTGGAGATGGTCTAAGAACAGTATACTCACCAACGACTAAGTGTTTGAGTATACAACAAGGTTGATTATTGGGTGACTAACATGTGGCCACTCATTTTGATTTTTTATTTTCATTTTTCTTTTTATTTATATATGATGAGGCTCGTTTCATGCATGGTTTTATAGGTGTTTATTACATTAACTGGGTTGATAATGTGCGAAAAAGTGGTGAATTTAAGTGTGCAGGGGCTATAAAATGAAAAAGCGGCAAGTGCAGGATTAACTTGATCAACTCGGAAAAGGAGCAAAAAATGGCCAAATATGAGGACAAAGTGATCAGTTGAAGACAAACGGATCAAGAGAACCTAGATGGGATGACAATGCCAGGCAGCCATGCTAGTTGATCAAGCTAGATCAAGCAGATGGTGCAAGCTGATCAAGTGGGCGAAGTTGAATTGACCATACCAGGCGGCTAAGAAGTTGATCAAGTGAAGACATAAGCTGATC
Organism: Salvia hispanica; assembly: GCF_023119035.1. Classification (NCBI taxonomy): domain Eukaryota; kingdom Viridiplantae; phylum Streptophyta; class Magnoliopsida; order Lamiales; family Lamiaceae; genus Salvia; species Salvia hispanica. Next base: position 44,526,256 of record NC_062965.1, read on the forward strand.
AAGCCAACAAGTTCATCAAGTGAAGACACAAGCTGATCAAGTTGGTCAAGTTGATCAAGAGGAATTCACACATGAGGACGTATCTGCTGAATCTCCTAAATGACTGCAAGGGTAAAATGGTCAAGTCAGACGAGAAGTTGCCTTAGGGTTGAAGATTGAAGCCGCTGTATAAATAGAAGTTATCAACAATAAAGTAGGAGCGCTTAACGCTACGGTAGTTTAGGTAGGAAGCTTTCTTAGATTTGTTTAGTTTAGATACCACTTTCTTAGCGTTGTAGTTCCGGCGGAGGAATTGACAACTCCGACGTCGGGATTACATTTAATTTAATGTTTTCAAGACTTTAGTGTAAATTTATGGCGTGTTGGTCGTTTCGACAGTAGAATTGACGCCTCCATCTTAGAAGCTCATTCACACCTCGCTTTGTAGTTAGATTTAATGGGCTCGACAAAGGAATTGACGACTCCGACGTTGGACCTCACTTATTTCCAATTTATTGAAGCTTTGGTTATTTCATTTCGTGTTAACATTTAATTTCATGTTTTCAATGCTTTAGTGTAGATTAATAGGTTGTTGATCGTTTCGACGGTGGAACTGACGCCTCCATTTTAGAAGCTCCTTCACCACCTTATTTTCTAGTTAGATTTAATGGTTCGACAAAGGAATTGACGACTTCAGCGTCAGATCTCGCTTATTTCCAGTTTTATGATGCTTTAATTTATTTTCATGTTTTCAATGTTTAGTGTAAATTTACAGTGTGTTGGCCGTTTCAACGGTGTAATTGACGCCTCCATCTTAGAAGCTTCTTCACACCATGCTTTCTAGTTAGATTTAATGGTTTCGACGGAGGAGTTGACAACTCTGACGTCGGGGTTGAAGGGGTTGGCAGCGGAAGCGCTCACATAAATCAATTACATAATAATTCTGATCTATTTAGCGGATTATTTAGACAAATTCTATTCGCGCAATTATCAGATGTATCATGCTCAAAACTCAAATAAAACAAGCTTTAAATTAATTGAAACCTAAAACATGCTTTTCTAGGGTTTAGCCATTATACCTTGAAGATTCTCCAAAGAATCAAAGATGGCTAGCGTCTTCTCCACGTGAAGATCTTTAGTACAAAACCACGGATCTTCTGTCTGGTTCCCGGACTGTAAAATGATATCAGGGTGGGCTGATCTCACCAGTATACTAAGACTTAAATAAAGAAGACAGAAATCCTATCCCACAAAGGAGAAAAATTCGACCACTCCTAAGAATAGGTGGGTGAAAATTTTGAGTATAAATTAAGTGTATTTTTTGTCTCCTTTATTCTCCTATTTATAATAAGTTACATATTGGGCCCAGACAGGGATCTATGGAAGGCTATGGATATGGGCTCCTCCAATTATCTTTTTACTAATTAAATTAAACCCAATTTAATATAAGCTTAAAATTAGAATATTACGAGCAGCCACTACAGAAGTAATATTGCACTCCCCATCCAAATCCGAAATTATAAGTACTTTGGGTTTCCATTACTTGATATTTATTTCCCGCGCTTAAGATAGAAACATCCATTAATTAATTATTGTCTGCTATGGACTTAATTAATTAATATCTTATTTATTCCAAGAGAGGACTTAGCAAGAAAAACTTATTTATTATTCATAGAGTAATTAAACTCCAACTAGCTAGGTTCCGAATAATAAAACCTTATTTCAAGCTTGTCTTGAGGATGTTATCAAACAAGACTCACCTCGCGCACGATTCAACATAATAGCAATCCTAGTACCGCTATATATTAATCATCACTACCCAATATACCAGGCTTATCATTGGGTTGCGAAAAATCCGCACCATTTGGTAAGTCAAAGTAGTGCATATATAATACCGTATGTTCAATGCTAACGTACATTGATTGAGAAATAATTTACGAGACCTCGTCTTTCAGTAGATAGCATAAAGACTGTCTCGCTGTTAGATCCATTCAGTGCTATACCACACCAATGTCATCTTATTTCAGTAAGGCTTAGAAATAATCGGATTGACATTGCAACCTTTCACGATAGGTAGTCTAAGTCTATCTAGGTTGTGAAATTATTCTTTTTCTTTGTTTAGAACTGACCTTGTTGCCTTAAAGTGAACGACGCCCACAACCGGTCTACTAAAATAAAGACTTAGACTTTGTTAAGTTACTTATACATTTAAATAGGTAATAAATATCCATTAAATGTAAAACATAACAACATTATGACAAAAATAATCTGTTTATTCCTTTGGAAAATAAAATAAGAGTTTTAACAGTATTCAATCACTCGAAAGGTGATTTCTAGTATACAAACTCTAACAGGGGTTACATTCCATTTCATGCCTTCTTAGTTAGGTTAGTTTAAGCTCTCAACCCCGTTTAAAAATTCAAGTTTCCCACTCTAGTAATTAAATCCATACTCCAGTGGTTAAGGCGTGGTGGCTAACACCAACCCCGTGTCGTAGAAACAATATCGAGTGAGTCCATGGTCTCTGTGGGTTCGACCCCGCTCTTGCCGCTTATACTTGGTATGTTTGTTGCAAAAGTGAGAAACTATAAATCTTATTGAAAGGAGGGACACGTGCAAAAACCCCGCCCTTCAATATACTTACTCATATTCCTACAATCTGATTTCCCACTTAAAATTTTCTCTATTATTTTTTTAATTAAATTATAATATAATTTGATTAATTATGTATTATTCCCTCTGTCCCACTTTAGGAGTCCCATTTGGAAATGTAAATGCAAGTTGGTGAAAAAAGATAGTGGAATGCATGTCCTACTTTTTTATGTTTGTTTTATTATAAAATGTGAGTAGGAAAATTTTAGTGGAATGTGGGGGTCTAATACCATTTATTGAGTATTCCAACCGAGACTCCTAAAGTGGGACATTCAAAAATGATTAACCGGAACTCCTAAAGTGGGAGAGAGGGAGTAATTTTTAGTGCATTAGTGAAATTATGAATTTGTAAATGAATTAAAGGGGTAATTTCAATTTGTCTTGGGTTAGAATTCTCAAAGTCTATAATATAGATACAAAGCCATTGGTTTTTTATGAGAGGGTGAGGTGTAGTTATAGGAATCATGGATAAAATGTGAGCAGTCAATGGAATTTGACCAAATAATAAATGTGATGAGACATTTAATTCTTTGAAATTAAATGCTACAGCATCGGTCTACGTTCCGCGTAGATGATCGTACTATATTCACTTTTTCAAATCCGATTCCCGGTGAGTGAGAAATAGTAGATAAAAGTTGGGCACGATTGAGCTTTATTTAAGCTTGGAGTCTTGAGTGTAGGGAGCAATCAACTAGTGTTAGTTGTCCCACATTGGTGGTGAGAGCCTCCTTTTGAGGTGTATAAGTTAAGTGATCTACTACACTTAATAAATTCAAGTAGATCAAGTTGGGCTGAAGAACCCCCAAGCGCGCGCCGTCGCCCGCCCGTGTCCGTGGACTTGGACTTGGTCTTTGAGTGGTTTATGGTCTTCAGGCTCCTGGTCCTTGCCAAGGGATTACTTTTTGGACCAACGACCTGATCAAGTTGTAGAACCGTCATGATCAAGCTAGCGGAGTCCAGTGACCTGATCAAGCTAGCGATGTGATCATGCTGGAGCTGGCACAGACCAGGGAACTGATCAAGCTGATTGCAGACTTGATCAAGTTGACACTCACTTCAGGATGTATATGTCCAGTTACATCCAAGATTCAAAATCTGTAATGTTTTGTAACCCCCGACGGTTACAGACTCTGTTTTATGATCCCTGATGACAACCATCAAGGTGGTTGACCTCTGCAGGTGAATTGAACCTATAAATAGGCTAGTCATTCTAGCATTCTAGAACAACTACGAACATTGGAATTCATGAGAATTCTGCATCTTAAGCCCTCTTCCTCTTTTGCATTGTTTTTCTGTCATAAGCTCTGCCCCTCTCCTCCATCCAGTTTGCCGGAGCTCTATTGATAGTGGTGCTGCTTTACCAGAGACGTAGCCATTTTATCTTTGGGGACGAAACATCAATCCGAGAGCACTACCGGGGCGTATCTCGTCTTGCGGAAAGAGGACTCCTCGACTCGGCTAACAATACTTTACGGTTTATTGTTTTGAATTCTTCATTGTAATTTCATATCAGTTTAGTTTCCTTTTATTCTTTCTTTTGGGTTGTATTACGTCCGACTAGTGTTTATCTCTTGTAATCATAGAATCTCCAACAATCGCAAGACGAGATATAACCTGTTGTTGAAGGAGTTTGGACTTAACTGAAACTTATACTTTCGAAACCTTAATACTTTTGGTTGGAGATGTCAATTGAATCGAACAGCGTCGTTGCCACCACCGCCGCCACCATCTCTTCCACCGTGGTGACCACTGGACCGGTCAACACGTTGTCGATTCCATCGATGATGCCAACTCTCGGGCTCTATCCATCTTCATCAACTATCCCTTGGGAGTTTGTTAACCCATTTGGGCCCACTGGTGGATCCACCTTGAGTGGATCAGTTGGCTCCACTTTTAGTGGTTCCATCGGATCCTTTATTGGATCGAGTGTTGGGGCCTTCGGGTCTCACACGAGTGCTGGGGCCTTCGGGTCTCACACGGGTGGCGGTTCCTTCAGGTCCGATACGACCATGGCGGGCTTTATGCCCAACATGAATGGTGGGGCCTCTATGCCCAACCATGTTCTTGGGTCGTTCGGGGGAAACGAGATTGGTTCCTTCCATGGACCAAGTGCGGCACCATAGGCACCAAGAATGATGTCACCTGCTGAAAAGCCACCAAAATTTGGAGGATGTTGGACCAAGTGGTACCAGAAGATGTTGTTCTACTTGACAACATTGCACGTCGCCAAATTTCTCGCGGAAAATGGGCCGCCCGCGCCAAGTGATCAAGAGACGAGGCTCGAGATCATGGCAGACTATGAAGCATGGCGCAAAGGAGATTATCTTTGTAAAAATTTCACTCTAAGTGCTTTAGATGATAGTTTGTACAATGTATACTCCGTTTTAACCACATCCAAAGAGATGTGGGAAAACCTAGAAAAGAAGTACAGTATCGACAATGTTGCAGGTACAGAACATGTTGTAGTATCCAAATTTATGGACTACAAAATGGTCGACTCTCGACCAGTCATGGAACAAGTTCAAGAGTTCCAAATGATCATCCACGGACTCGTGCTTGAAGGGATGACTTTGCCCGACAACTTTGTACGGTGCATACTCATTGAGAAGCTTCCTCCTAGCTGGAAGGACTTCAAGCTCTACCTCAAGCACAAGCGAAAGAGGATGACACTTGAAGACTTGATCGTGAAACTGCGCATCGAGGCCGATGTGCGCAAAAGTGATCAGAAGGTTAAGGTTCACTTGAGGCCAAAGCCAACTTGTTGGAGCGGGACGGTCCCTCCAACAAACGGTCTTGCCCAAATCAGAAGGACAAAGGGAATGGGAAACAGCCTGCAAAGAAATTTGAAGGCGAGTGCCAAAGAAGTGTGGCAAAATTTGGCCACTTTGCCAAAGACTGTCGTAGCAAGAAGAAGAAGCCTTGAGAACGAGTTCAAGGACTGGGATGAAGGTGACCTCGTTGTCGTGGTCACCGAAGAAGTGAACCTTTTGGATAACAAGGGTGGTTGGTACATTGACACCGGCGTTACTGCTCATGTCTGCTCCAACAGAAGCAAGTTTGCCTCCTACATTCTTGTGGAAGGGAGGAAGATCAATATGGGGAATCAAGCATTGTCCGACGTACTCGGCATCAGAAATGTGATTCTCATGATGACGTCCGGCGTCACAATTACTTTGAAGGTTGTGTTGCATGTCCCGGACATCCGCAAGAACCTAGTGTCAAGATCAATACTAGTTAATAGGGGGTTTAAACTTGTATTTGAGTCCGATAGGTTGTGTAACCGATTGACTTTTCAAGCTTAGTGTGGCAACTCAAAGTGTCATGAAGCCATTGGCTAATAATAATAAAACATTTATTTCCTCTTATTAGACTGACTGTTCAAATTTGTGGCATTGTAGATTGGGACATGTAAATTCAAAAGCCGTAAAAAGATTAGTAATTTTAGATTTACTAAAGGCAATTGAAGTGGATACCTAAGACAAATGTGAAATATGTCTTGAAGCTAAAATGACTAAGTTACCATTTCACTCAGTTAAACGGAAAACGAAACCCCTTGAATTAATTCACACGGATGTATGTGATTTAAAGATGTTGCAAACTAGAAGTGGTAAAAATTATTTTATCACTTTTATAGATGATTGCACAAGATACTGCTACGGTTATCTTTTAAGAAATAAAGATGAAGCAATTGAAGCGTTCAAAAATTATAAGAACAAAGTTGAGAATCAACTTGGTTGTAAAATCAAAGCGATTCGAAGTGATAGAGGAGGCGAGTATGTAGCCCCATTTGAGGAGTTATGCAACGCAAGTGGTATAATTCATCAAACAACTGCTCCATATTCACCACAATCTAATGGTGTTGTAGAACGCAAAAATCAAACTCTAAAAGAGATGATGAATGTGTTGCTACTAAGTTCAGGATTACCCCATAACATGTGGGGAGAGGCTATCTTGACAGCCAACTATATCCTAAACAAAATTTCACTCAAAGGAAAGGACACCACTTCTTATGAGTTGTGGAAAGGAAGACAACCATCTTACAAATACCTCAAAGTGTGGGGGTGTTTGGCGAAGGTGATGGTTCCCCCGTCCAAGTAAGTTACAATTGGCCCTAAAACAGTCGATTGTATCTTCATTGGATATTTACTTAACAATAGTGCATATAGATTTGTTATTCACAAGTCTGAAATATCGGCTATAACAGTAAGAACAACAATCGAGTCAAGGAATGCCGTATTTCTAGAAAATACATTTCCTTGCAAAGACAAAGATGAGGTCACAACCAATTCTGAAAAAAGAATTGAAGATGAGACCACTAGTTCTAAATTAGTGGATGAAGAACCCGAATCGCGTAAGCGTGCAAGGCCTGATCCAAGTGATGCAGTACTAAGACGTGACAATAGGGTCAGAACACCACAAACATTTGGTCTTGACTACATTGCTTTTATGTTGGATGAAGAACCAACGTCAATAAAAGTAGCATTTGCTGGCCCAGACGGGTTACATTGGAGAGAAGCTATTCAAAGTGAAATTTACTCAATTTTGTTTAACCACACTTGGGTGTTGGTTGATCTACCCGAATGTGCTAAACCTTTAGGGTGCAGGTGGGTACTTAAAAGGAAATTTAAGGCCGATGGAACGGTGGATAAATATAAAGCCCGGCTGGTGGTAATGGGTTTTAAAAAAAAGGAAGGACATGACTTCTTCGATACCTATTCACTTGTAACGAGGATTACATCTATATGAGTGCTTCACGCGATTGTTGCATTGCACAATCTTGAGATTCATTAAATGGATGTTAAGACTGCGTTTCTAAATGGTGAATTAGAAGATGAAATCTATATGGAACAACCTAAAGGGTTTGTAGTACCTGGACAAGAGAAAAAGGAATGCAAACTCGGAAAGACCCTATATGGATTCAAACAAGCGCCATTGCAATGATACTTGAAATTTGATAATGTGATGTTATCAAATGGGTTTAAAATCAACGAGTGTGACAAATGTTTCTATATTAAGAGCACTGATAACAAATATGTTATATTGTGTCTTTACGTTGATGACATGTTAATCATGAGTAGTAACACTCAAGTGATTAACGCGACAAAAGCCATGTTAAAGAGAAATTTTGACATGAAAGACATGGGTCTAGCCGATGTAATTCTTGGAATGAAAATTCTAAGAACATCCAATTGAATCATCTTAACCAAATCTCATTATGTTGAGAAAATATTGAAGAAATTCAATGCCTATGATGGCACGCCGGTTAAGACTCTAATTGAACTCGACGTTCACTTGAGCAAAAAACAAAGGCGAACCCGTTGCGCAAGAAGAATATGCACGGGTCATTGGGTGCATTATGTACTTGACTAATTGCACTCGGCCGGACATTTCTTGTGCCGTGAACAAGTTGAGTCTTTACACGAGTAATCCAAGCAAAGAGCATTGGAGAGCTCTAGTAAGGGTTTTGAGATATTTTAAACATACACAAAATCATGGGCTACACTTTTTGAGATACCCCTCGGTACTTGAAGGGTACTATGATGATAATTGGATATCCGACAATAAAGACTCACTTTCAACAAGTGGATACGTCTTTACTATTGGGGGTGGTGTTGTCTCGTTGAAATCCATGAAGCAGACATGCATAGCCCGATCAACCATGGAATTGAAATTCATAGCTTTGGATAAAGCTGGTGAAGAAGCCGAATGGCTCAAGAACTTCCTTGAAGATATTCCATGTTGGTCTAAGCCAGTGCCTCCAGTGTTGATTCACTGTGATAGCCAAGCCGCTATTGGAAGGACAAATAATGGCTTCTATAACGGTAAGTCTCGGCATATTCGTCGACGACATAATACCGTGAGACATTTGATCACAGTAGGGGTGATAGGGTGTTGGAAAACTTACCTTATGGTGAGGCTAACTCTATGACTTTTAATGATTCCTAAGGATCTCAGGGAGATTGAGTTCTCAAAGAGACCGAGTAGGGCAAGATACTCGAATGGCTGCTTCAAAATACACACTTATGAATCCAAAGTGGTCTCCAAGGCCGCAAATGACACAAAACGTGAGAACGGATGAGGTTAAGGTGTTTAAGTGTTAACACCATTGTCTCGGTGCACGCCGTGGAGGACTAGTTCAAAGCATCGTGCTACTAGGCCGCCTGTGTATCCGATGGCGTTGACTATGGAAGGTTCAAAGCTAAAAACTATCTATCCTTATGCTTATATACCTCTCGAGGGTTGAGCTTGTGTCTGCATGCATATGCATTTGGCAATTTCCACTCATGTGGGGGATTATTGGAATCATAATTAAATGTGTCCAGTCAATGGACTTTGACCAAATAATAAATATACGAGACATTTAATTCTTCGTAATTAAATGCTACACCGTTAGTCTACGTTCCGCTTAGATGATCGTAGTATATTCACTTTCTCAAATGTGATTCCCGGTGAGTGAGAAATAGTGGATTAAAGTTGGGCACGATTAAGCTTTATTTAAGCTTGGAGTCTTAAGTGTAGGGAACAATCAACTAGTGTTAGTTGTCCCACATTGGAATTGAGAGCTCCTTTTGAGGTGTATAAATTAAGTGATCTACTACACTTAATAAATTCTAGTGGATCGAGTTGCGCTGAAGAGCCCACACGAGCGCTCCGCTGCCCACCCGCGGTGCCGCGCCGCGCCGCACCGCGCCCGTGTCCTTGGACTTGGACTTAGATGTTGGCAATTGGTCTTCGGGCTCCTGGGCCTTGCCAAGGGATTACTTTTTGGACCAACGACCTGATCAAGCTGGCAGAGTCCAGGTGAACTGATCAAGCTAGCGATGTGATTAGGCTGGAGCTGGCACAGACCAGTGAACTGATCAAGCTGATTGTTGACTTGATCAAGTTGACACTCACTTTAGGATGTACATGTCCAGATACATCCGAGATTCAAAATCTGTAACGTTTTGTAATCCTCGGCGGTTACAGACTCTGTTTTATGATCCATGATGACAACCATCAAGGTGGTTGACCCCTGCAGGTGAATTGAGCCTATATATAGGCTAGTCATTCTAGCATTCTAGAACAACTACGAACACTAGAATTCACAAGCATTCTGCATCATAAGCTCTCTCTCTCTTCTGCATTGTTTCATGTCGAAAGCTCTACCCTCTCCTCCATCCAGTTCACCGGAGCTTTGTTGTTAGCGGTGCTGCTTCACCAGAGACGTAACCGTTTTATCTTTGGGGACGGAACGCCAATCCGAGAGCACTAACAGAGCGTATCTTGTCTTGTGGAAAGAGGACTTCTCGACTCGACTAACAATACTTTACGGTTTATTGTTTCAAATTCTTCATTGTAATTTCGTTTCATTTTAGTTTCCTTTATTCTTTCTTTTGGATTGTATTACGCCCGGCTAGTGTTTTATCTCTTGTAATCACAAAATCCCCAATTACAGTTGTCACAAAAATTCCTTGTGTTGAGGGATCTAGAATCTTTTTGGAATGGTATTGCGATTTGGGGGATATGTTTTTTTTTTTGGTAATCCATTGTTTAGGAAGGCCCTTCATATAAAAGTAGAGCTTAGACAAGAGATAGTTTGGCGTAAACAAGGAGTGGATAAAATTTGTGTGTTGTATGTGCGCACATCACTTGTAAGAAGATATTGATTGTCTTTCGTGTTCAATTGGCAATTTTCTCTTTTCAATGACTTGGAATTAAATTGGTGGGTTATAAATAAACTAAGATTGATTCAAAATTCGCTCATGGAATAATTTTATTTCATCGTCATCACCACGTTTTTTATTCATCCACACGGCTGATAGTTTGTTTTCGTGATTATGCATAAAAATGTCCAAATTTAGGCTACGACCATCTCCGATCATTTACACCAAATTCAAACTCATTTTTCAATATGTCATACCAAAAAGTAATTTTACTCTAATCATTTACACTAAATTTAAAATTTATACTATTTTTGTGTTTTTCACAAAAAATACCATAAATAGATTTGAGTTTGATGTATGGTTGAAGAAGATTTCTATACTAAAACTCATTTTTAGAGTATGATGGGAGATGGTCTAAAAAAAAAACCATGTAATGTACAAAAAGTGCGTTTGCTCTTACGTGAACTTCATATACTACTAATAAGTTAGGATATTTACATTAAGCTTTCATATTCTTAAGGACATCTTTTAAATTTGCAACATTTGATACCTTAAACTGCAATCATATTATATGCTGTAAAAAATAATACCAGTAATAATTAGATATGATAATGATAAATGTACAATATACATAATCAAACATTTTAGGTATAGGACTATATTACTCCCTCCGTCCCATTGAAGAAGATCCACTTTCCTTTTTGGTTTGTCCCAATCAAGATGACTCATTACTTAAAATAGAAATCTCTTTATCTCTACTTTATTTCCTCTCTCTTACTTTACTCTCTCCACTTAACACACAAAATAAAGTTGCATAAAATCTCGTGCCGTCCAAGGAAGGGGTCATCTTCCTTGGGACGGAGGGAGTAATAGATTTACTTTTTATCGAGTATACATAACTATTTCTAAATCAAGCTCAAAAAAACATTTGAATTTTTCATATACTTTTCATTAATCTAGTTTTTATTACTAAAACATAATGTACTTAATAGTAAATTTCTATTCCATCCGTCCATAAAAAATAGAGTAATTTGTATATGACACAGGTTTTAATGCAGAATTGATAAAGTAAGAGAGAAGGGGAGAAAGTAAGAGAGAAGGAGAAAAAGTAAGTGAGAATTAGTGTTGTGGAATGATGTGTAGGGTTATTATTTGTTGAAAACTTTCTATAATAATTGTGCTCGATTTTTTGTGGACGGCCAAAAATAATAATTGTGCTCTATTTTTATGGACGAAGGGAGAATATAAATTTAATTTGAAATATCGGAGTATTATTATGTACAATTATCTTTATTCAATTATTAGGCTTGATTTGGGTCTACCAATAATTCTCTGTGGGCCTAATGAGAAAGAACAATAATATCCTACTCTTCTGAGCCTTTAATATCTGGTCCACATTTTTGAAAATTTTGGGCTTCAAATAACACTATATTTTATTCATAATTTACAGAGGGACGTCCATTATTTATATCTCTTTCTACTATGACATTACAGAACAAACTTTATATTTTCAAAATGATGCGAATTTAAGTATTATTCTGACATCTTACTCAAACAAAAAATGAAAGTAAAATTTAAAAATTTCAGATCGTTTGAAACCATATATTAATCCCTTCAAAGTTCAAACTAAAAAAAATAGTACTACTATAATCTTTTAGTTATGCACGAGTTTTAATATATAGTTGATAAAATAATACTACATTCAAAATAGGAAGAGAATGGATAGTGGAAAGTAGGATCCACATTATTATTAGTGTAGGACTGTAGTTGGATTTTCAAAATTAAAAAGTTCATATTACCTTCGTCCCACTTAAGATGTGCATATTCTTGAATGACACAAAGTTTTAGGAGAAATTATTTTAAGTAATAAAGTAGAGAGATGAAAGGTAGTTAAGTGTTTTAATGAAGAGATGAATTTGTTTCTAAATATGAAAATAGGACATCTTATGTGAGACACAAAAATGGAAATGTGTACATTTTGAGTGTGACATATGAGGTACTTTTCAAGAAAAGAAATAGTAATTCATATTTTTCAGGGATGGAAGGGATAGTATGCAATTTGATTTTTCACTTGCAAAATCAAGAAGGGATTGTGCCTAAGATAGCAATTTACGCTAAAAATTCTCACGGAAGGGAAAATAAGTAAGAGCACTTGCTGCCAGGACGACACGGGGTGAGCCCTGTTACGAGTGGCTTGCCTCGCCAAGCATTCAGTGGCGGACGCATGAATTTTTTTCAGTAGGGGCTCCATTGCCCAATGTCCTATTTTGATTCGACATGGCTTTATAAAAAAATACTTTTACTTATTATGTTTGCACTTTCATTTTATTTTTATTATTTTTAGTAAATAGACCGTCCATTTTAAAAAAGTAGACTCTGGTTCAAAAATTTCGTAACTTTTCTTTATATTTTTATTAAAAATGCATAGTTAAGAAAACACATAACAAAAAATTATGTGAAGTAATAGCACAGTATACAATTATAAAATCTATGAAAATTTCATAAATATTTTTTTTTTGCAAGAAACTATTTAACAAATACCTAATCAAAAGAATGAAACAATTCATATTTACCTATTCCTTTTCTTATCCTCGAATGTTAATAAAGAAATAAAGAATGATAAAAAAAATAAATTTCTGCATAATTTAATTAAAACAAAGAGAAAAGAAATAATTAGAAAATTGAATAGAAACAACAAAAAACAGCGCTTAAAAAGAATTAAAGGTTCCAATGTAGAAAATGATAGATAGAATTAAAATGATCAAAATAGTTATATTTTACTCCCTCCGTCCACGAAAATTCGTCCCGGTTTGATCGGGCACGGGTTTTAAGAAATGTAATGAAAAGTGAGTTGAAAAAATTAGTGGATTGTGGGTCCTACTTTTATATATTAGTTTTATAATAAAATGTGAGTAGGAATGAGTTAGTGAAATATGGGGTTCACTACCAAAAATGATAAAAGTGAAATGGGACAAATTTTGGGGGACGGACGGAAATGGAAAATTGGGACAAATTTTCGTAGACGGAGGGAGTATTACGTTGTGAGTGTGAGAGAGGGAGAGAAAGAGAGTGAGAACCTGGTACAAATCAGTTCACGGCTAAGGACAGTGGCGGATCAGGAGGGGGCGGTCGCCCCCTCCGTGCGACTAATTTCTTCTTATCCGGACGTAAAATTACCATGTCCGCCCCCTCCGTTTGCCCCGACGTCGCCCCGAAAATCGAAAAAAATTGTCATTTTCGCCCTAAACCAACCTACTAATATATATTTCGCCCCCTCCGTTTATCGATCCTGGATCCGCCACTGGCTAAGGAGTAGCTTACCAATTCCTCTAAACATCACAAGACACATGACTAGAGATTGGTTCGAGGATATTTTCAGATACAACAATAGCAGAGGCTTTCTAGGAGTGTACATCTCTTTCAAGCGCAGGAAGCACTCCTCCAAACTGTTTGGTTTTGCCCGATATCAAAATGAGGAAGAGGCGAAGTAGGCGGTGCGTAAAGTTGATGGATTAGAAATCAGAGGCAGCAAGCTGAGAGTAACCTTGGCAAAATATGCGAGCAACGAAAGTGCGCCAGTGAAGAATTACTCGGGAAGCCAAATGAAAAATGGGAAGCCGGATGAAGGTTATGTTATCCCTCGGAGTACACGAGGTCAAGTCGACGGACGGAGATTTGCAGACGTGGTGAAGAGGGGAAACAAGATTATTTCATAACAACAATGCAAAAATGAAGAATTTTTTGAGAAACAGGAAGAAACTCACCAGAAGATCACCACCTTCCCAGTCGACGAAAATCTAAAATGGCTCAAGGGATCCTTAATCGGATTCACAAAGAGCACAGTGAATGCGGAAGCAATCGCTATTGGCCTCGCAAAAAACCAAGTCCAGTATGAGAATATGTCGACGTTATAGTACTTACCTTAGCTTCAGAAGACAAGATGAATGAAGCATTGAGAAAGCAATCAACACTCAGGGGTGATTCGATTACAAATCTACGAAGGTGGAGAATGGATGATACATGCTACACGGGAGAAGGAAAATGGTTTACATGCCTCTTCAATGCTGGTCAGAAAGGTCATTCACGATGATCGGGAACATGTGGGGTAAGGTGCTGAAGGTGAATATGAAAAAGAATTTTGAACAGCCAGAAATCCTCATTGAGATGGGAGCGAAGGTGGACGATAGCACGACAGAGCTGATCACAACTCTGGTGTGTACGGATTTGAGTTTCCCAATAGTGCTCGTAGCAACTACAAATTTTCCTTCCCAGATCGACAAGGGAAAACGGCCAGTGCTGGGGTACCAAAGCCAAAGGCAGGAGAGTAGGAGCAGTGGCAGCAGAAATGAAGATGACCGGAAATTGGACAGTGGCGACGTCCCAACACAAAACTGCAGTGCTGCATATTGGGAGAGAGCTAGACAGGCACTGCAAGACGAGACTATTCATCTTCTGCGGGTGCTGCACGCTCAAGACAGCAGCCCTAGTTCTGAAAAGCTAATCATTGCCTTCCGCGGTTGTGTTGGATCAAGAAGTAAGGCCCATTACAATTGATATTTTATTGAACCAAAGTCTGGAAGCTGAGCCCAACAAGACAACAAGATGACAAAGGTTATGATTTGGATCTAGAGTGGGCCATAAAAAATGACATCTTCAATATTGAGGGAACGAGTATTATGAATTTAATGGCCCAAGAGAAGAAGATAGCACAAAGCCTTGAGAAGAATCGTAGAAGTGAATCTACCAATCCCACTCAAGAGAAGAGGCAGCTGCACGAAGAAGACACTCAATTACTTGTATCCTCGAACACCCCAACCAATTCTGATGCAAAATTGGCCATTTTGCAAATAAAAGGGAGTCACCAATATACGCCTAGCAACACCCCATCAGAGATGACACAATTCAACAGAGAAGGGCACCAAAAATCCAGAGTGAAGGAGTCAGAGAGTTTGAAGGATTTCAGACAGAAAATAGCCGAAAACTTGCAAGCAACGGTGACGACTACCAGGTGAATGAATTGGAGAAAACATCAACTACTCATCGCCATTGTGTGGAGGGAAATAGTTATGGGCTGAAAGAATACAATCTGACCAATATGGAACATGAAGCACTGGAGATTGCAGAATCTGAGTCAACTAGAGATTTTGGTGATGGGAGGGAGGAGTCTGGTCGGAATCTTAGACCAAGCCCAACACAGAGTTGTCATGGATTGTTAAAACCATCGGGTGAAGATCATGATGTTCCTATCATTGAACTTACCCCTTTATACGACAATGAACCGCCTTTCCCCCCAGGGTTTGAGCCCCAACTTTGTATGGACTCAGAAGATATGGATGTTGAAACGCGGCCTATGCAAAAGAAAGAATATAGCCCTTTGGTTCGGCCAGGTCAAAGCTCAGAGGAGACAAATCCAAATACAAATATTTTGAACAGAAGAATAACAAGGAGTTCAACTAAAGCGATGGAGAGCCCGGAGATGAGAACTAAGAAGAAAGTGGAGGCCATCGAGACTTGGGATCTTGGAAAAAAACTTGGACTCTACGCCGAAGATGACGAGGTAGTGATAGAAGCACTTTTAATGGAGGATGCAATAACAGACGCTGTGAAGCTAAGGAAGAGGGGACGCCCCAGGAAGAGGAAGATTGAACTGTAGGAGGTCAGTATTTAAAGGATATCAAGGCTTTACTTTTAATCAAATGAGTCTGGTGTGTTGGAATTGTAGAGGTGTGGGTAGTAAGACTAAGGATGTGGCAATCAAGAGGTTGATCGCTGGCTAGGGTGTTTTTCTTTTGGGGTTGGTTGAGTCTAAGCACTGCTTTGACAGAAGGAAAGGTTAGAAAGTGGTGGGTTCACTCCGATTTTGGTTTTGAGCATTCAGTGGTTGTTGATGGAGGGGGTGGCGTGATTTCTAGCTGGGATAAAAACAAGTTTGAGTTGAGTAACAGTTCAAAAGGAGAGAGATGGATCCTGGTTGAAGGAGTTGCTAAAGAGCATTCATTTAAATGCAGTATCCTGGTTGTTTATGCACCAAATAGTAGACCGGATCGGAAACATCTTTGGGAAGAGCTGACTTTTCTTAGAGAAACTATCTCGTCTCCATTGTTGATTATGGGGAATTTCAACGAGGTTAGACATGTTGGGAAAGAAGCATTGGTCACACTGCCTCAGTGCCTTTAATGGGTAGGAAATTCACTTTAGTCTCGGGGGAAATCGAGAAGTAAACTGGATAGAGCTTTCATTGACCTAGAATGGGGCTTCAAGTTTCATGATCTCAACATGAAAGCACTTCCAAACTTGGTTTCTGATCATGCCCCGATTTTCTTGTCTTTGGTGCACCATGTCACTGATTCACGACCCTTTAGAAGCATTGACGCATGGTTTTCGCATCCCGATTCCACAAAATGGTTAGAGAAGAATGGAAGAAACTTGGGAACCTACCAATTCAAAGAAAACTAAGGGCTTTACACCTTCCACTGAGAAGATGGAATAAGGAAAAATTTGGGAATATTGATCAAGCCATCAAGAAATTTGAAAAAGAACAGCTGCCAATTCAAGAAAAGATTGATACAGTGGGTGGTGATGTGTGTGATTTTGCTAGACTCTCTGCCATCGAGACACAACTACAAAAATGGCTAGATAGAAAGGCAAGCTATTGGAAGCAGCTATCAAGGGACAAGTAGATGAAATCAAGGGATACGAATACAAAATATCTTCATGCTATTGCTCTTGGAAGAAGACGATTCAAGAAAATCGATCAAATTAAAAGTGGTAACAGGATGGTGATGGTGAGGAGACCGAGGGATGTGAAGATTGAGGTGTTAAGGTTCTTCAAAGAGCTTTATAGGCAAAGAATCGTGCCAAGTATTCATATAGACAACTCCATACTTCCAAGAGTCAGGTTCAGATGCTCCAGTTGAGACCCACGTTGGAGGAAATTAATCTAGCCTTAAAGGATTGCGACGCTTCTAAGGCCCCGGGCTATGATGGTTTCAATTTCAAGTTTGTAAAGGAAATGTGGCACGATATTGGGTAGGAGGTTTGTTATCTCATTTTTGAGTTCTTTGATTCTGGAATCTTACCAAAGGAGATTAAACAAACATGGGTGGCTTTGATACCAAAACTAGATGGTGCTGTTGAAATTAAGGACTTTCGGCCGATTAGTATGATTGGAAGTATCTACAAGTCATCTCCAAAATCTTGGCTAGAAGACTCTCGAAGGTGCTGCCAGGCAGGAATCACAAACAGCTTTAATCAAACACTGACAAATTCTTGATGGGGCCTTTATTGCGAATGAGGTTGTTTGGTGGGTAAAGAAAAGTAAGCAAAAGGTGGCAATCTTGAAAATTGACTTCCAGAAGGTATATGATACAATAAGATGAGATTTCTTGAATGAGATTCTTATTGGCATGGAATTTGGCGACAAGTGGACGAGATGGGTGATGGAATGTGTGACCACTATTTCTATTTCAATTCTTATTAATGGATCACCCACCTCATCCTTTCAGCTACAGAGAGGACTACGGCAAGGGGATCCTCTTTCGCCATTTTTCTTCATCTTGGTGGCAGAAACTTTCCACCGACTTGTGAACAAAGAAAGAGAATGTGGGATTCTTGAAGGTATCAACATATGGAGGGATAGGATCCCACTCACACACCTCCAGTTTGCAGATGATACAATCATATTCGCCCCAACGAATAAGAATGTCCTGGAGAGTTAGAAAAAGTTACTCAAATGCTTCACATTGATGACTGGGCTAAGGATTAACTATGGAAAATATGTCCTCATACCTTTGGGATGTGAGAATCAACTTATTATAGAATTCTTAGCTACAATAAAATGTGGGCTTGCAAAATTACCAGTTACCTATCTTGGTATTCCGTTGGAAGCTAACCCGAGAAAGATCCTCACCTAGAAGCCCATCATCGAGAAGGTGGAAAAGAGGCTTGCAATGTAGAAAGCAAATACTTTGTCCAAAGCAAGAAGATTGGTCCTTATCAAGTCAGTTCTCAATAATCTTCCGATTTATTACCTTAGCCTCTTCAAAATCCCAAAGAACGTGGCCAAACGCATTATTCAAATGCAAAGGAGATTTTTTTGGGGAAAAGGACAACATCATAGGGGAGTAACCTGATTGCTTGAGATGTTATTCAGAGGCCTATTAATCAAGGCGGGCTCGGGGTTGGAGACATTCTGATCAGAAATGCAGTGCTACTATTTAAATGGTGGTGGAAATTCTCAGATAGTCAGAATCCCATGTGGAAGAAAGTTGTCAGCTCCATCCATAACACCAGGCATATTGGAGATATTCAACAGATTGGAGATAGAAGCGTTTCAAGCACTTGGGGCCAAATTATAAACTTCTCGGGCTTTAGGAACGAAGTACGAGAAGTGGCAAAGAGAGGAACCCAAATCAAAGTGGGCAACAGAAGGAGCACTAGATTTAGGCTTGACAACTGGATTGAGTTTGATACCTTAAAAGATCTATTCCCCAGGCTCTTCAACATTTCTACTCAACAACATGACTTTGTTGGTGATATGGGTGGTTGGGAAAATGGTAGATGGAGTTGGAAGTTCACCTGGAGAAGGAAATTGTTTGTCTGGGAGGAGGAATTGGTTGAGTGTTTTATCTTGCTGTGGATCACAACTTCTTGAGTGAAAGAGAAAGTGATACAAGGATTTGGACCTTCCATAAGTTAAACTTTTTCTCTGTCTCAGATTTTTATTTGCAGGTTTTCCATATACTGGGAAGAGAAAGCAACCAGTTTCAGCTTGGGAGACTCGCGTGGAGAAATGTCGCTCCACCACGTGCAAAACTTTTAATTTGGTTTATTTTACAGGGCAGACTTAATACCAATGATAGGCTATTCAAGCTCGGCTTCCCAGGTGTTGAAGATAATCATTGTGCCTTTTGCAAAGAGCATCCGGAAACGGTTTCCCACATCATATTTGGATGCAAATATTCAAGTAGCTTGAGGTATTTCTATTGTAGCTGCTAGAAAATCTCCTTATGCTTGCCTATGGATCCTGTTTTATGCTTTCTCTATTGGTTGAACACGCCCTTTCGCAAGTTTGATAAGAAGATTTGGACCTCGCTTTTTTACATTGTCTCTTGGTCCATTTGGTGGCTAAGGAACAAGGTGATTTTTGAAAAGGCGGAGCCAAATTGGGATGTTGAGAAGAAGCTTATCTTATGAAGTTTGGGATCATGGACTAAAGCTTGGTGTCCGGGATTTCCATTTCTACCAAATCAAATGAGCGAGGAGCTGCCCAAAGCTAGACGATGGACAAGAAAAAGTTAGGCAAAAAGGTGATGGTCGTTGCTAAGGTGACCTCTCTTTGTACTCCTCCCTTTGTTTTATGTGTGAGCTTTTGTTGGATCCTTTTATCCGTTCTTGTTAGTCTAGGTGTTTTGGCTTTATAGCCTTTTCTGGTTTTTTGTTTTAGACTTGTTTGTTTTTTGACTTGCTCACCCATTCTAAATGTGGTTTGAGCCTTTATTTATCAGGCAGCCTCATCTTCTTCATTAAAACACCAAATTGTTTCTTATTGTTTTCTCTGTTAGTAAATTTTCAATTTTCATCCCTTTTTATCCTTCAATTTCCAAGCATTTAACCTTTAATATCATTAAATTGGTGACGGTTGAGCTAAATTTTTTAAGATTTCAAAAATTTTATAAATAGAAAAAATACAAAAAAAAAATATTTGGGAGCCCTCCCTCTTTTCTTACTGTGTCCGCCCATACAAGCATCACAATGTAGAGAGCGGAGCCAGGAATTCTATATGGGTAGGGCAAAAATATACAGAATATTTTTTTTAATAAATTAAGTAGGCGCATAAATAAGAATATTTCAAATAAAATTGAAATTAACTATTAAAAATAGCATATGAATTTTTTTTAGGTGGACATTTGCCCCTGTGAAGGCCATGTACATCCATCCCTGGAGGCTGGAGAGAAAGTGGACGAGCCAACCCCCCTACATGGCGCAATTTGATTGGACGGTGGCAGCAGTGACCGTCTCGGAGGTCAAGGCAACTGGAGCTGATATGATTTTTTTTTATCCAATACTAGTCTATCCACCTTTTTTTTCAAGAGTGAACTATAAAAATAGTCTTTGGACTATGCATTTATCTCACCAATGAACCCTGAACTTTTAAAATATCTCCAAACAACTCTGGACTAAACGTTTATCTCGAAAATGGTCATTTTCACTGTTTCGTGACGAAAATACCCTTTTAGGGGATTTGGGCGATTTGGTCTTTATACATTTTAAATTTGATATTATTTCAAAATTATCATTCTTCTTCCCTTTTGCCATATTTCACTTTATTAAAAAAATTTATTGATATTTAAAATTGAAATTTAAAATTTAATTTTATAAAATTAAATCTAATATTGAAATAAAGAAACAAAGTGAAGGATGACAAAAAGGAAGAAGAATGATAATTTTGAAATAATATCAGATTTAGTACATCACTGAAATAATATCAGATTTAAAATGTAAGAAGACCAAATCGCCAAAACCCCCCAAAATCCCTCAAAAAGGTATTTTCGTCATTAAACAGTGAAAAAAGATCATTTTCGAGATAAACGCTTAGTCCAGGGTTGTATGTGGATATTTGAAAGTCCATGGCTCATTGGCGAGATAAACGTATAGTCCAGGGACTATTTTTGTAGTTCACTCTTTTTTCAATGTTCTACGATTTAAAGAAACTCTCATGATTATCCATTTTCTTGATTTTAGATTTTTCTTTTTTTAATGGGACGGAGGGAATAAACTGCAACGTACTACCATTTAGATAGTAGTACACTTTAGACATAGTAACAACTACTCCCCCGTTCGCCATTACGAGTCCCATTTATGAACGGCACGAGTTTTAAAAAATGTCAGATAAAGCTGGTGGAAAAAAGTTAGTGGAATAGAGGTCCTACTTGTATATTTTAGTTTTAAATAAAATATGAGTGAAATGAGTTAGTGGAAGGTGAGACTGAATTACCATTTATGGTAAAAGTGAACTGGGACTCCTATTCGCAGATGGACTAAAATAGAAAAACATGACTCCTATTTGCGGACAGAAGGAATAACAAACATGCTGATCACAGCACACATTCTATATATAACAAGAAATTATTCAATTACTGGAACCACATGTCCTTCTAATTAACCCAGCTACTCCAGTTAATGGTTCGATATCCCCCATTTTGATCATGGCTGCGGCGAAATCCGACAGGAACCTGTCAGGATTGTCGATGTATTCCTGCACAATAATGTTGGTCAGTCCGTTGCTGACAAGAACTTGGTCCGACTGCAACAGGCCTCTCCCATTCTGCAAATTCCTAAAGTAATTGTTGTCAAAGACGGTTGGAGTTATCCCATCCAACGACGCCAGATTTCCGGCTATACTTGCTAGTTGCCAGCAATGTGGTTCACCATTGCATATGTGTCATTCCCAAAAAGCGTTAATGTCTTGATGTTTAGTGAGTCGGAAAATGATGTTTTTCAAACTTAAAGCAATTTAACTTGGTTTTGCTATTTGTTACGTTATATGGAATTAATTCTGGTAGCCATTTACTTTGATTTTAAATATACTTCCATGGCCTTAAAAATAGATGCTTTTAGGATGATAAAAATTTTAATACTATAATTAGTAAAATATAAGAAAAATAGATATAAAAAGTGATTAAAATATTATTTCCTTCATCCCATTGAAGATGATCTATTTTTATATTTAGTTTGTTCCAACCAGTGGTGAAGCCACGTTGGGGAAGGGGGGCTCTGCTCCCTTGTTAAATTTACTTTTGTGTATATATTAGTTATGTAACGAATGTTTACATGTGAATTTGGTGGCTCAATTGCTCAAGTACCACGTCTCTTGTGTAAAAGTCCCGAGGTCGATACCACCCTTTGGTGTGCGGTTTTCCGAAGTTTATTTTCTCTACTTTGTATTTATACAACTTTTTAATTCTTTTTCTGTTTATGCAGTATAATGTGTGTATTTTATTTTTCTTTGCTTTCTATTTTTTAACATTTAATTTCTATTTATTTTCTTTTACACCACTTATTATGCTATTTTAATTTGAATTGTTTTTTCCATCATTATAGTCATAACAAAAAGTATTGTATTCTATTTGTTATAATTTATATTTTTTTTTTTATATTTTCTATGGTGACATTTAAACATCGTGAAAAATTGGTTTCCCTCCATTATACTTACATAAAAATTGATAATATCAAATAATCGAGCTTCCAACGTGATGAACATCGAAAAAATCCTATAACTATTAACAATAATTTGGACCCCTCATCATAAAACTTCTAGCTTCGCCATTGGTCCCAATCTAGATGACTCATTACTAAAATAGTAACACATTTATATATAGCTATTTTATTCTCTCCACTTAATCCACGATATAAAGATGCATAAAATCATGTGCCGTCCAAGGAATGAGTTCTCTTCCTTAGGTCTCGCTTATCTTTTGGTTTGCCCAATCAAGATAACTCATTACTAAAAGCAGAAACTTCATTTATTTCTACGTTATCCTCTCCACTTAACACATAAAATAAAAATGGATAAAATTTTGTGACGTCCAAAGAATGAGTCATCTTCCTTAGAACGCATAAAGTATTAGTAGAAAACTGATAATACACTTTTACATAACAAACAAGAGGCCCATTTATGAAATAATATTATTAGGGGTAGCGAAACGGGTTACCCGCGGGTACCTGCACCCGACAAGTCGGGTATCCGTACCCGATTTTAGCTAAATTGGTTGTTCCAATACCCGCCCCGTGATATACCGGGATTACCCGATACCCATGTCGGGTATCCCGTACCTGGCATTGCGGGTACCCGTACCCGATCCGAAATTCGAATAAAAAATTTGAAAACCATAATAATCGTCAATGTTCTCTAATTTACTTAATTAATATTGATGGTAAACTTTGAATAGATTAAGAATAAAAGTGAGGGGACTCTATAGCTAGTTCCGATGAGTTTTCAATTGTATGTTCGTCGGAATATAAAAATGTTTCAAAAGAACTCATAGAAACATTTCATTTTCTTCACTCATTTTGGAAAAATAATAATATAAATACTCTTCTCTACATTATTATTCTCTTACTTTATTTTTTCTCCATTCTAACTATTTATTTTTAATTTTTCAAAATGAATGTGTATATGACTATTATTATTTAACTAATTATTTTTTCCTCTAATTTAACTATTTGAAACGCCTCTATTAATATGGAATGGAGGGAGTATTAAAAATGATATATGGCTCTAATATTAATAATAACGGGTATTAACGGGACTAACAGGTATACCCGTACGGATAGTGGGTGTACCCGCTACCCGCAAAACTCTAAAACACACTACCCGATCCCGCCCCATTTTCCGTTATCGTCGGGCCGATACCCGACGGGTAGCGGGTCGAGATGGGAATTACCCATCACCCGCTACCCATTTTGCCACCCCTAAATATTATCATGAAATGAGGCCCATTTCACTAAAAAGAAACAAGTTACTATTAAAAATAAAAAATATACAATGAAACTAAAAGACAACATATCCTTGGAAAACTGATAATACACTTTTACATAACAAACAAGAGTAACATGAAATGATGTCAGCATACGTTGTATAACAAGAAATTATTCGGAAACATTGAATTTTGAAATGTGTCAATTATTAGAAGCACACGTCTTTCTAATTTCCCCATCTACACCAGTTAAAGGCTCGATATCTCCCATTTTGATCATGGCGGCGGCGAAATCTGAATTGAATCTGTCAGGACTGTTGATGTATTCCTGCACAATGCTGTCGGTCGATCCTCCGCTGAATAGAACTTGATCCGATTCCAGCAGACCTCTCCTATTCTGCAGATTCCTAAAGTAACTGTTGTCGAAGACGTTTGGAGTCATCTCATCCAACGGCGCCAGATTGTCGTCGCCGCCGGTTTCAGGGCAGTTGCGCTGCCGCGTGATCGCAAAGTCCGGGTCTATGATCTCGTTGTTGTAGATCCGGTCCCGGAATGTCACGCATCGGGCTTGCCCAATCGTACGAGATCCTGCAAAAATTAAATGTTGAAATTGAAAATGTCAAAACCCACCCTTATGTTTTTTTACCTGACAAAGCAACCATATCCCTTATGGTTAAGTTTTTGTTTTCAAACATGGAAATGAGGTCGTCGAGAGGTTCTCTCTCCATAGGAATATCGTTTTCAGTAAGCGCTCTGTTGGCGGCGTCGAGGGAATCCCTCCTCCCTAGCTTCACTGTCCACGACGGCCCTCCAACAGCCACCGTTGCATCACGCGCAGCCACTGCCAGAATGTCCGCGCAAGACACCACACCGGGGCATATCGCCTCCACTGCCTGCTTCGCGGCTTCCACCACTTCGAACCCTCTAACAGAATTGGCATTCTGTAATGCAGTTCTTTCTCCAGTGGTCTCATTCAATAGGATTGATGCATCACACCCCTAATTATTTACCAAAATACCATATAATTAATCATAATAAATGTAAATTAATTATAAAAAATGATATATAGTACCTGAACGAAGCAATCGTGGAAGTGGAGGCGAATAAGGGAGGCCGCCATCCTCTGCTCGTTGGTCACGGCCTGCCTGATGGAGGTCCGGATTGTACTCAGCGCATCGGGGCATGTACTGTCGTAGAACGTCGAAGATAGTTGTGCATCGGATGGCACGATCAAGGGTATAGCAAGTGTTGCAAAATAGTAATAATAATGGATGGACGAAATCTTCATCGTGTAACGTATGGTGTTGAGTGTTACCAACAAGGCGGGAAGAATACTTAGTGATTTTGATGATTGAAGAGATTCCTCATTGGCTCAATTTATAGGTGAAAATAATTTGAATGATGCATGGCCTAGTCACTTTTTCTACATACTTCTCTCCCTATGTTCCAAGGTAGTTGGATCATTTATTTTGTACGGAATTTAAAAAATTGATATGTTAAAAGTTAAAATGGAGAGAGTAAAATAAGAAAGAGAATAAAATAAGAAGAAAGAGAATAAAGTATGGGAGATAATAAAGTTTTTGTCAAAAAAATGAAATGACCAAACTATCTTGGAATAGCCAAAAAAGGAATACGATTCAACTACATTGCGATAATGGAGTTGCATTGACTGACACAGTAAAGAGTGGGTTAAGCTCCTCCCAATTCCTTTTTTTCAAAAAAAATCTATTTTGATTGATTTTTTTCAAAATTTTCGAAATACTAGTACTCCCTCCATCCTACAAAAGATGTCACACTTGTGGAACGACACAATATTTTAGGAGGTTTTGTTTTGTGTGTTAAATGGAGAGAGAAAATATAATTTTTATATTCATGTGAGAGAGAACTTTTTCCAGAAAAGGAAATGTGACATCTTTTGTGGGACAAACTAAAAACGAAAGTGTAACATCTTTTGTAGGACGGAGGGAGTACTAATTAGCCGTCCCTTTCAAATTTATGATGATACTATAGACCAAATAATTAAAAGTTAAATGTTAGAAGGGGCTCAAATTGGTATTTAAATTTCAACGAATAGTGAAAATGGTTGCTAACTTATTTGGGATAGAAGATGACTAACTAAAAGACAAAAAAAAAAAGAATTAAATAATATAATACTCCATAAAATTAAAAACGTGTGTGGAGATCATTTGTTTCACTCTTATTTTTGTCTTATATATTCTCATATCACGAGGCTACGAGAAGTGATCAACCACTCCGTTAAGGTAGGATTTTTTTATTGGCCTATGATTAAGGTAGGATTTTTTTATTAAAATTAGTAGCAACATATATCGAGAATCTGCTAACTAATTTTATACTCCAGATGATTATAGCTAAAAATTGTTTTTTACTAATTCATATTTGTTTTATTATGAGAAATTAAGATATAAATATGCATTGATATATTTTGGTTAGATGCATGTTGGGCTGGTTTTTTATGTTGTATATAATTTATTTTTCATATACGGAGTATATTATTGAGTATATAAAAATTTCTCCTATGTTCCACCGAAAATGGTCAACTTTCTTTTTTCGTCGGGCTCATAAAAAATTACCTCTTTATGAAATAATTAAAATATACTACTATATTTCATCTTTCTTAATTTATTTATCTTTCCTAATTAAAACACCTACTATTTTTTCTTTCTAAATTTATTCATTTTTTTACTTTAAAATACTCAACAACATCTTTCCTCTATTACTTAAACTCCTTTAAATAAAAGTGTATAAAATCTCAAGTCTTCCCACGAAGGGGAGTATGTACTATGTAGTAAAAACCCTACAAAATAAAAAAGTTCTGCGTCCACTGGATGTAGAATTGCAATATTTTTCAAATGCCAACTTTTCCTTAAAGTGTTTTTCTTTGCTTTAAAAATTATAATTAATCCCACCACGAGTTGCGACGTTTTATAAATTAGAAGGTTAATAATAAAAGCATATATGATATTTCAAATAAAATGTACGTGGTCACCACTCATTAAGTGTATTATTGGAGTTGAAAATTCTCTAATACACTTATTCTGAATCAGTTATGAGGCATATTACTTTGTATGCATAAAATTTGACATGTAGACTAATCCATGTTAATTAAAATGAATAATTACAAGTTGATTTCCATTTTATTATACTGACTTATATAGAAAAGAAAGCTTACAACAAATGATAAGGATCTTGATACAGATATTTATTCTATTTCATTTGATTTCCCCTGTAGAATATCTTTTATATTATTTATTTTCATAAATTGTTAAGACTATAATTGATTTAGTTTATTAAGATTTGATTTACTTTTCTTATTTTAGTAGATCTTTACCACACTTTTTATAAATATGTATGAAGAATTTATTTATGATTAAAAAGAATACAGAAATCTAAAATATCTTTTGTATTATTTTTATTTCCATAATTTGTTAATATTATATTTGATTTAATTTAGTTTTTATATTTTAGGAGATCACTTTGTACCACAATATTATAAATATTTGTGGAGTATTTAATTATGGTAAAAAAGAATGAAGAATTAAAATATATTCTCTCTTAACGATTTCTTAGAAACTGATTTCTCACATATTATAAATGTGTGGAAATATTTTAATTTTTCATTCTTATCATAAGGAAATATTCCATATAATTTAAAATATGTGTTGTACAAAATGAGCTCCTAAAAATAAGGAAACTAAATCATATCCTAACAAATTAAATTAAATATAATCCTAACAATTTATGGAAATAAATAATAAAAATAATACAACATATATTCTAAATTCATGCTGGAAATGAGATGGAGTAGAATAAATATTTTGTATCAAGATCGAGAGGATCTCATGAGGAATAACACAGCACCAAATGCTATACCTCAAACGATGTAGTTTTACATCATGTTTTACTATTCACAGCAACATCTTATTTCATGCAATTTTATATTTTTATTTTATCTATTTTCCTTTCTTTCCTTTACTCAAGTACATTTACAATTTTACATGGAATATCTTTTACTTCATCTTTCTCTGTTGCTTATTACTAACTACCAACTCTTTGCTTATTCCACCAAATTTACTTTCTTTAATAGAAGCTAATTTAGAAAGTCGAACTTCAAAAATAATAATACCCAATTAATTGTTGATATTATAGTAGTATATAATAAGTACAATACTTCAATGAATGCCTAAATAGAAAATACAATTGAAGCACACATGAGGTGTCATTTTTTTTTTTATCATGAGGTGTTGCTATTAGACGCGTCACCGTCCATCAACAAAATATAAGATTTAATTACATAAAAAACATAGATAACAAGTATTCCCAATTAAATACTACGTATTTAATTTTTCTTTAAGAAATTAAATTTCTTAAATGCCTTGATTTGATAAATTAGTTTTTCTTGAAGAAATTAAATTTCTTAAATGCCTCCATTTGATAAATTAGGTATTCTTTAAGAAAATAAATTTGGTGGAAGAAGTTGTAAGACAGCAGCAGTAGTAGTAAAGTTGAAAAAAAAAAATGTTCCACAAGCAAAGAAAAAAGAGGTACTAATAGTACTATTATTATTAGTGAATGAAACTAATGTAAAACTATGTTGTTTGAGGTACACCATTTGGTGCTGCTGCCTCCCACAGCAGGCAGAGGATTCTCCCCAAGCAAATATTTGTGCAAACTATCTGTTGACAGTTTAGATGACCAAGATTTAGGAGGACGTTATGGGAGGGACGAAACAAAAATAATCAAATCAATAAAGGAAAAAATTAGAATCCCTCTGTGCACCTTTTGTTATTCAAACATACTATTATCACCAAAAAAATAGAGGGGCATTAGCAAAAAAATACACGAAAGTTTGGTCAAATTCCAGTCCATCTCATAACTTTCAAAAATGGCCGATAAAATCGTAATTTTGATTATTTTCTTATTTGTCCCATGGATTTGAATTTGGGAAAAAAATAATATGGCTTGGCCATCGAAAACTTACAACTTCTCTCTTTCGCAGAGTAATGTAGCTGCACATGTCAAGTCACCACTAAAGTTAGAATGGTATACATGGCATAATTTAGTTGTTGATTTCTGATATGTATAATCGAAAGTTGTTTGTTAGAGTAGGGTGCTAATTATGTAATATGAGTAATGTGTCAATTCTTATGTTTCAAGGGAAAAAAAGTACTCCCTCCGTCCACAAAAAATAGATCACTTTTGTCATTTTGGGACGTCCACAAAAAATAGATCACTTTCTAAAAATGGAAAGTTTATCTCTCATACTTTTCCCACTTTTTCTTCCCTCTCTCATACTTTACTCACTTTTTCTCCCTATCTCTCTTACTTTACCTACTTTTTCTCCTCATCTCTCTTACTTTACCAATTTTACATTAAAACTCGTGCCGAACAACAATAGATCTATTGTTTGTGGACGGAGGGAGTAGTGATACATGGTACACAGATAGGTTCATAATAAACATTGTATTTTGTGCACACTACACAAAATACACACATTATACATAATGTACACACACTGCACACACTAAACTAAATTAAAAACACACTCCACACGTTGCACACTCTACACACACACTATACACAAAATAAACACACTACGTACAATATATAGAAAATACACATACCACACACATTACACACAATATACAAATTTTGCACAAAATACATCCCCTACACATACTATACACAAAATACACACACTGCATATGTAACAGCCCGCCCTCCTAGGGTACAATAAATGCGGCTGCTGCTACCCAAACAGACCTCAAAGAAGTAAACATAGGCTAGGGTTTCATTTAAAGAGTATTGACCAAAAGATTCGAAAGAACTATCAGAGTATTTAAAACAATAACTTAACCTAGAAGTTTAAAAGAAGATGGAAGGTATCATAAATAACGATCCAAACATCTGAAGAGTACGACGTAATATCCAAGACAAAATCACAAGAAAAGGCTAAGATCTCAAACCGAAGGCAAGATGCCAATATTCCAAAAACAAATTCTAAAGTGTATCAAAATTCAGCGAAAGACGACCAAGAGAAATAATAGCTATGTATGAAGACACAACTATGCTTGAAGTTCATAACCACCATCTTAATTAATTAACAAGCTCAACACCCGCCACCACTCGCCATCGTTCAACCTGCACATAAGGAAAACACATGCAGGGCTGAGTATTTTGAAATACTCAGTGAGCTCATTGCCAAAACGTTTTATAAGTTATGCCACCCTTACCAAGTGAACTCGAGTTTTAAGTAGTTAAGAGAAATATCACGAGTATCACAAAATATATTTTCATAGATTGGCCAGTCAAAATAATCCCCCATTTTCTCATCAAAATAACAATCATAACATTCCATGGTGCGACGAAAGTGTGGCCACACTATTCGCCCACGAGACCGGCCGACTAGCAAGGACGGCTCCCGATCCCATCGTGTACACAGCTTGGTAGGGCTTGCGGCCCATACTCAGACCCGAATTCGTATAAGCATATCCAATATCACATTAAAACAAACATAGGCATGACATAACAGTTAAACCACCCTTATAACACCAAAAAACATTTTGATAAAATAAAAGAGAGTTTTTAGAGTAAAGCCCACCTTGACTGCTTAGTTTTCAAGTTGTTTCGCTTTTCCGTTAACCGGCTTCGCAACCAAAGTTTCACCTTTTAATCACATAGGCACATATCACAAATTAGGTTCAATGCTACTCTTACTCATGCATGTCTCAATACTTCTTTTCCCTTTTCCATTGGTTTATCTTATCATTACTAATTAATCAAGATCATGCTTATCTCACAAGATTATTTAGCCATCAAACACACACTACACAACACAACAACACACACACATACACGACACACACACACACACGCCACACACACACACATGAACATATTCCCACATCCCTTTTATCCCTCTTTCACTCAACCAAGATGCATGAGGGTTCAAGAAGACCGATTAATCGGTTAGAAGAAGAAAAAAAGGAGAAGAAGAATAAAAAGAAGAACTCATAAACAAAATACCTTTTTAGAGAAAAACAATCGGTAGAAACAAAGTAGAGACTTGGTTCTTCAAGAATCTTGGCGTTCAAACTCTAAATTCTTCTCAAAGGATGACAAAATATTGGTGTGTGGAAGAAGAAAATTTGAGATAGTGAGGAATGGTGGGGGACGAAAATTTGGGGTCTAGGGTTGGGGTCTTCTCTTATTTATAGTGCTCAACAAGATCTTTAGGTAATTAGAATAGAATATTTGGTAAGATTTTATTCTACACAATAAATAAAATAATATTGTGAAGTAGGGAAGAAGAATTAACAAAAATAGATCCTAGGGCAAAATCTCATGATTTTCGAAAATTAGGCTTCCAAAATAGCCAAGATTTTGTTTTGGTATATTTTACGGAGTAGAATAAAATATCACGGAGCAAAATAAAAATAAGGATTCTCCCAACTTGGGATGGAAATAGGCGTCCCTATGCCTATTTAAATAAGGCATGGATTTTTAATATTGCCTAGAATAAGGTAAGGCAAGATCTCTTGAAGTATGGAAAGATTTGGTAGAATAATTAAATTCTAGGTATGGAAGGAAATCAAGTAAGGATTCAAATAAAATAAAATAATTCTTTCCTTCCCAAATATAGTGATTTTCGAAAATCACTAATAAATAAAAGGGGGTTTTCGATTTTCTCTAGAGATAAGGAATAATTGGGTCTTGGATTTAATTTGGATAAATATCCCAAGAATTAAATTAAATCCGAAAAAAAATAGAATTTCTTCTTCAAAAATTCAAGGGGGTCGAAAATCACAAGAATTTGGGTGGCAAGTATTTATGGAAATTTTCTCTAATATTCTCACTCACCCTTAAACAATTAATTTACCACATAAATCTCATAATTAATAAATCACATGCCACATCATAAAATCAATAAGTTTGACTTTTCAAACTTTCAACGCAAACCCTAGACTCAACTCGGCCATAGCATCACATGCAATAAATGCATTCACGACTCCACGTCATCACTAATAAATTCTAGGGCTCTAAAATTAGGGTTCTAAATTCCGAGATGTTACATCCTACCACACTTAAAAAAAATTTCGTCCCGAAATTTGGTACCTTTATGGAAAGAGTTCCGGGTATAGTTCTATCATCTTATCCTCGAGCTCCCACGTGGCTTCCTCGGGCCCGTGGTTTCTCCATTGAATTTTCACGAAGGTAGTGGTTTTATTTCTCAAGGTTTGGACCTTTCGATCTAAGATTAACTGGGGTTGCTCCTCGTAGCTCAGATCCGGGCTTACGGCAATATCCTCGTAACGAATCACATGCTTCGGATCGAACACGTATTTTCGCAACTGCGACACATGAAAAACGTTGTGCACATTCCCAAGGCTGGGCGGCAGCGCTAAACGATAAGCTACGGGTCCTACTCCTTCTAGAATTTCGTACGGCCCGATAAAACGCGGTTTCAGTTTGCCTTTGACTCCAAAACGCGTTATCCCTTTCGACGGGGATACTTTGAGGAAAACTTTATCACCAGCGTGGAACTGTAAGTCCGTCCGTCGAACGTCGGCGTACGACTTCTGTCTGTCCTGAGCTTCCTTCATTCGCGCGCGGATTTGTCGAACGATTTCGACCATCTCTTCGACTGCATCGAGTCCAAGCGCTCTTCGTTCGCCAACTTCATCCCAGTAGAGCGGAGATCTACACTTTCTCCCATAAAGTGCTTCATATGGCGCCATGCCGATCGTTGCTTGAAAGCTGTTGTTGTAGGCGAACTCGATCAAAGGGAGTGCGGTCTCCCAACTTCCGCCTCGGTCGAGCACCACGGCTCTTAGCATATCCTCGAGAGTTTGTATCGTTCTTTCGGATTGTCCATCGGACTGTGGGTGAAAAGCGGTGCTAAAGTTTAAGCGTGTTCCAAGCTCGCGTTGTAAACTAATCCAAAATTTCGAGGTAAACTTCGGGTCACGATCAGACGTAATCGTCACTGGGACTCCATGTAATCGTACGATCTCTTGGATGTAGATCCGAGCTAGCCTATCCGATCCATGGGTTACGGGAATTGGTATGAAATGCGCACTCTTGGTAAGTCGATCTATGATCACCCAGATCGCGGTGTTCCCTTTGAGGGTCTTCGGCAATGCCGTCACGAAATCCATAGCGATGTGCTCCCATTTCCACTCGGGTATCGCAAGCGGTTGTAGCTTCCCGTACGGTCGTTGGTGTAAGGCTTTCACCTGTTGGCAGGCTAAGCAGCGCTCCACAAAAGCTGCGACATCTTTCTTCATGCCGTTCCACCAAAAGGACTTCTTCAGATCCTGGTACATCTTTGTGCTCCCGGGGTGAGCAGTGTATGGGGTTTCGTGGGCTTCGCTCATGATCTCGTTCTTAAGTCCCTCGTCGTTCGGCACGCACAGTCTCCCTTCAAAGGTGAGAGCGTTGTCGGAAGCCTCGCTAAAATTTCCGGATTCACCGGTTCTCACTTCGACTCGAATCTCCTCTAATCTCA
This sequence comes from Salvia hispanica, assembly GCF_023119035.1. Lineage (NCBI taxonomy): Eukaryota > Viridiplantae > Streptophyta > Magnoliopsida > Lamiales > Lamiaceae > Salvia > Salvia hispanica. The sequence continues at coordinate 44,559,537 of NC_062965.1, forward strand.
CATCTAGTCGTTGTGCTGCAACGATCCTCGTTCTTAGATCAGGTTCTACTACTAACGCGGCGATTCGACCTTCCACGGTATCGGGTGTTCTAACTACTTCTATCCGCAACTTACTCAACTCTCGCACTAGGCTTTCCTCTGCTGTCAGAAAGACAGCGAGTTGCGAATGGTCTCTACGGCTTAAAGCATCTGCTACTACGTTTGCCTTGCCGGGGTGGTAGTTGATACCACAATCGTAGTCCTTCACTAGCTCGAGCCATCTCCGTTGTCGCATGTTCAGGTCCTTCTGCTCGAAGAAGTACTTCAAACTCTTATGGTCCGTAAAGATTTCACACCTAACTCCGTAGAGATGGTGTCTCCAAATCTTTAGGGCATGCACTACAGCGGCTAACTCTAAATCGTGGGTAGGGTAGTTCAACTCGTGCGGTTTCAACTGTCGCGACGCGTAAGCGATCACCTTGTTGTTCTGCATCAACACGCATCCTAATCCGACTTTCGAAGCGTCGGTGTAAACTACGTAGTTCACTCCAAGCTCTGGCACAGCTAACACTGGTGCGGTGGTCAATTTCTCCTTCAAGAGTTGAAAGCTCGCTTCACACTCCGGCGTCCAATTCACCTTGATTCCTTTCTTGAGTTGTTGGGTCATTGGTCTCGCTATCTTAGAGAACCCTTCTATGAACCTTCGGTAGTATCCTGCCAAGCCCAGGAAACTCCGAATCTCGTTCGGCGTCGATGGCGACTTCCACTGTTGCACCGCCTCAACCTTGGCGGGGTCCACTCGGATTCCTTCTGCTGACACGATGTGTCCTAAAAAGTTGACTTCCTTCAGCCAGAATTCACACTTGCTGAATTTGGCGTACAGCTTCTCCTTCCTCAACGTCTCCAGCGCGATTCGCAAGGTGCTCCGCGTGCTCCTTCTCGTCCTTCGAGTAGACTAAGATATCATCTATGAATACTAAGACGAACGTATCTAGGTACGGGTGGAAAACTCGGTTCATCAAGTCCATAAACACGGCTGGGGCATTCGTCAGACCGAACGGCATCACAACGAACTCATAGTGACCATATCTGGTACGGAATGCGGTTTTGGGGATATCCTCCTTTCGCACTTTCAGCTGGTGGTATCCGGACTTCAAATCCATCTTAGAAAACACTCCGGCTCCTCGGAGTTGATCGAACAGGTCATCTATCCTCGGCAAAGGGTACTTGTTCTTGAGGGTCAATTTGTTCAACTCTCTATAGTCGATACACATTCTCATTGACCCGTCTTTCTTCTTAACGAAGAGCACCGGTGCGCCCCATGGCGAAACACTGGGCCTAACGAAACCTAAGTCCATGAGCTCTTGTAGCTGAATCTTTAATTCCTCTAACTCCTTAGGCGCCATGCGGTATGGTGCCTTCGATACGGGTGCGGCTCCAGGTTCGAGATCGATCGTAAACTCTAACTGCCTATCTGGCGGCGGTCCAGGTAACTCCTCGGGAAAAACGTCCGGAAAATCTCGTACGACAGCAACGTCTTCAAGCCTCGCTTCCTCCTTCTCTTCTCCGTGGAGATAGACAAGGTAGGCCGGGCGTCCTTTCTTTAACATGGCGGTGGCTTGTAACGCGGAGACTATAGCGATTCGTCGGTTCATCGAGATTCCGTGGTACACGGCGGGTTCCATACCCGGGGTTTGTAGGGTTATTAGCCTCTCCTTACAGCGAATCGTCGCAAAGTTCGCGGTTAACCAATCCATTCCTAAGATTACGTCAACGTCTCTCATCGCTATAACTCGCAGATCGTAGGCAACTAGTTTAAGCTCTCCTAGCGTGATTTCTATGTTCGTGCAAAAACGGGAAATCTCTACTATCCCTCCTACTGGTGAGGACACCATCATCCTATGTTCAGACTTCCTAGTAGGCAAGCTTAAGGTATGCACACATAACTCAGAGATGAACGAATGAGATGCGCCCGTGTCAAACAAAACAACAATAGGGGTATTGAGGATTTCGCCTATACCTGCTAGATTTCCACTCTCGGGCTTTCCTTGCTCAATCGTGGGCTGCTTCGTCTGTCCTCCTCCGTACGGTAGCCTGTTCTGAGTGGGGCGGTATCGTTTGTTGTCATAGTGAGTCCTACTCTCCTCCCATCTCCTCTTATCATGGTTAGGATGTGGCGGGGGTAATGTCATGGCGGCGTTCCCCGCGCTCCTCTCCTTTGGCATTGCTGCCTCTACATCCAGTGCGAGGGCTAACGCCTCGGCGTACGTAAGGGTTCCGCGGACTGCCAATGCCATCCTAATCTCGTGCCTAAGGCCCTCATGAAACTTATCGGCCAACTTCTCATCGGTGTCGGTCTGTTCCGGCGCATAGCGGGTCATGTCACAAAGTGCACGGTCATACTCGGTTATGGACAGACGTCCCTGGGTGAGGTTGTGAAACTCGGCGGCTTTTGCCTTGCGGTAGCTCTTGGGTACGTACTTGTCGTAAACCTCAGTCTTGAATTCCTCACAAGTCATCTCGTCTATGCGATCCTGGGGCATGGTCTTTAACTTAGTGTCCCACCAAAAATCAGCGGACCCGGTCCGCTGATGCGTCACACAGATCATCTTCTCCGCATCGTTGCACACTAAGGTCTTGAAGATGCTCTCTAAGGCACGTATCCAAGTTTCATCTTTTGCAGGTTCACCCATCCCGTCGAAGGTAGGAGGCTTTTGGTCAAGGAACAGCTTCACGACTTCCCTATCTACTCGTGGAGGTGGTGGTGGAGGTGGTGGTGACGGCGGCCTTTGTTGCGTCACACTTTCTTCTACCGAAGCCTGGGAGGTAGGTTCCTCGTTCCTCACGTTGCATCTAGGCGGCATTCTGATTTATCACACTCGAGTTGTTAGCGCACTTATTTAAAACTCAAGGCAGTGATAGGGTACTTTGAAAGGAAAGGAAAAGAAATTTTTAACTCATTCACAAGTAGGGTCTAAAGAAAGACCACACATTAATAGTTGTAAGGAAATTAGTCGTGCAAGAGAGAACATAATAAGGTTGCACCATAAGGTACAAATTCCCCATTAAATTTCCAAAAAGAAATGATCTCCAAAAGGTCTTGGTACAACGAATGAAAAAAAGAGCGATACAATCGCGGAAGAAAATAACAACATAAACAGAAGTTCTAGAATTCAAAAACATGGGGAAAGGAAAAACAAAATTTCTATTCGAGCACTAGACATCTCCGCCCTCGTCCTCTTCGGGTTCTCCCGACTCTTCGACACTCTCCGCATTCGAACTCTCTCCTCTCTCGAACGATCTCATCTCCTCGTCCTTCCTCTCGTCGCTTAGGGGCGAAGGGATCGAAGTAAGCATCTCTTCGGCCTCTCTTATGATCCTTCGAGGGGCCGAAACGCGCATCCTAAGGGTCCTTCTATGGGGAACACGAGCAACGTGCGGCTCCTCATCATCGCGATACTTCATCTGACGCGCTGCTCCTGGCGAGTACCTTTGCGTTGGCGGATGGAGTGGAGGTCCGTCAACGGCGGCAGACATGGCCGGAAGTAAGACTCCTATTAGGCCGGCGAAGTCTCCAAGAGGCGTATATTTGGGCGGGCTAAACCAAGTGTAGGATACTGAGGCTTGAGTGGTCCACTCGCTCCAAGGGGAAGGTAGTATATGGATAAGTCGCATGATTCCCTCGTGATGGGTAGTTCCGTACGCGTAAGCGTCCAGCCAATGACCGTAGAAATCGGTGACGAAGTTCAAGAGGAACTGGTTTCCGTCCCATTCCAGCTCCCTATAGCGTTCTACCGGAAAGTTCCTATTCTTGGCGTAGCGGTGACGCATAAGAGCGTGATAGGGTTGAACCATCTACAAAAAGGGGAAAAGGAACAAGTCAGCACCGTCACAAAAGGTGGAAAAGAATAGAAAGTGTGTGATCTCAAATGGTGCTGCGAAAGTGTATAAAAGTCAAAAGGTGATGGTTCAAAGCGTCGCGTCCGAGGTTCTCGTCCTTAAGATAACTATTCGTGCGGTTTCCATTCGCGTTTCGTCGAATCCCCATATACACTAACGGCCTTATACTAGTCATTCCACGTTTCTATTGTTGGTACAAGTGCTGTGATCGTATAGCTAAAGCATGCTAGGTTCAAAGTCCAAGTCTAAGCATCGCAACATTTCAACATGATCTCATGTAATCGCATTCGCATTTCACAATTCTCACAAGTTCTCATACAACATTCAACAATTCACCATTCAAGAAGCATCGCTTCACATTCATAATATCTCCAAGCTCCTAGGGATCATCATTTAAGAAGCATCGCTTCACAAGCACAACAATATTCTCAACACTTATGGCATGCTTCTCACAAAAATGACACTTTCAACCAAAATTTCCAAGAGCATAAAGTTTCAACCATAGAAAAATTTGTACCTCTTTCTTCGTGGTTGAACGAGACGAATCGCGGTGTTGAGCCTTCCGTATTCAGTTTATTAATAAAAGATTACAAGGACAACTTAGATTTTCGAAAAGACTCTTGGGTTCAGAGCGGAAAGAAACTGAGGCTCTGATACCATCTGTAACAGCCCGCCCTCCTAGGGTACAATAAATGCGGCGGCTGCTACCCAAACAGACTCCAAAGAAGTAAACATAGGCTAGGGTTTCATTTAAAGAGTATTGACCAAAAGATTCGAAAGAACTATCAGAGTATTTAAAACAATAACTTAACCTAGAAGTTTAAAAGAAGATGGAAGGTATCATAAATGACGATCCAAACATCTGAAGAGTACGACGTAATATCCAAGACAAAATCACAAGAAAAGGCTAAGATCTCAAACCGAAGGCAAGATGCCAATATTCCAAAAACAAATTCTAAAGTGTATCAAAATTCAGCGAAAGACGACCAAGAGAAAGAATAGCTATGTATGAAGACACAACTATGCTTGAAGTTCATAACCACCATCTTAATTAATTAACAAGCTCAACACCCGCCACCACTCGCCATCGTTCAACCTGCACATAAGGAAAACACATGCAGGGCTGAGTATTTTGAAATACTCAGTGAGCTCATTGCCAAAACGTTTTATAAGTTATGCCACCCTTACCAAGTGAACTCGAGTTTTAAGCAGTTATAAAAGAAATATCACGAGTATCACAAAATATATTTTCATAGACTGGCCAGTCAAAATAATCCCCAATTTTCTCATCAAAATAACAATCATAACATTCCATGGTGCGACGAAAGTGTGGCCACACTTTTCGCCCACGAGATCGGCCGACTAGCAAGGACGGCTCCCGATCCCATCGTGTACACAGCCTGGTAGGGCTTGCGGCCCATACTCAGACCCGAATTCGTATAAGCATATCCAATATCACATTAAAACAAACATAGGCATGGCATAACAGTTAAACCACCCTTATAACACCAAACAACATTTTGATAAAATAAAAGAGAGTTTTTAGAGTAAAGCCCACCTCGACTGCTTAGTTTTCAAGTAGTTTCGCTTTTCCGTTATCCGGCTTCGCAACCAAAGTTTCACCTTTTAATCACATAGGCACATATCAAAAATTAGGTTCAATACTACTCTTACTCATGCATGTCTCAATATTTCTTTTCCCTTTTCCATTGGTTTATCTTATCATTACTAATTAATCAAGATCATGCTTATCTCACAAGATTATTTAGCCATCAAACACACACTACACAACACAACAACACACACACATACACGACATACACACACACACACCACACACACACAGGCCACACACACACATGAACATATTCCACATCCCTTTTATCCCTCTTTCACTCAACCAAGATGCATGAGGGTTCAAGAATACCGATTAATCGGTTAGAAAAAGAAAAAAAGGAGAAGAAGAATAAAAAGAAGAACTCATAAACAAAATACCTTTTTAGAGAAAAACAATCGGTAGAAACAAAGTAGAGACTTGGTTCTTCAAGAATCTTGGCGTTCAAACTCTAAATTCTTCTCAAAGGATGACAAAATATTGGTGTGTGGAAGAAGAAAATTTGAGATATTGAGGAATGGTGGGGGACGAAAATTTGGGGTCTAGGGTTGGGGTCTTCTCTTATTTATAGTGCTCAACAAGATCTTTAGGTAATTAGAATAGAATATTTGGTAAGATTTTATTCTACACAATAAATAAAATAATATTGTGAAGTAGGGAAGAAGAATTAACAAAAATAGATCCTAGGGCAAAATCTCATGATTTTCGAAAATTAGGCTTCCAAAATAGCCAAGGCTTTGTTTTGGTATATTTTACGGAGTAGAATAAAATATCACGGAGCAAAATAAATATAAGGATTCTCCCAACTTGGGATGGAAATAGGCGTCCTCATGCCTATTTAAATAAGGCATGGATTTTTAATATTGCCTAGAATAAGGTAAGGCAAGATCTCTTGAAGTATGGAAAGATTTAGTAGAATAATTAAATTCTAGGTGTGGAAGGAAATCAAGTAAGGAGTCAAATAAAATAAAATAATTCTTTCCTTCCCAAATATAGAGATTTTCGAAAATCACTAATAAATAAAAGGGGGTTTTCGATTTTCTCTAGAGATAAGGAATAATTGGGTCTTGGATTTAATTTGGATAAATATCCCAAGAATTAAATTAAATCCGAAAAAATAGAATTTCTTCTTCAAAAATTTAAGGGGGTCGAAAACACAAGAATTTGGGTGGCAAGTATTTATGGAAATTTTCCCTAATATTCTCACTCACCCTTAAACAATTAATTTACCATATAAATCTCATAATTAATAAATCACATGCCACATCATAAAATCAATAAGTTTGACTTTTCAAACTTTCAACGCAAACCCTAGACTCAACTCGGCCATAGCATCACATGCAATAAATGCATTCACGACTCCACGTCATCACTAATAAATTCTAGGGCTCTAAAGTTAGGGTTCTAAATTCCGAGATGTTACAGCATACGCCCCATTCACAAACTGAATTTTAAATTTGGTTCAGTATTTTATTTTTTGGTTCAGTTCAGTATAAACTTTTGGCAAATATCAGTTTTACGATTCGGTCAGGTTCCAATCGAAAAGAACAATCCAAAAATTGAAAAAAAAAATCCAAAAATCGGTGCTTGATGTGTGAAATGTGTGCAATGTGTGTAGTGTGTGAAATATGTGTAGTGTGTGAACTGTGTGCAGTGCGTGAACTGTGTGAAATGTGTGTAGTATGTGTGAAGTGTGTGTAGCGTGTGTAGTGCGTTTATTGTGTGTAGTTTGTGAAATGTGTCTAGTGCATGTAGTGTGTGAAATGTGTGTAGTGCGTGTAGTGTGTGAAATGTGTGTAGTGTGTGAAATATGTGTAGTGTGTGTAGACCTCTCTCATTCTGCAGATTCCTAAAGTAATTATTATCGAAGACGGTTGGAGTTACCCCATCCAACGGCGCCAGGTTGCCGTCGCCGTCGGTTTGAGGGCAGACGCGCCGCAGCGAGATCACGAAGTCCGGGTCGATGCTCGTGTTATCGTAGATCCGGTCCCGGATTGTCACGCATCGCGCTTGCTCACCCTGTCAAAATTTCCGTTCCAATTAATCAACTATAAATTAAATGTTGAAATTGTAAATATCAAAACCCAAAACTTTTACCTGACAAAGCAACCAAATCCCTCACGTTTAAGTTTTTGTTTGCAAAGTTGGATATGAAGGTTGAAATAGGATCGGTGGGCCTAGGAAGATCGTTTTCAGCAAGCGCTCTAGTGGCGGCGGCGGAGGAATCCCTCCTCCCTAGATTCACTGTCCACGATTGCCCTCAAACAGCCACCGTTGCATCATGCGCCGCCACTGCCAGCACGTCCGCACACGACACCACCCCGGGACATACTACCACCTGCTTCGCGTCTTCCACCACCGTGAAACCTCTAACATCTCCATTCTGCAATGCAGCTTTTTCTCCAGTGGTATCATCCAATAGGACTGATGCATCACACCCCTAATTATTTACCAAAATACGAGGGTTAATCATAATAGTTGTAATTAATTTTTATGGAAAATAATTTTTTATAAGAAAGAATATTAGACGAATGAGGTGTATGTATATAGTACCTGAACGAAGCAATCATGGAAGTGGAGGCGAACAAGGGAGGCGGCCATCCTCTGCTCGTCAGTCACGGCCTGCCTAATGGAAGTCCGGATTGTACTTAGCGCATCGGGGCATGTACTGTCATAGAACGTCGAAGATAGTTGTGCCTCGGATGGCACAATCAAGAGTACAGGGTTGCAAAATAATAATAATGGTTGATTGAAATCTTCATCGTGTTATGTATGTGTATATGATGTTGAGTGTTGCCAACAAGTTTGGAATGATGATTGAACAGATTTTTAATTTGCTCAATTTATAGGGGAAAATAATTTGAATGATGGAATGCCGTAAAACGAGACATATTCTTTAGCATGGCTGAGTCATTTTTTCTACGTACTACTAGTTGATGACTTGATGTAGTATTGCAATATTTTTCAAATGCCAACTTTTCCTTAAAACTGATTTTCTTTGCTTTGAAAATTCTAATTGGTTATTGGTCCCACCACGAGTTGTGACGTTTTTCAAATTGTGCTGGTATTGGATGATTAATGATAAGAGCATGTATGATATTTCAAATAAAATGTGGTCTCCACTCATTAAGTATATTACTATTGGAGTTGAAAATTCTCTAGTACACTTATTCTGAATCGGTTTTTGGTGTTACCAGGCTAGGCATATTACTTTGTACGCTTAAAATTTAACATGTTGAGTAATCCATGTATATCATCCGATCTAATTAATTCCCAGTCTCCAAATTCTTCTATCCAGAAGATTGCATTGTTTTGAAATATTTTATTTAAGGGGACTTTCATATATAATGTCAATTAAATGATTTGTTGTTATACCAGCAAATTTTAGCAAAAGCTACCAGTATGGGCAGACACACAAAGGAATGGACTAGCTTAAGCCCTTAATAAACATGATTTTTTATATATATATTTTCTTTGTAGATTTTTGTAATTTATATCCATGAGCTAAATTATACATAAATATGTTAGGATCGGTATACTGAAAAGCATATTTCGAGCATGTTGCACGGATAAAATTGCTTGTATACAATAAATTCTACAATCCACTTTTAACCCAAGGCGAGAAGAAGTAATTTTATCGAATTGATATTTGCTTGTGCATTTATAAGATGTTTCTCAAACATTTAAATGTATAAGAAGCAAATAAGTCTAATTCTTCTACATAGTAGACTGGTCGTGAACGACGTTCACAGAAGGTGACGCAATCGTTCCTTTGTAGAAGAGAAATAGAATTTCACAACCTAGATAGGCTTTGACATGTTTCCTTACCTTAGGAAATAAACGACACTGGTTTGGTATAGCACTGCAGGATCTAATAGTTGAGATAAGTCTTTCTTGCTATTTACTGAAAGACGAGGTCTCGGTGATTGTTATTTCTTAATCATTGTTGATATGACATTGAACATATGATATTGATTATGCATTACTTTGATTTATCAAATGATGCGAATTTTTCGCAATCCAATAATCCTGATATCTTGGGTAGTGGTGATCAATGTCTAGAGGTGCTAGTATTGTTATTGCAATGAATCGTGTGCTGGGTGAGTCCAGTTTGATAATATCCTCAAAAGGTGTTTGAAAAAAGGTTTTATTATTCAGAAACCCGGCCGGTTGGAGTCAACAATAATAAATAAAGATTTTGAACTAGACAACTCTTGGAAAAAGATATTAATTAATTAAAGTCAAATAGCAGACCTAAATTAATTAATGGATATTTATATCTTAAACACGGGAGATAATAAATTAAAGAGGTAAAGCCCGGATTACTCAAAATTTGGGATTGGACGGACAGTCAATATTATTATACTATAGTGGATGATAATAATATTCTATTGGAATTGAATTAAATTGAGGCTCAATTTAATTAGTAAAAGTCCAACAGGTTTGGCCCAAGTCCGACCTCCATGGATCTCTAATTTGGCTCATCATAACTCAATATAAAAGGGGATTAGAAAGAAGATTAAATCAATAATTAATGATAATTTTCGTGCTCCTCTATGGAAGTGGACGAAAAATTGGTTTTTGAGAAAACTAATATTCTGTTTTCTTTTCTAGTCGAGTCATTTTGATTCTGACAAGCTTTGCCCACCCAAAGGTCAGATTCTGAGTTCGGGATACAAATTAGAAGATTCGTGGTTGAGTACGAAGAACATCACGTGGAGAATGCGCAAGCAATCGTCGATTCTTTGGAGAATCAGATCGGTAATTCTAACCCGTAGGAAATTCATGTTTTAGGTTTTATTTATTTTTACATGAATTATTTGCGTTCTTGTATGCAATTTTGATTGTCTAACATGTAGATAATTAATCCCATAATCGGTCAAATAGATCTGTGGATCTGATTTATTTGTTTATGCATATCTTCAGTTGTGCAAGGGGCACCAAACGCCAGCAGAATATAGTTTAAATAATATTTTTTATGAAATAGTCCTTATAAGTGATGATTTCTGTGTCGGCTCACTACACACTATTTGTTGACAGTTTATGTTATGACAAATAGGACAATTGTGAATCGAGAAACAAAAGAACGTAAATATATAGACACAGAATTTACGTGGTTCACCAACATTGTTGGTTACCTCCACGGGCAGGAAACGGAGAACAAATTGTATTTAGAGTGTTTTTAGATTATGACTACAGATTAGATCTGTCAGATCACAGAATTATGTGCCCTACTCCCATATAAATAGGCACACATAAAATCCTATACTAATACGGAAACATAATCCTATTCCAATTAGGAAACACAATCCTATACAGATTAAAGACATACTAACAAATCTCCACCTTGACTTGAATTCTCCCTTGCAGAAGCATCATTACAATGCCAGATGCCTTGCCTCAGATTTGCCATAAACTGAATTCACCTTGCAAATGCATCATTACAATGCCAGACGAAGAAACTTCTCCCAAATTTGTCGACCTTCACGTTCAGAGCAGACATCTTCGATTTACCAGAAAACCCTAGCAAAGGAATTCAAAACCCTTGTCCGAAAACCAGGCTGTGATAATTTGTCAGGATCGTCAACTGCAATAAACGTTTAATATTGTCCGCTTTGGGTCAAGCCCGCACGGATTTGTTTTTGGGTCACTCCCAAAATGCCTCAAACTAATTGGGGTTGGACATGAATTATATACACTTTCCAACTTTCTTCAGACTCCCGATGTGGGATGGAGTTTGTACATAACAAACCTCCCCCTCAAACCAGATCACATCGGTGTTAGAGTTTGTATACTAGAAATCACGTTACGAGTGATTGAATACTGTAAAACTCTTATTTTATTTTCCAATGAATAAAACAGATTATTTTTGTCATAATGTTGTTATGTTTTACATTTAATGGATGTTAATGCATGTTTAAATGTATAAGTTAATTTAACAAAGTCTAAATCTTTGTTTTAGTAGACCGGTTGTGGGCGTCGTCCACTTTAAGGTAACACGGTCAGTTCTAAACAAAGAAAAAGATGAATTTCACAACCTAGATGGAATTTGACTATCCATCGAGAAAGGTTGCAATGTCAGTCCGCATATTTCTAAGCCTTACTTGAAATAAGATGACATTGGTGTGGTATAGCACTGAACGGATCTAACAGCAAGACTTGTCCTTAGGCTATCTACTGAAAGGCGAGGTCTTGATAAATATTTGTTTCTTAATCAATGTAGGTTATCATTGATCATACGGTATTGATTATACATTACTTTGACTTATCAAATGGTGCGGGTTTTTCGTAACCCAATTCTCCCGATATATTGGGTAGTGGTGATCAATATCTAGCGGTGCTAGGATTGCTATTATATTGAATCGTGCGCGAGTGAGTCTCGTTTGATAATGTCCTCAAGAGGAGCGCGAAATAAGGTTTTATTATTCGGAACCTAGCTAGTTAGAATTTAATTACTCTATGAATAATAAATAAGCGTTTCATGCTAAGTCCACTCTTGGAATTAATAAGAAGTTAATTAATTAAGTCAATAGCAGCCATTAATTAATTAATAGACATTTTAATCTTAAGCGCGGGAAATGAAAGTTAAACAGAAACCCAGATTACTTGTAATTTCGGATTTGGATGGAGAGAGTTCAATATTACTTCTGTAGTGGCTGCTCGTAATATTCCAATTATAACTTATATTAAATTGTGGGTTCAATTTAATTAGTAAAAAGTAAATTGGATGAGCCCATATCCAAAACCTTCCATAGATCCCTACTGGGCCCAAAAGGAACTTAATATAAATAGGAGAATAAAGGAGACAGAAATAATACAATTTCATTATTTGTAATTTTTGAAAATTTCAGCCTCCCCAGCTGTAGGAATTTTCGAATTCTACTCCTATTCCCAAAAGGATTTATTCTGTCTTCTTTATTTAAGTCCTAGTATTCTAGTAAGATCAGCCCACACTGATATTGGAATACAGTTCGGGAACCAGAGAGAAGATTTGTGGTCTAGTATTCAAAGCATCACGTGGAGAAGGAGCTAGCCATCTTCATTTCTTTGGAGAATGAATTAGGTATTTTTCTGCTCCGTAGAAAAGATGTTTTAGGTTTCAATATTCTTAAAGCATGATTAATTCAAGTTATGAGCATGATACAAGTGATAATTACGCGAATAGATTTTGTCTAAATAATCTGCTAAATAGATCTGATTATTATGTGATTTATTGATGTGATTAATAATTGTAAATTATGATAATCAAGTTCAACACCACTTCCGCTGCCGGTTCCATCAATCGGGACAAACGCAGTCGACACAAACTTGGGTCATAGCCTGACCCATAGCCACCTAACCTGGCTCTGATATCAGTTTGTTTTCACAAATAGAGCAATTGTGAATCGAGAAACAAAAGAACGTAAATAGACACAGAATTTACGTGGTTCACAAACGTTGTTGGTTACCTCCACGGGCAGGAAACAGAGAAAAAATTGTATTCAGAGTGTTTTCATATTATGGCTATAGATTGGATCTGTCAGATAACAAAATTGTTGGAACATATATACTAAAAAGCATTTTTCGAGTTTATTTTGAATTTGATAAATTGCTTGTATATTGTAAACACTCTTCATTTAATGAGAATAATAAATATTTTCTTCATATTGTGTATTTTACTTTAATGGGTATTGACCGTATTTAATTATATATTATATTATATAATTAAAGCGCTGGAAAGTAGGATTAGTCTAAGTCGAGAAAAATTCTATTGTTCGGAAACCCGGCCGGTTTGGATTTTATCTTAATATACTTCTCGTATTAGACAAACTCTTGGAAATAAAAGATATTGATTAATTTAAAGTCCATAGCAGACTACAAATTAATCAAAGGATATAGAAAGTCTTAGACACGAGAAATAATATATTAAAGAGGTTAACCCGGATTGCTTGTAATCAAGGATTGGATGGGCTGTAACGCCCCACTTTTTGAACCCTAATTTTTGAACAGTAAATTTTTTGTATTTAATGTTTTTAATGTCTTGAAGTTTGTGGATTAAATGACAAATGGAATGATTATTTGATATTTTTGTGACCTAATTGGATTTAGGGTTCTGATTGTGCGTAGACCGAGTCGACTTCATTGATTACGTGATGTGGCTTTTGAACAACGGGTACTTGGTGAATTTAATTGCTCGAATTGGTGATGGTGTAATCACAAATTAAAAATTTAAATAATTCATTTCCTTGAGGAATATTTATTGGACTCAATTGGATGTTGGGTACGATAAATTAAATAAATAACACAAGTCCAATTTTGCGAAAAATAAATTGTGGGCCACACAATTTGAATAAAAATACAAAGGGTATTGAGCCCAGACTAACTTGAATTTAATATACTACACTAAATGATTTCCAATCATCCTCTTCAATCTGCCGTGTTTTACTCCCCCATAATCTGCAAATCATATTCCAAAAATAACCTTCATATCCTTAAATTTCATTTATTTGGAGAATCAGTCACCAAAAATTACTTCCAATACACGTTATATCACAACCCTAATTGTCACCCTTTTTTTACCGCCTCACTTTCACACATACTACCATTCTGCAATACAAACAATCTCTATCATCCCTCAAGCAAATTCTTGGACGGAGCAAGGAAGGAGGAGGAAGTAAAACAGTTTTCTTCATCAGCCGCTTGCACCTAAGTTCATACCGTTCTCCCTCACTGTGGTCTCGATTCTAGGAGGTAAAACCCGATTGCAACCTCTCTCACTAATCCTCATGGTTTATCTCTTCAATTGATTATACGACCTTGCTAAATTTATCCATCTTTGTTTCTACACAATCTACAATCCCACGACAAAGATCACAATCAAACTCAAGCTTCCTGCAAGAACAAGTTCCTACCTACTTTCTTCAATCCAGTCAAATTCACGAAACCGAGAACCGAGATCTAGAGACGGACTACCGCTTTTTTTCACCGAAATCTGTCGTTGAAGGTATACATACTCCTATTTCCACCCAAATCCAATTTCATACTTGTGCATCTCATGAAACAAGTAACCGAAGCTAATCGAATGAATCGAAGCAAACTGAGAAGAATCGAACTTTAAATCACGAAATCTAATTTGGAATTTATCTGCGGGTTAATCGGGGCTGCCAGAGCGGCTACGCAGCGGCTGCTGCGGCGCCGAGCGACGACTGCGGTGGGTGCGAGCCGGCCAGCAGCTGCTCGGTCTGGACTATGCCTTAACGGCAACGGAGCGGGCGAACACGGACACTGCAGCATCGATCCTGCAGCGGCAAATTTTTGGGATCTTGTTTTGTTCTTCTTGTGAGAGAAATCGAGGGAGAGAGAGATGGATTAGGTGTGTTCTTTGGACGAAATTGAGAGAGAGAGAGAGAGAGCCGACGGCTTTTCTGTTGGAATGGGAGTTTTTGAATTCTTGATTAATATTGTAGGTGCTTGATATAAAATGAAATGTGATGTGCTACATGTGTTTTGAAAAGAAAAGGGAGTATTTCGACTCTTAATTGTTCTACTCTTTTTGATGAATAAGTTAAAATGGAAGGGGATGGTGTACGCATTTTTAAAATGGGAGTACTAATTCTTTTCTTTTTCTCTCTTTGGGGTCAGTGGCTAATTGTTTTGGGCTTGGGAGTATGTGTAACATATTTATCTAGTGGGTTGATTTGTTTAATTCTTAATGCGGCCGGAAATAATCGAAATAACCAAGTTTCTAATAGGAAAAAAATATAAGTTTACCGATAAAAATAATTGAAGCCTTCGAATCCATGTATCTTATTTAATTAATTGATTCATTGTGTTGATTTATATGCTATTTAAATTCCAAAGGTGATATTTTGCAAGTGCGTCGTGATCGCAATGGAAAGAATATAATTTCGGATTAAGCAGTCGAGGTGGGCTCTCTTTTTTTAAATAAGGACAATGTCCTAACTATTTTATGGATGGGAATAAAATGCGAAACTGTTTATCATGCCGTACTTTATTTTAACGTGCTAATCTGAAATGGCTTTGCCATTTATTATTTAAATCGAATTCCGGTCCTTGTAGGGCCGCAAACCCTACTTGGATTAATGTACACCTATGGTAGACCGTGTGTCAGCGTACGGGTTGGCCGGTCTAGTGACTTGGTTTGTGGCCACATTCCAAGTCATGTATGAGCAGATATGGTAAACGTCTGTGGGAAAATGACTGTGCCGTCGTGATTTTGAACAATGGAATATTTTGGTGCCTCGGGCCTTTCAAAAGCTAAAACCCCGATGGTTACCTAACAATGGCATGATAAATATAAATATTTTTGATAACTTGTTTTCGGCATGAGTCCACTGAGTATGTTATAGTACTCAGCCATGCATGTGTTTTCCCTATGTGCAGGTTGAGCGGCGACGAGCTTGAGGTGGTGTTGAGTCGAACCTGAATTATTGTTGGATTTTATTTTGAACTCGAGGGTCGTCGTGTCTTCATACACGGCGTCACTCTTACTCTTGAATGCTTCCGCTGATATAATACTATTTTTCACAACTATGTTTTGAACCCTTTTACTCTTGAATTATAAATGATGACAATTGTTAACCTAGGTTTAAAACATAAGCATTTACTTTGATTTTTCCCTCGACATTTGAATATTAATTATCTTTGTCAAATTCATTATTGAAACCCTAGAAAATTCTCCCTTCTTAAAGTACCATTGGTCGCGACCTCCCGCATTTATTAACCTAGAAAGGGCGGCCGTGACATGGGCGGTCAATATTTCTTTGATAGTGGCACAAGAAAAATTCCATTGGCCTTATATTAAATTATGGGTTATAATTTATTTAGTAAAGAAGGTTCAATGAGGGAGGCCCAATCCAAACCCCATAGATCCTTAACCTTGCCCACGCAAAACTCTATATAAAGGGATGAAAGAGGCATGACAAATATACACACATCACAAGAGTGAAACCCTAGCCTCCACACATCTAATTTTCAGCCCCCTCTCTTTATAGGGAAGTCGAAATTTGCATCTTGTGTGTTCTTAGCATTCTTGTCTTCTCCTTCGAGATCCCTACATTTCTAAGAGATTCCTCCCACAAGGAATTTAGATCTAGAGTTGGGTCATAGGTTAGAAGAAAAATGTTTTCATGCTTGCAATATTGCGTGATTGTTGAATCTTGTTGTTCTTCGTTTTATTGTAAACCCACGGGGGTTGATCGTGGTAGATTAAGGTTTTTGTTTTTCCTTGTATTTTCTTTTGTAAACAAATGTAATAGTTAGAATACAAAGAAATGTAATACAATGGAGCAAACAAGACGAAGAACAAATCTAACGGAGGAGACCTAGGCGGCCGCCGAAACCCTAGCGAGCTCGACCGCTGGCAGATCTGGTCGGAGGCAGGAGGCGGCGACGAATGGAGTCAAGGCAGTGGCAGCGGCTGCTTCATGAAGTAGCGGCTGCAGCACCGTGGTGGCGGCTCCAGGCTGACGGAGTCGGCAGCGTCTGGGCAGGGGCGGTGGCACGGACTGACGACTGTGCAGGTCAGCGGCTAGGGCAGCCTTGGCGGCGACTGAAACCCTAGTAGGGTTCAGCCGCACGCAGATCGAGGTGGCTGGGCGGCTGGCGGCACTCGGCGGCAGATGTGCAGTCCCGATGAAGACGGCAGCACGGATCCCGGTGAAGACGGCGGTGGCTAGTTTCTTTTATTTTGGGGAAAAACCCTAATTAGGGTTTTAGATGACTCGATTAATAAGCACGGCCCAATGTGGTCTTGACCTAATTTCTATGCCCTAAATATTTGATTAAGTCAAATGGGGTATTTATTTTATTTGATCTTTTTTATCCGGAGTACCATGGTTCATGGAAAGGATAAATTGTGATTTCTTTTAATTATTTGGTTTTAGACACTAAGTGGTTTAAAATCAAAGAATTTATTTGGTTATGTGTGATGTGACAAAGTGTGCAAATTTATTTGCCTATTTGATTTACATCTTATGTGAGTTAAATAATTATTTGCTTGCGTGATAATCAAATGAAAACCATTTTAATTAAAAATGACTAAGTGATAATTACGAACAATCATGTTGTATATGGTCTCCATAGATGGTTTTCAAATGTGACGTAAATTAGACAACATCTCGACCTTTCTTTAGAGGAGTTGTGTTGTCAGTGATGTTTACAGATTTCGCGGATATTTGAACAACTAAAATGGTTCTTTTAAATGAAAGGCATATTTATGAAATAATATCGTGTCCAGTGGGAGCAATATTATCAAGAAGTGAGCATTGTTTAAAAGATGTTAACCCTTGTCTTAGAATCTTGTTGAGTGGTGTGCAACCTTTCTTTAGAGGAGTATTCAAAGCAAGATAAGATTCTTGAGGACTAAAATTATGGTACTTGCTTAGGCAATATTAGGCATCCATGCCATTCTTATGGTCTCTGGACTATCTATCAATATTGTGACCAAGAAAAATATTTTAAAATCTAAATAATCCATGACATCTTTTGGTGCTTGTTTATTTAGTGTTTTAATAACATATGTGATTCTCGAATGTTTTATGGTTTTTACATTCTTTTATCATGTATGGTTGTGTGATGAATACCTTTTACTTTTCTAGGTCAATATCAATTATGTCTCTTAATCCATTATCTTTGATTTTGAAAGAAAACAAACTTGAGGGGCCAAATTATGTAGACTGGAAACGTAATTTGAACATTGTTCTCATCGCTGATGATTATAAGTTTATACTCGACACCGATTGTCCCATTTTACCTGCTGAAAATGCCACGGATGAGGAAAAGGCCGTGCATAAGAAATGGATGAAAGGAAATGAGATGACGAAGTGTTACATTTTGGCTTCTATGTCAAATGTGCTTCAACATCAGCATCATTCCTATCAGTTTGCTTATGAGATCATGGAGAACCTTCAATCCCTCTTTGGGACTCAAAGTCGATCCGCTAGGTCACTGACGATCAGGAGTCTCATGAATAAACTATGAAGGAGGGCACACCAGTCAGGGACCATGTCCTTGAGATGATGCTCCACCTCAATCAAATTGAGGTGTTGGGAGGATTAATTGATTCAGATTCCCAAGTGGACATAATACTCCAAAGTCTGCCGGCAAGTTTTCAACAGTTCAAAGTCAACTATGAGATGACTAAGCAAGACCTCAACTTGGTTGAGCTTCTAACTGAGCTTCAGAACCCTGAAAGCATTTATGCTCAAGCTAAGCAAGCTATGCTAGTTGACTGCTCCTCCGGTTTCAAGGTCAATAGACCAAGAACGGATGGGAAGGCGAATCAGGTCGCCAAAGGGTTGAAGGCAAAAGAAGGGCAAGAAAAAGGTGAAGGGAAAGAAAACTGGCAAGTGTTTCAAGCGTGGTGAAAAGGAACATTGGAAGCTTGATTGTCCCAAAAAGGGTAAAGGTCCAAATGGTCAAGGTAAACATCAAGCTCATGTTCTTGAAACTCACTTAGCAACTGTTTCTACCCATTAATGGGTAGTAGATACGGGAGCAACTGATCATGTATGTTTCGATCCCGCTTTATTGCAGGAATCAAGGAAACTAAGTGAAGGAGAGATCACTGTCCATCTGGGGGATGCTACTAGAGTGGGAGCGTTGCAGTAGGAGCTGTTTATATTCGCTTTTTCTAGTAGTAGAGTTTTGGTATTAAACAATGTTTTATTGATACCTTCGTTTAGAAGAAACCCGATTTTGATTCCTAAACTGGTTTTTGACGGATATTCTATTTCTTTCATTGATGCTTGCATTATAAGGAGAGATGATTATTTTATCTGTCAAGGTATCATGGATAATAACTTGTATACTATACGCTCTACGCATGATCTTGTTGAGTCGAATAACATATCAGTTTCTCGCAAGAGAAAGACTTTTCCACACGATGTGAATGATATGTACTTATGGCATCTAAGGCTTGGTCCTGTCAATCCGAGAAGGATCCAAAAGTTGGCGAGCCTTGGCTCAATTGAGGGACTAAACATGGACCCTTCTCCAACTTACGAATCCTGCTCGGTAGGCAAGATGACCAAAAGATCTTTTAAGATAATAGGAAATAGAGCCAAGAAAGTACTATATCTCATTCACTCAGACGTGTGTGGTTCATTCCAAATTCAAGCTAGGGGAAGCTATGCATATTTCATCACCTTTATTGATTATCGCTCAAAATTAGCCCAAGTCTATTTGATGCAACGCAAATCAGAATCCTTTGAGAAATTCAAAGAGTTCAAGGCATTTGCAGAAACGTATCATAGTGAGACTATAGAAGCCTTATGATCTGATCGAGGAGGCGAGTACCTTAGTGATGAATTTTTGGGCTACTTAGTGGAAGCTGGGATTGAATCCCAACTGACTCCCCCTAGCACACCTCAACAGAATGGGGTGGCGGAAAGGAAGAATCGAACATTTTTTCAAATGGTTTGATCTATGATGTGTTATGCTCAGTTACCAAAATTCCTTTGGGGCTTTGCGCTAGAAACAACGTGTTATACCCAAAATAACTTATCTACAAAGGCAGCGCTTAAGATACCTTATGAGTTATGGACTGGACGCAAGTCTAACCTAGAACATCTCAAGATATGAGGAGTATACAAAGAATCAAAAACCTCGAAGTGTAATCACTCTTGATGAAATGATAGATGATAACGTTCCAATTACACAAGAGAAAACTCCGCAAGAAAATATTGCACCAAGTGTTACAACTTCTACTCCTGTGATTGTTGAGCCTTGTCGTAGTGGGAGGGTTTCAAAAGAAGCAGAAAGGTGGATTGGTCTGGGAGAGTCTTCTGACTCAGTTTCCGGTCATCTAGAACCTGACCCCTGGAACTACAAAGAAGCAATAGATGATTTGGATGGTCTCAACTAGATTGAGGCAATGGATTCCGAATTACAATCAATGGAGGACAAGGACGTTTACGACCTTGAAACCCTACCTGAAGGCTGCATGGCCACTGGGAGTAAGTGGGTATTCAAACGAAAACGAGGTCCGGATGGGAAAGTGAAATTGGTTAAAGCTAGATTAGTGGCAAAGGGTACCCAAAGAGAAGGCATCGATTATGATGAGACCTTCTCGCCCATCGCTATGCTTAAATCAATCCGAATCCTCCTATCCATCGCAGCCTACATGGACTGGGAAGTATGACAGATGGATGTCAAGACCGCTTTCTTGCATGTCAGTCTTGAGGAAATCATTTACATGAAACAACCCGAGGGCTATGAGGTTAAGGGCATGGAGCACATGGCCTGGAAGCTTAAGAAATCCATTTATGGACTCAAGCAAGCATCCAGAGCATGGAACATGTGCTTCGATAAAACTGTTAAATCATTTGATTTTGATCAGTGCCCAGAAGAAAGATGCGTGTATAAGAAAGTTGAAGATGCAATGTGGTGTTCTTGGTACTTTACGTGGATGACATCTTACAAATTGGAAACAATAACAAGATGTTGTCGTCCATGATAAACTGGTTGTCTACCCAGTTTGAGATGAAAGACTTGGGAGATGCGGGACACATTTTAGGAATCAAAGTGATCAGAGATCGCAAGAAAAGAATGTTGTGCTTATCCCAAGAGTCCTACATCGACACCGTACTACAACGTTTTAGCATGGAAAATTTCAAGAAGGGTTTCGTTCCCTTCAGACATGGAATTCATCTATCTAAGGAAATGTGTCCTAAGATGACATGAAAAAGGTTTTATATGCTTCGGTAGTTGGAAGTGTCATGTATGCTATGTTGTGTATGCAACCTGATATATGCTTTGTCGTAGGCATGGTCGCTAGGTATCAATCGAACCCTGGCCAAGGACATTGGACTGCAGTAAAGAATATACTCAAATACCTGAAAAGGACTAAAGATTTTGTTCTAGTTTATAAGGCACCTGATCTATGTCTTATGGGGTACACGGATTCAGATTTTCAATCTGATCGTGATTCGTGGAAGTCTACTTTTGGTTATGTGTTCACCTTGGGAGGTGGAGCCTTTATATGGAAGAGTACAAAGCAGAAATACATTGCTGACTCAACCATGGAAGCCGAATATATGGCTGTTTCTGAAGCTGCAAAAGAGGTTGTGTGGCTCAAGAACTTCCTAAAGGAGTTGGGTGTGTTTCAGAGTTTGCCAAAGAATATCACAGTCTATTGTGATAACTCTGGAGCTGTTGCAAACTCAAAGGAACCACGATCCCATAAGGCAAACAAACACATTGAGAGTAAGTATCATATCATTCGGGAGATTGTACAGAGATGTGCCATACAAGTAGTCTATATTGCAACAGAAAACAACCTTGCTTGCTGATCCTTTCACGAAAGCCTATCGGGTGGGACGTTCAATCATCATATGGAAGGCATAGGTGTTAGATGCATTAAAGACTCAGACCTGCTTTTTCTATAAGTGGGAGAAATTGAAGAAAATTGACAGTAGTATATTCGAAAGCATGTTTTGATTATAAGTGGGAAAATGTTGGAACATATATACTAAAAAGCATTTTTCGAGATTATTTTGAATTTGATAAATTGCTTGTATATTGTAAACACTCTTCATTTAATGAGAATAATAAATATTTTCTTCATACTGTGTATTTTACTTTAATGGGTATTGATCGTATTTAATTATATATTAAATTATATAATTAAAGCGTCGGAAAGTAAGATTAGTCTAAGTCTTCAACATTGAAGGTTGGGTCGTGGAACAAGTCATCACAGTAGGTGGCCTAACCGGTACCTTGTAGAAGTAAACTTTTTTCACAACCTAGATAGGCTTTGGCTACCTATCGCGAATTGTTGCAATGTCCGTCCGAAAATCACCTTTACCTTGAGAATGACTAGTGACACTGGTGTGGTATAGCATTGAAAGGATCTAAATAATAGACACGTCTTTATTGCTATCTACTGTAAGACGATGTCTTGGAGATTTAATATTTCTTAATCTTTGTAATATTTTAGGACACACGTTATTCGATCATACGCTGCTTTGACTTATCAGTAGGTGCGGGTTTTGCGTAACCCAATATTCCTGATATCTTGGGCAGTAGTAATTGATAACTAGTATGATGTCAGTTTTATTATTACAATAAATCGTGTGCCCGCGTGTAATGACTATATCCCCAAGAGGTCTTCGAGAAAAGTTCTATTGTTCGGAAACCCGACCGGTTTGGATTTTATCTTAATATACTTCTCGTACTAGACAAACTCTTGGAAATACAAATATTGATTAATTTAAAGTCCATGGCAGACTACAAATTGTTCAATGGATATAGAAAGTCTTAGAAACATGAAATAATATATTAAAGAGGTTTACCCGGATCGCTTGTAATCACGGATTGGATGGGCGGTCAATATTTCTTCGATAGTGGCACAAGAAATATTCCATTGGCCTTATATTGAATTATGAGTTATAATTTATTTAGTAAAGAAGGTCTAATGAGGGAGGCCCAATCGAAACCCCATAGATCCTTAACCTTGCCCACACAAAACTCTATATAAAGGGATGAAGGAGGCATGACAAATATACACACATCACAAGAGTGAAACCCTAGCCTCCACACATCTAATTTTCGGCCCCCTCTCTCTATAGGGAAGTCGAAATTTGCATCTTGTGTGTTCTTGACATTCTTGTCTTCTCCTTCGAGATCCTTACATTTCTAAGAGATTCCTCCAACAAGGAATTTAGATATAGAGTTGGGTCATAGATTAGAAGATCTTTGGTCTTGCAATCACATTGAAGAATCAAGATCTACACGTGGAGAAGTAGCGAGCCACTTTGATTCTTTGGAGAATCATCATTGTAAGTATTCAACGACATAATTTAATTCTAAGTTATGTGATTAATTGCGCAATAATATGTCTCTACATGTTCAAGCATGAAATTGAATCGGTCCACATAATCTCCTAAATAGATTCTTTTGTGGATTTATTTAATTTACAATTTCCACTGCGATTTTCCCAACAAGAATTATGTGCCATACTCCCATATAAATAGGCACACATAAAATCATATCCTAATTCGGAAACATAATCCTATTCCTATTAGGAAACACAATCCTATACAGATTCAAGGCGTACTAACAGTTTAGATGACGTAGAACCATGTGTATATTATGGGAGGGATCGATGAAACAAAAATAATCAAATCAATAAAGGAAAAACTAAGAATCGTTATGTGCAACTTTTGTTATTCAATTATACTAGCATCACCAAAAATATCAAATGTGAAAAAAGATCGATCGTTTTATAGTTCCCTTGATTTTTAGTTACCTGTATTTGTTGTAACTAAAATTAGAATGTGAAATTAAGGTACTAGCTACAAAAGTCACCAATAAACAGTGATCCTCTTTAGCTGAAAGAAAACACATATTCTGTCTAAATTTATAAAAAATATAAGAGGATTAAGAGTCAACATTTTCTTTTTCTCAGGTATTCTAGAATCTGTTCATATAAATTCTTCTCAATCTTCCTTCATTACAATAATTTATTACAATATGTATATGTACATAGTTTTCTGGAAAAAAATAACTATTCTTATATCAAAACTAAGACCTATAGCCCTTAGATTAGAGTGACAACCACCTAGATAACACCACATTATATTTTATGTAAATTAGAGAATCAACTTTTTCAAAGTGATATCAAAGTGTGCAGATCGCATAATATACTCATAATATAAAAACCAAGCCGACCAGGTCCTTTGCACTTGGTCTCGTTGTCCCTTTCAAATCGTGCCCCTATACACGTTTGATTGTCAGTTACCAGCATTTTGAATGGGTATGGAGCCAACCCTGTCCATTGAAACATGTCGTCGAAAAATAATTTTCAGTATACATGCTCCAACAGATATTACTATAGTTTATTGGTATTACGATATTTAGTCATGAAAAAGAGTATTAATAATAATTATGCGGTATTCCTGCTTTCCTAACAGTGTCGACGCTACTTTTGACGACGATAACAATATGATTTCTATTTACCATCGATGTCCTATTTTATTTGACACTCGCGCGATGTTCATCTATATTTTTTGCAACTCCTTGCAACCCCATACCGCAACTACTTTTAGTCACACAAATATAATTAAAATATGGTATGTTATAATTGTATTTAATACTAATTTGGACTCTCCAAAGTTGAAATCCTGAGTTCGCCGTTGATAGCTAGTGCTCGCTACACTTGCCAGTTGCCAGCTATGTGGTTCGCCGTTGCATAAATCTGTTTTGTGTCATTCCCCAAAGGCGTTAGTGTCTTGATGTTGAGTGAGTCGGAAAATTGATGTTTTTTAGACTTAAAGCAATTCAATTTGGTTTTGCTATATTTGTTACATTATTTGGAATTAATTCTGGTACATTTTATTGAAATATGTTTATTGGTGTAACTTTTTGAGATACAAGTATTTGAGTTTAAAGGAATATATTAATTTAGATTTCCAGTTGTTAATGATGGTGATAATCTCTTTTGACATCTCTTCGTTAGGTATTATTTCTTGCGAAAAAAACTTCCGCATGGAGGAAGTGTGATTGGTGGTTCCTAGTCAAAAATAAACTTAGGAGTATCACTAAACAAATCATAACCCCTTCGTCATCTTGTTAACTTGTGAGTGCGTCTTGCGTGTGGTTTAGAAAAAACACCTGACTTTTATACATTATTGACTGATTGCCATTTTGATGCAGTATTGATAAGACTTGAAGACTTATCAAGTTATACTTTTGATTTTATTTATTTCCTAGTTAATATAATTAGTAGATGGAAAAATATTCGAAGTAATTGTTTTTCATTCTACAAATTAGGTTTTTCTATTTTGCTTATTTTCCTTTTAGTTATTTTCCTTTTAGTTTTATTTTCCATAAGTTTAGAATTTCTCTTTGCCTACATAAATGCCTCATTGTTGAACTTAAAAAATAGTCTTTGAATATTAAAATTTAGTTCGAGTTTTATACTCTAAAGTTCTCAATAGTTTGAGTTCTTTATTACTAGTTCAGTCATTCTCATACGGTTCTGGAAATAAATAAAACAAAAAATATTGCTTGATAAAGGTTTTCCTATTTTGCTTATTTTCCTTTTAGTTATTTTCCTTCTAGTTTTATTTTCCATAAGTTTAGGATTTCCCTTTGCCTACATAAAGGCCTCACTCACTGTTGAACTTAAAAGATACTCTTTGAATATTTCGAGTTTTATACTCTGAAGTTCTCAACAGTTTGAGTTCTTTATTTCTTGTTCAGTCATTCTCATGTGTACAGATACTTAGTATGATACAGATTTAATATACTAGTAAAATTAATATAAAAAAAATAGATATAAAAAGTGTTTAAAATGTACTCCCTCCATCCAACTAAAGATGAAGTGCTTTCCTATTTTTTATTTTCAAGATGACTCATTACTAAAAATAGAAACACTTTTATGTGATCCATCCATTTACTACTTCCTCCGTCCCACTATAGTAGTCTAATTTGAGTTCGACACTTAATTTTAAGAAATGTAAAATAAAGTTGGTCCTATTTTTAGTATATTAATTTTATAATAAATGTGAGTGGAAAAAGATTAGTGGAATGTGAGGTCCATTAACATATATGAAATATTTTAATAGGGACTCCTATAATAGGATACCCAAATATGATTAATCAAGACTCTTAAAATGGGACGGATGGATCATTTATATTTGAAGTGTACTATTTTCATAACATAGTTATAAATAATTAAATTACTATGAAAGTAAAAGGCAAATTAACATATCATTGAAAAACTGATAATACACTTTAATTTGACAAAACAAACATGAGTTACATGAGGATAAGAAAATGATGACAGCACACGGTGTATAACAAGAGATTATTGGAAAAATTGAATTTTGAAATGTGTCAGTTATTGGAAACACACGTCCTTCTAATTAACCCATCTTCTCCGGTTAACGGTCCGATATCTCCCATTTTAATCATGGCGGCGGCGAATGATACGACTATACCTCGCCAAGCACCGGAGTTCACATCCGCCGTGGAAGAGACGTCTGAGGCTAGCGCAGAAGACATGTTGGAGTCACCGGAGGCAGAGGAGTCGAGAGAGGAGAGCAGCGATGAAGAGAGTACGGACCCGAGCCGCCCGTCACAGCAATCAAGGAGGCCCGCATGGTTCAAGGATTACGTTTCTCATTAGAAATATTATTTACTAGATTTATTGCTTTTAATTTTTGAAAATACTTATTTTTGGAACTTTTGAGTCGAGCAATTTATAAGCTCCGTTTCGGGTTTTCTTGTTGGATCTTTCCCGGAATAATCGAGTCGAACCAAACCTAGGGTCCTTAGTATAAATAGGAATTCTGTCCGTTGAAACCTCAAGAATCAATATACAGAATTTTCCCTAATTTTTGTTCTTTACTTTTCACGCAAGTTATTCCTTTTCTGTCAACCCTAGGGAGAAAAAGCGGCGCCGCAATCCGGCGAACCACCCTACTCCGATCAGATACGAAGCCCATTCGTATTAACTGGTGCTTTCACTTGATCTCTACCTTCCGTGCTCCATGATGACCAAAAACATAGGTGCTGGATGTACTGAACTGATCGATGTGACCCTACCACCGCCGCCACCACCGCTTTCACTCTCCTCGGATCCAGCGGTGTCAGCCCTATCGTCGCAGATGGTACAACTCACCGCGATGGTGAGCGAGATGAAGTCGCGCCTGGAGGGTACTGCTGATGCTCTGGTGTTTGGTCGGCCGCTGCCTGCGCCGCCCTACTCCGTGCCTCACTCTCTACTTCGGACGGATTCTCTACCGATTTTCTCGTTCACGCCGGCGTCATCCGTGGCCACGCAGTCAACGAACACTTCACTGCCAGCCTTCCCTCTCGGGTTTTCACACTCCCTAGTGCCCTCGCAACCGATGTCAATCCCGTAGTTCGGCTTTCATGAAGCCGGAGGGTCGATGCCGACCACGACCAAGTTTTCGCAGACAAGTTCACAGCCGTGGCAGTTCAGTCGCACTGAACAGCGATCAACGGATCGCCTCCCTCTTTCGCACCCTCAGATGGTGAGCGCATCGTCGTGTTGGGGTCCGCTGGGATCGACACAGACGTTTGGGGCGTTACAACAAGAGCAGACACGCCCCAAAGTGAAGATGGAACCTCCGAGGTTTGATGGTACGGAGGTAAATAACTAGATTCGGATTCGGGGCATTCAATTTTATTTCGACCATATAGGTACGCCGGAAGCGCAATGGCTGCATTATGCTATCATGCTCTTTTAGCCGGCAGTGGCTAATTGTATTTGAAACTATTGTTCTAGCCACGAATTCGTGACTTGGCCCATGTTTCTGGATGATGTTAGATGACGGTTCGACCCACAGTGTTACGTGAGTCATGTGGGCCTTCTCAAGAAGCTGCAGCAGACAGGTACGGTTTCTGACTATCAGTTGGCTTTTGAGAAATTACAGACCAAGGTTGTTGGTGTTCTTGACCACGTTCTGCTTGACTTGTATGTTGCCGGTTTGAAACAACTGATACAGGACGAGTTACTCCTCCATCGGCCAGCCTCCCTGGTTTTCGCATTCGCTCTCGCCACCCAGCTGGCTTCCTGCAGGGCAGATCCTGCGCCGCTGCAGCCCTCCTCGGGCCGCCGCCAATGGCAAACCAGGGAGTACCGCCCCACCACCACCCTGCCACCACAGACTACCTCCAGCCAAGCATCGCTGGCTACGGTCCCACGCGCATCCTTTGTGGTGCCGCGCTCGAAGGAACCCACCACGACCCCTATTATTCGCCTTTCAGCGGCAAAGAAGGCCGAACGCAGGCATCTTGGGCTATGCTTCTACTGCCCTGAGAAATGGGTTGAGGGTCACGTCTACACCCATCGGTTCTTGGCATACATTGGAGTGTGTGACGACGAGGATGATCCGATTGAATCACCAGAGGAAGCAGTCCCGGATGAGGTCATTGCAGTGGATCTTTCTCACTTATTGGCGATGGAGGGTAGGCGCCAATCTAAGTTGCTCACTCTTTCAGGCACGATTGGTTCATGGTCGGTTGAGGTCTTAATCGATACAAGCAGCTCTCATAATTTTTTACATCCTCGTATTGCGGATAAATTGCATCTCCCGTTGACTGCCGTTCGCCCTTTCAGAGTTTACGTTGGGAATGGGTCTTCCCTCCTATGCTCTCATTTGTGCAAGGCTACTCATTTGACCATGCAGGGTACACCATTTTCAGTCGATCTACATGTTCTGCCGATTCATGGGCCGGAAGTCATCCTCGGGATGGAGTGGTTGGAGTCTCTGGGCAGGGTGACCACACACCATTTTCAGTCGATCTACATGTTCTGCCGATTCATGGGCCGGAAGTCATCCTCGGGATGGAGTGGTTGGAGTCTCTGGGCAGGGTGACCACAGATTTTGTTGCAAAGTCCATGGAGATCGTTAAGGACAATAAGTTGATAGTTCTTTCAAGCACGATGCAGCCTTCAATGCGGCTATCACTGAACTCTTTCGCGTCTTTAATGTCGCACTCTTCACCGTTCGAGCTTTATGAACTGGTCGAAACCCCCCCAGCACCTGCCGTGGACCCACCGTTGACAGAGGTTGAATTTTCGGCGAGGCTACACCCGACGATCAGCGCCGTTCTCCTCCGCCATCAGGCGGTGTTCAAGCTGCCTGTGGGGCTGCCGCCTACGCGAACATTCGACCATCGTATCCACCTTATTCCCAACACTAAACCGGTGAATGTACGTCCGTACCGGTGTCCATATTTTCAGAAGAATGAGATTGAGAAGTAGGTCAAGGATATGTTGGATCAGGGGGTGATTCAGCGCAGTCAGAGTCCACTGTCCATTTTCTTCTCCCGTCCTGTTGGTTCACAAGAAGGACGGTACATTTCGTTTCTGTATTGATTACAGAGCTCTGAACAAGGCCACGGTTCCCGACCATTTCCCGATCCCGACCTCGGACGAGCTATTTGATGAATTGGGTGCAACTCGTTTCTTCACCAAATTAGAGCTACGTTCGGGATATCTCCAGATTCGGATGCATGAAGCTGATATTTATAAGACCGCATTCCGGACACACGATGGCCATTTCGAGTTTCTCGTGGTGCCTTTTGGCCACACCAACGCTCCGTCAACTTTCCAAGCGGCGATGGACAACATATTCCAGCCTTTCTTGAGGAAGTTGGTGATTGTTTTCTTTGATGATATTTTGATCTACAACCCTATGTTGGAGTCCCACTGTGACCATCTTGATCAAGTTCTTTCTATTTTAGAGATGCATCTATTCTTTGTGAAATTGATGAAGTGCTCGATTTGCAGCACAACGGTGGATTATTTGGGGCATCTTATATAAGAGGGACAGCTCAAGGCAGATCCGACGAAGATCGAGGCAATGGTGGCATGGCGTACGCCTAAGTCAGTTCGGCAGCTCCGCGGGTTCTTGGGCCTCACTAGCTACTACCGTGGCTTTATTGCCCATTATGCCATCATTGCAGCCCCCTGACAGACCCCCTAAAGAAAGACGCTTTCTCTTGGTCTGCAGCAGCCTCTGATAGCTTCGAGTCGTTGAAGACAGCGATGACCGAGGCGCCCGTCCTATGCCATCCGGATTTCAGTCAGACATTTTATTTGGAAACGGACGCTTGTGCTCATGCAAAATGGTCACCCACTCGCTTTCTTCAGTAAGAAGTTGGAACCCCGCCGTAGGAGCGCGTCCACGTATCACAAGGAGTTGTATGCAATTGTCGAGGCAGTTTAGAAATGGCGTCAGTATTTGTTGGGAAGGGTGTTTGTTATTCGCAGTGATAAGAAGAGCCTCCGAGAACTTTTACAGCATGTGATTCAGACACCGGAACAACATTTGTATATTCGTAAATTAATGGGCTACAAGTTTACTATTGAGTACAAAACCGGTGCAGCTAATAGAGTGGCAGATGCCTTGTCGCGACGTGATGAAGCGATCAGCGATGATGCAACACTCATGTCAGCCTTAGCCAACCCTATTCCAGATATTTTGCAGTTGTTGCGGGAGGAAACAGCTGTATCGCTGGAGTTGATTGCTTTACATGGGCAGATCGAAGCAGGTAGGGCAGATTCGAAGTTTGCTTTGTCGGATGGCCTGATCTATTGGGACCGCGGGATTATGGTAGCTTCGGACTCTCCACTCCGCGAGGCACTGCTGCAGGAGCATCATTGCTCACCCCTCGCGGGTCATCCTGGCTTCGAGAGGACGCTACGCCGTCTCACCGCCGCGTTTCATTGGCCGAACATGCGTCGTGATGTGAAGGCATTTGTATCATCGTGCATTACCTGCCAAACCACTAAATATTCTACGCAAAAACCGGCGGGACTGTTACAGCCTCTACCAATTCCAACACAAGTGTGGGAAGACGTCACTATGGACTTCGTTGTGGGATTGCCGCCTTCCAGGGGTTATACTACTATCATGGTCGCAGTGGACCGCCTATCGAAGTACGCCCATTTCGCTCCACTGCCGGCTTGCTTTGATGCCTTGAGGGTGGCGAAACTTTTCATGGACACTGTGGTGAAACACCACGGATTTCCCAAGACACTTGTTTCTGATCGGGATCCGATTTTCTTGAGTGACGTGTGGAAAGACATGCTCCGATTAAGTGGCACCACTTTGCATTTTTTGACTGCTTATCATCCCCAATCCGATGGTCAAACGGAGGTGCATAACAGGGGCTTGGAGCAATATTTGAGGGCCTTTGCTGCAGATCGCCCGACGAAGTGGACTTCTTTTTTTCCTTGGGCGGAACTGGCATTGTACTGCTTTCACAACGAGGGTATTGGCACTTCGCCGTTTTGGGCACTCTATGGGCGCGAACCGCCCCCTTTGGTGGCAGTGCAGCCCTCGGCAGGGCGCATTCGACATGAACCAACGGTGGCTGAACTGCTTGAGCTGCGAGCTGCGCTATTGGTCGACTTGCGGTAAAATTTGGCGCGCGCTCAGCAGCGTGTGCGTGACGGTGCGAATAATCACAGGTGCGCCGTCCAATTTGAAGTGGATGATACGGTCCTCCTCAAGTTACAAAAATATAGACAACACTTTGTGGCGAAGCCCTTATCGGCGAAGTTAGCACGATGATTTTTAGGACCATTTTTTTATCACGGAGAAGGTGGGACCGGTCGCTTACCGACTACAGTTTCCACAGGGTTCAAGAATTCATGATGTATTTCACGTGAGCTTACTGCGGCATTATATTGAAGAGGGTGCGTCGTCGGGGTCTGTTGTCGCAGAATTTCCGGCTGAGTTTGTGGGAGTTCGTTTGGTGATAAAGCCAGTCTGGATCATTGATCGACGAGTGGCATTGCGGGATGGTCAGCCGGTGGATCAGGCTTTGGTGCAGTGGTCGGGAGAGGCTGACTCTTTGGCTTCGTGGGAACCTTGGTTCAAGGATTATGTTTCTCATTAGAAATATTATTTTCTAGATTTATTGCTTTTACTTTTTGGAAATACTTATTTTTGGAACTTTTGAGTCAAGCAATTTATAAGCTCCTTTTCGGGTTTTCTTGTTGGTTCTTCCCCGGAATGATCGAGTCGAACCAAACCTAGGGTCCTTAGTATAAATAGGAATTCTGTCTGTTGAAACCTCAAGAATCAATATACCGAATTTTCCCTAATTTTTGTTCTTTACTTTTCGCGCAAGTTATTCCTTTTCTATCAACCCTAGGGAGAAAAAGCAGCGCGCAATCCGGCGAACCACCCTACCCAGATCAGATACGAAGCCCCTTCGTATCAACGAAATTCAAGTTAAATACGTCAGGATTGTCGATGTATACCCGAACAATGCTGTTGGTCGATGCTCCTCCGCTAAATAAAACTTGATCCGATTCCAGCAGACCTCTCCTATTCTATAGATTCCTAAAGTAACGGTTGTCGAATAAGTTAGGAGTCACCGCATCTAATGTCACCAGATTCTCGTCACCGCCGGTTCAAGGGCAGTTGCGCTGCCGCGCCTGCGCAAAGCCTGAGCCGATGCTATTGCTGCCGTAGATCCGGTCCCAGAATGTCACGCATCGCGCTTGCCCAATCGTACGAGGCCCTGTAAAAATTTCCATGAATTAAATGCTGAAATTGAAAATATCAAAATCCTAGTTTTTTACCTGACAAAGCAACCATATCCACTTGGTTTAAGTTTTTGTTTGCAAATTTGGAAATGAGGGTTTGGAGAGGATCGCTGTCTCTAGGAAGGTCGTTTTCAGCAAGCGCTCTGGTGGTGGCGGTGGGGGAATCCCTCCTCCCTAGATTCACTCTCCACGACGACCCTCCAACCGCCACCGTTGCATCACGCGCCGCCACTGCCAGAATGTCTGCGCACGACACCTGTAACAGCCCGCCTCCCTACGGCGGTCGGTTCTGGGTGGGGCGGTATCGCTTGTTGTCGTAGTGGGTCCTACTCTCGTCCCATCTCCTCTTATCATGGTTAGGGCGTGGCGGGGGTAGTGCCAGCATAGGGGAAAGGGTAGTGCCAGCGTAGTGTTCCCCGCGCTTCTCTCCTTGGGCATCGCTGCCTCAACATCCAGTGCGAGGGCCAGCGCCTCGGCTTACGTAAGTGTCCCACGGACAGCCAATGCCATCTTAATCTCATGTCTTAGGCTCTCACGAAACTTGTCGGCCAGCTTCTCGTCGGTATCCGTCTGTTCCGGCGCATAGCGGGTCATGTCACAAAGCGCGCGGTCATATTCGGTCACGGACAGACGTCCCAGAGTGAGGTTGTGAAACTCGGCTGCATTTGCCTCGGTCTTGAAGTCCTCCCATGTCATCCCGTCCACTCGATCATGGGGCATGGTCTTTAACTTAGTATCCCACCAAATGTCGGCGGACCCGATCAGTTGATGCGTCACGCAAATCATCTTCTCTTCGTCGTTGCACACCAAAGTCTTGAAGATGCGTTCCAAAGCGCGTACCCAAGTTTCAGCCTTCGCTGGTTCACCCATTCCATCGAAGGTAGGAGGCTTTTGGTCTAAAAACAACTTTACGACTTCCCTATCTACTCGTGGAGGTGGTGGTTGCGGCGGCCGTGGTTGCGTCACGCTTTCTTCTTCCGAGGCCTGGGAAGTGGGTTCCTTGTGCCTTACGTTGCGCCTAGGCGCCATTCTGATTCATTTTCACTCGAGTCGTTAGCGTACTTATTTAAATCCAAATATAGTGATGTGATACATATTTGAAAGAAAGGCTTGATTATTTCCACAAGTAAGGTCCAAGGGATGACCACACAATAGCATTGTAGGAAAAACAGTTTCGCAAGAAGGCGTAATAAAGTTGCCCAATAAGATGAAAGATGCTTGGAAGAAAATTAGAACGGGCAAGTATATTTACATAATAAGGTAGAAAAGAGTAGAGATAACTCCTTGCAAGATAAGATAATAAAAAGGTGCAAATTCCCCATTAATTCTCAAAACGTGGCCAAAAAGGTCTTAGTACAACGAATAAAAAGGAGTAAAGTAAAAGCGAAAGGAAAGGTAAAGTAAACAAAGGTCTTAGAATTCTCAAAACATAGGGAAAGGAAAACAAAAATCACTATTTGGTCACTAATCATCTCCGCCCTCGTCCTCTCTTGGTTCTTCCGACTCTCCGACACTCTCCGCGTTCGAGCTCTCTCCCTTCTCGGACGGTCCCGTCTCCTCGTATTTCTTCTCGTCGCTTAGGGGCGAAGGAATTGAGGTGAGCATCTCTTCGACCTCCCTTCTTATCCTTAGAGGGGCCGAAGTGCGCAGCCTAAGTGTCCTCCTTCGGGGAACGCGAGCAACGTGCGGCTCCTCGTCATCGCGATACTTCATTCGGCGCGCTGCTCCTGGCGAGTACCTTTGCGTTGGTGGATGGAGTGGAGGTCCGTCAACGGCGGCAGACATGGACGGAAGTAAGACTCCTATTAGGCCGACGATGTCTCCTCGAGGCGTGTATTTGGGTGGGCTAAACCAGGTGTAGGATACTGAGGCATATGGATAAGTTGCATGATTCCCTCGTGGTGGGTAGTTCCATACGCGTAAGCATCCAGCCAGTGACCATAGAAATCGGTGACGAAGTTTAGGAGGAACTGTTTTCCGTCCATTCCAGCTCTCTATAGCGTTCCACCGGAAAGTTCCTATTCTTGGCGTAACGACGACGCATAAGGGTGTGATAGAGTTGAACCATCTATATAAAGAGGAAAAGGAAAAGTCAGCACCGCCCCAAAGGGGTGAAAAGGAATAACAAGTGTGTGAGGTTTCAAAAGGTGCGGTGAAAAGGATGTGTATAAAGCAAAAGATGGCGGTACGAAGATAGTATCGTCGGACGTTCTCGTTCCTAAGGCAGCTATTCGCGCGTTTCCTTTCACGATTCGTCGAGTCTTCACATACACTAATGGCCTAATACTAGTCATTCCATGTTTCTATTGTTGGTATAAGCGCTGTGACAGTATAGCTAAGGCATGCTAGGTTCCAAGAAGTCCAGGTCTAAGCATCGCAACATTTCAACATAATCTCACGTGATCACATTCGCATTTCACAATTTTCACTAGTTCTCATACACATTCGACAGATCATCATTCGGGAAGCTTCGCTTCACATTCACAATATTTCCAACACTTATGGCATGCTTTTCACAAAAATAACATTTTCCACCGAAATTTCCAAGAGCATAGAGTTTCAATCATAGAAATATTTTGTACCTCTTTCTTCGTGGTTGAACGAGACGAGTTGCGGTGTTGAGCCTCTCATGTTTAGTGCGTTAATCAATGATTAAAGGGATAACCTAAATTTTGAAAAGACTCTTGGGTCCAGAGCGGAAAGAACTGAGGCTCTGATACCAACTGTAACAGCCCGCCTCCCTAGGGTACAATAAATGCGGCGACTGCTACCAAAATGGACTTAAAAGAAGTAAACATAGGCTAGGGTTTCATTTAAAGAGTTTTGACCAAAGTATTTAAAGGAACTATCAGAGCAATAAATCAACGGTTTAACCTAGAAGCTTTAATAAGTAAAAGAAAGGTACCATAAATTACGACCAAAAATCTCAAGAGTTTAGCATAATTTCCAAGAAAACCACAAGAAGTCTAAAGCTTCTAAACCGAAGGGAATAAGTGCAAAGTATCCAAAACAATACTAAAGTATACCAAAAACTCAGCGGAAACGACCAAGAGAAAGTGCAGCTATGTATGAAGACACAACTACGCTTGAAGTTCAAAACATCCATCTTAATTAATTAATATGCTCAACACCCGCCACCGCTCGTCGCCGTTCAACCTGCACATAAGGAAAACACATGCAGGGCTGAGTATTATGAAATACTCAGTGAACTCGTTGCCAAAACATTTTATAAGTTATGCCACCCTTACCATAGTGAACTCGAGTTTTAAGCAGTTATCAAAGAGAATATCACGAGTATCACAAAATTATTTTCCATAGACTGGCCAGTCAAACAACTCCTCACTTTTCTCATAAATTTCCACAATCACAACATTTCCATGGTGCGACGAAAGTGTGGCCACACTTTTCGCCCACGAGACCGGCCGACTAGCAAGGACGGCTCCCGATCCCACCGTGTACACAGCCTGGTAGGGTTTGCGGTCCTACTCAGACCCGAATTCGTTTATACATATCCATAGCCCTATAGCCCAATGGAGCGAACTCTCAAACTGGGCATCAGGCGCACAATATCACAACCAAAACAGACATAGGCATGACATAACAGTTAAACCACCCTTATTTCTCCACATTCATAAATTTGCACATAAAAGAGTTTAAGAGTAATGCCCACCTCGACTGCTTAGATTTCAAGTATGTTCTTTCCTTTGTTATCCTGCTTCGCAACCGAGGTTTCACCTTTTTAATCACATAAGCACATATCACAAATCAGATTCAATACAAACTCCTAACTCATGCATGCCTCAACACTTTCCCTTTTTCCCAGCGATTTATCTTATCATCATCAATCAAGGCCATGTTCATCACATAAGTTCCATTCGCATCTCAACTCTAGATTTAACATCAACATATGTCACACAAGAGTATTTTGCCAACACACAACACACACATACGCAACACGCACACACACACGCCACGCACACACACACATACATATTTTACATATCCCCTCTCTCCACAAGATCAATATTTTAAAATTTTCATTTTTTAAATCATATTGAAATACTCCATTATATATATTTATAATATGTGAGGGATTGGTTTTTTTTGGAATCTATGCCGGTCAATGAACTTTGACCAATTAAAATTTCAACGACACATTTAATTTGGTGAAATTAAATGATATAGCGTCGATATACGTTCAGAATAGATGACCGTGGTATATTCATTTTCTCAAATCCAATTCCCGGTGAGTGAGAAATAATGGATTAAACTTGTGTAAAATTGCAAACTAAATGATCTATGAGAGAAGCTAGGGGATTACTTAAGAAAGTTAATTATCCCACATTGAAAGTAACAAGCTTATAAATCAAGTATTTAATAAGAAGGATTATTACATGTAATAATTCTAGTTGACTAAGATGGGCTGTAAAGCCCACACACGCGCCGCCGCCGCCCGCCTCGCTGCGCGCCGCGAGCCTCGAGCCCGAGCCTGTGCCCGTGCTCGTGCCCGTGTCCATGTCCTTGGACTTGGACTTGGACTTGGACTTGGATCTTGGCAATTGGTCTTTGGACTATTCTTTGGGCCTGGTCATGTGACTCGGTGGTTGGGTTCGACCCTGGGCTGGTCTAATGACACCTCGGTAGTATGACGCGGTAAAGCCAACGTGGCTGGCACGTGATAGTCCACGTCATGAACGAACCTAGACGCGTCTAGATTCAGCCTCTCAGCTCTGTAACGACTTGTAACGCCTCATAACCGACGACCTTTACGGTCTAGCAAGATGACAGCAATGATGGTTGTTGAACCACTGCAGTGGACCGAGCCTATAAATAGGCTAGCCATTCCATGCATTCTACACTGTAGAATTCACAAAGCATCTCTTACATCACACGCTCTCACCCTCTCAGCATTGTCTTTCTGTCGAAGCTCTACCCTCTCCTCCATCCAGTTCGCCGGAGCTCTGCTGATAGCGGTGCTGCTTCATCAGAGACATAGCCGTTTTATCTTTGGGGATGAAACGCCAATCCGAAGAGCACTACCGGGGCGTATCTCGTCTTGAAGAAAGAAGACTCCTCAACTCGGCTAACAACTTTTCATGGTTTACTGTTTCGATTTTATATTGTTATATGTTTCAGTTTGTTCTTCTGTATTCCTTTTTTGAGTTGTATTACGTCCGGTTTATATCTTGTAATTCTAGAAACCCAACAATCACAAGACGAGATATAACTTGCCTTTGAAGGGATTTGGACCTATAAACTGAAACTAACACTTTCGAAACTTTAATTACCTTTGCTTGGAGATTTTGACTGAATCGAACACCGTCGCTGCCACCAATCAGGCCCCACCGCCGTCCCCATCTCCTCCACCACGGCGAACACTGGACCGGTCAACACGTCGTCAATTCTGATGATGATTCCGACCCCTGGGTTCACCTCATCATCAACTCTCTCATGGGGGTTTACGGACCCCTTTGGACCCACTGTTGGATCCTCCTCCAGTGGATCGGTTGGTTCCACTTTTAGTGGTTCCTTCATATCCTCTAATGGATCGAGTGTTAGGGCCTTCGTGTCTCATACGAGTGTTTGGGCCTTCGGGTCCAACACAGGTGCCGGTTCCTTCGGGTCCGGTACGACCAAGGTGGGCTCTACGCCCGACATGAATGATGGGGGCTCTATGTCCAACCATGTTGTTGGATCCTTCCGGGGCAAAATTGGTTCCTTCAATGGACCAAGTGCGACACCTTTTGATACCTAGAATGATGCCACCCGCCGAGAAGCCACCTAAATTTGGAGGATCTAACTTCAAGAGATGGTACCAAAAGATGTTGTTCTACTTGACAACTTTGGGCGTCGCCAACTTCCTCACGGAGAACGAGCCGCCCGCACCAAGTGATTAAGATACGAGGCTCGAGATCTTGGCGGACTATGAAGCGTGGAGAAAAGGAGATTATCTTTGTAAAATGCTTTAGATGATAGTTTGTACAATGTATATTCCATTGTAACCACATCCAAAGAGATATGGGAAAGCCTAGAGAAAAAGTATAGTATTGATAATGCTGCAGGTACTGAACATGTTGTAGTATCCAAATTTACGGACTACAAATTGGTCGACTCTAGACCTGTCATGAAACAAGTTCAAGAGTTCCATATGATCATCCACGGACTCGTGGCTGAAGGGATGAACTTGCCCGACAACTTTGTACGATGCATACTCATCGAGAAGCTTCCTCCTAGTTGGAAAGACTTCAAGCACTACCTCAAGCACAAGTGAAAGAAGATGAGTCTTGAATATTTGATCGTGAAGCTGCGCATGGAAGCGGATGTGCGCAAGATCGATCATAAGGCTAAGGGCTTCAACCCCCTTGATGCAAAAGCCAACTTGTTGGAGCGGGGCAGTCCCTCCAACAAACGCCCTCGCCCAAGTCGTCCAAATGACAAAGGAAAGGGCAAGCAGCCTGCAAAGAAGTTTGAAGGCGAGTGCTACAAAGGTGGCAAAATTGACCACTTTGCCTAAGACTGTCGCAGCACGAAGAAGAAGAAGCCAGCAGCCCACGTCGTTGAGAAGGAGTTCAAGGACTGGGATGAAAGCGACCTCGTTGCCGTGGTCACTGAAGAAGTCAACATTGTTGACAACAAGGGCGGCTGGTACATTGACACCGGCGCTACTGCTCATGTCTGCTCAGACAGAAGCAAATTTGCCTCCTACACTACTGTTGAAGGGAAGAAGATCAACATGGGAACCAAGCATCCTCCGAAGTCCTTGGCATCGGAAGTGTGATCCTCATGATGACGTCTGGCATCACGATTACACTGAAGGATGTGCTGCATGTCCCGGACATACGCAAGAACCTAGTGTCAGGATCAATACTAGTTAATAAGGTGTTTAAACTTGTATTCGAGTCTGATAGGTTTACTTTGTATAAGTTTGGGAAGTCCCTTCGAAAAGGTTATGTAACCGATGGACTTTTCAAGCTTAGTGTGGCAATTCGAAGTGTCACGAAGTCATTGGCTAATAATAATAAATCATCTACGTCCTCTTATTTGACTAAGTGTTCAAATTTATGGCACTATAGATTGGGACATGTAAATTCAAAAGCCATTAAAAGATTAGTAAATTTAGATTTACTAAAGGCAATTGAAGTGGATAGCCAACACAAATGTGAAATATGTCTTGAGGCTAATATGACTAAGTTACCGTTTCACTCAATTGAACGAAAAACGAAACCTCTTGAATTAATTAACACAGTTGTATGTGATTTAAAGATGGTGCAAACTAGAGGTGGTAAAAATACTTTATCACTTTCATAGATGATTACATGAGATATTGCTACATTTATCTTTTAAGAAGTAAAGATAAAGCAATAAAAGCGTTCAAAAATTATAAGAACGAAGTTGAGAATCAACTTAGTTGTAAAATCAATGTGATTCGAAGTGATAGGGGAGGCGAGTATGTAGCCACGTTTGAGAAGTTATGCAATGCAAGTGGTATAATTCACCAAACAACGACTCCATATTTACCACAATCTAATGGTGAGCAGAACGCAAAAATCGAACTCTATAAGAGATGATGAATGCGTTGCTACTAAGTTCAGGATTACCCCATAACATGTGGGGGAGGCTATTTTGACGAC
The DNA here is from genome assembly GCF_023119035.1 of Salvia hispanica. Taxonomy (NCBI): domain Eukaryota; kingdom Viridiplantae; phylum Streptophyta; class Magnoliopsida; order Lamiales; family Lamiaceae; genus Salvia; species Salvia hispanica. The sequence goes on from NC_062965.1 coordinate 44,599,702, forward strand.
CAACTATATCCTAAACAAAATTCCACTAAAAGGAAAGGAAACCACTCCTTATGAGTTGTGGAAAGGAAAGAAACCATCCTACAAATACCTCAAAGTGTGGGGGTATTTGGCGAAGGTGATGGTTCCCCCGCCCAAAGAAGTTATAATTGCCCTTAAAACAATTGATTGTATCTTCATTGGATATGCACTAAACAGTAGTGCATATAGATTCGTTGTTCACAAGTATGAAATATCGACTATAACAGTAGGAACAACAATCGAGTCAAGGAATGTCGTATTTCTAGAAAATACATTTTTTTGCAAGACCAATAAGAGGTCACAACCAATTCTGAGACAAGATTTGAAGACGAGGCCACTAGTTCTAAAACAGTGGATAAAGCCACTGGTTCTAAATCAGTGGATGATGAGCCCGAATCGCGTAAGCGTGCAAGGCCTGATCCAAGTGATGCAGTACTAAGACGTGGTAGTAGAGTCAGAACACAAAAAATTTGGTCCTGGCTACATTGCTTTAAAAGTAGCCTTTGCTGGCCCAGACGGGTTGCATTGGAGAGAAGTTGTTCAAAACGAAATTGATTCAATTTTGCTAAACCACACTTAGGTGCTGGTTGATTTGCCCGAAGGTGCTAAACCTTTAGGGTGCAAATGGGTGCTTAAAAGGAAATTTAAGGGCGATGGAACAGTGGATAAGTATAAGGTCCGACTGGTAGTCAAGGGTGTCAAACAAAAGGAAGGACATGACTTCTTTGATACCTATTCACCCGTAACGAGGATTACATCTATCCAAGTGCTTCTCGCGATTGCTGCTTTGCACAATCTTGAGATTCATCAAATGGATGTTATGACTGCGTTTCTAAACGGTGAACTAGAAGATGAAATCTATATGGAACAGCCTGAAAGGTTTGTAGTACCTGGACAAGAGAAAAAGGTATGCAAACTGATTAAGTCCCTCTATGGATTGAAACAAGCGCCATTGCAATAACACTTGAAGTTTGATAATGTGATGTTATCAAATGGGTTTAAAATCAACGAGTGTGACAAATGTGTCTATATTAAGAGCACGGATAACGGGTACGTTATAGTGTGTATTTACGTTGATGACATGTTAATCATGGGTAGTAACACTCAAGTGATTAATGAGACAAAGGCCATATTAAAGAGAAACTTTGATATGAAAGACATGGGTCTAGCTGATGTAATTCTCGGAATGAAAATTTTAAGAACATCCGATGGAATCATCTTAACCCAATCTCATTATGTTGAGAAGATATTGAAGAAATTCAATGCATATGATGGCGCGCCAGTTAAGACTCTAATTGAACTCGATGTTCACTTGAGCAAAAACAAGGGCGAACCCGTTGCACAAGAAGAATATGCATGGGTCATTGGATGCATTATGTACTTGACTAATTGCACTCGACCGGATATTGCTTGTGCCGTGAACAAGTTGAGTTGTTATACGAGTAATCCAAGCAAAGAGCATTGGAGAGCTCTTGTAAGGGTTTTGAGATATCTAAAGCATACTCAAAATCATGGGCTACACTTTCGAGATACCCCCAGTACTTGAAGGATACTGTGATGCGAATTGGATATCCGACAATAAAGACTCACTTTCAACAAGTGGATACGTCTTTATTAATGGGGGTGGTGCTGTGTCGTGGAAATCCATGAAACAGACATGTATAGCCCGATCAACCATGTAATCGGAATTCATAGCTTTAGATAAAGCTAAGGAAGAAGCCGAGTGTTTTAAAAACTTCCTTGAGGATATCCCAGGTTGGTGTAAGCCAGTGCCTCCAGTATTGATTCACTGTGATAGCCAAGCCGCTATCGGAAGGGAAAATAATGGCTTCTACAACGGTAAGTCTCGACATATTCGTCGACGACATAATACCATGAGACATTTGATCACAACAGGCGTGATTACAATTGACTATGTGAAGTCAATAGATAATCTAGCGGATCCGCTAACCAAATGGTTAAACCGTGATCAAATTAATAAGTTGCTAGAGGGAATTGGTTTGAAATCCACAAACTAAAGAATTGTCATAGTGGTAACCCAACCATGATAACTGGAGATTCCAAGAACTTGGTTCAATGGGAAAACTAAGCTATGAGAGTTCGTGTAAAACACTCATCTACATCTATTCCCTAGAGAGCAATAGAGTGTTTGAAAACTTGCCTTGTGGTGAGGATAAGTCTATGACTTTTAATGATTGCTAAGGATCTCAAAGAGATTGAATTCTCAAAGAGACCGAGTAGGGCAAGATACTCGAGTAGGAATCACCTATGTAAGTGTGAAGTGTGGCCGCTTCAAATTACACACTAATGAATCCAAAGTGGTGTCCAAAGCCGCAAATAACACAAAACGTGAGAATGGATGAGGTTGAGGTGTTTAAGTGTTAACACCATTGTCTCGGTGCACGCCGTGGGGGACCAGTTCAAAGCATCGCATGTATATCCGATGGCGTTGACTATGGAAGGTTCAAAGCTAAAAGCTACATATTCTTATGCTTATATACCTCTCGAGGATTAATCTTGTGTCTGCATGCATATGCATCTGGCTATTTCCACTAATATGGGGGATTTTCGGAATCTATGTCGGTCAATGGACTTTGACCAATTATAATTTCAAAGAGACATTTAATTTTGTGAAATTAAATGATATAGCATCGATCTACATTCGGAGTAGATGACCGTGATATATTCATTTTCTCAAATCTGATTCCCGGTGAGTGAGAAATAATGGATTAAAGTCTGCAAAATTGCAAACTAAATGAGCTATGAGAGAAGCTAGGAGATTAATTATCTCACATTGAAAGTAACAAGCTTATTAATCAAGTATTTAATAAGAAGGATTATTGCATGTAATAATTCTAGTGGACTAAGATGGGTTGTAGAGCACACATGCGCGCATACGCGCGCGCCACCACCGCCCGCCCCGCCAAGAGCCGCGAGCAGCGCGCCGCGTACTGCCTGCCGCGAGCCACGAACTTGAGCCTATGCCCGTGCTCGTGCCCGTGTCCGTGTCCTTGGACTTAGACTTTGACTTGGATCTTGACAATTGGTCTTTGGACTGTTCTTTGGGCGTGGTCGTGTGGCTCGGTGGTTAGGTTCGACCCTAGGCTGGTCTAGTTCTTTTTAGACCACCACCGTTTCCACGTAAGCGAGCCAAGCGGGATGACACCTCGTCAGTATGACGCGGTAAAGCCAACGTGGCTGACACGTGATAGTCCACATCATGAACGAACCTAGACATGTCTAGATTTAGCCTCTCAGCTCTGTAACGGCTTGTAACGCCTCGTTACCGATGACCGTTACGGTCTAGTAATGATGACAGCCATGATGGTTGTTGACCCCCTGCAGTGGACTAAGCCTATAAATAGGCTAGTCATTCCATGCATTCTACACACTAGAATTCACAAAGCATCTCTTGCATCACACGCTCTCTCCCTCTCTCCATTGTCTTTCTGTCGAAGCTCTGCCCTCTCCTCCATCCAGTTCGCCGGAGCTCTGCTGATAGCCGTGCTGCTTCATCAGAGACGTAGCCGTTTAATCTTTGGGGATGAAACGCGAATCCGAAGAGCAATACCGGGGCGTATCTCGTCTTGCGGAAAGAGGACTCCTCAACTCGGCTAATAATTTTTCACGGTTTACTGTTTCGATTTATATATTTTAATCTGTTTCAGTTTGTTCTTCTGTATTCCTTTTTTGGGTTGTATTACGCCCGGTTTATATCTTGTAATTCTAGAAACCAACAGTTTTCTTGTAGAAACCGTTGAGAGACAATAATAATTTAATTCTTCATCCTTTTTAATCATAATGAAATACTCCACACATATTTATAATATGTGTTGTATAACAGGATCTCCTAAAGTCCTTATTGAAAGTTTGGAAGAGTACATATGTATGATACATCTTAACATCCTTACACAATATTTTTTCCTCGTAATATTTTTCAAATGCCAACTTTTCCTTAAACCGTTTTCCTTGTTTTCCTTGTATAATAGGATCTCCTAAAATCCATGGAGTTGAAGGTTTGAATATCTTCCCAACATGTTATTTTTGCTTCTAATGCTAGTTTTGAGGAATGAAAGCTGCCAATTTTCTCATTTCAATTTTCAAATTGTTCATTGATATTTATTTAAGGAATATGACTATAGAATGAACTTCTAGTATGATTGGATCATGAAATTACATTGAATTTCACTTTGTGATCAAACTGAAAATTGGGGTTCTTTAAACTGGGGATTTTATATTTGTGAAATATTTGTACTAGTTAACTTTGAAACTATGCAATTTGAGTTATGTTTTCATATTTGATTACAAGTACGATAGTGATAGATAAATATGACTTTTGAGAAAAATATGTTGGTCATAAGGCTCATGAGATTTTGAGCAGCTTCAGTGATGAGCAGCTGTTAACAATCAACTATAGACTCTCGATACTAGTTTTGCGACATCAGGATAAATCCAAGCTTAACACCTTTCTTGAACATCAGGCAAGTGAAAAGGCAATATGGGGTTCAACTTAGCAAATTTAATGATTTAGTCACAAGCATCAAGGGAAAAATAAAAGAGAGGGCTGATTCTGGATAAAGATACATTTGGCATATTATCAGAAAAAGTTCCAACAATAACTCTCCAGGCTTTCTAGAAATGCTGCCACAGCTTCATCACTGCATGAAAAATTAGCGATATCCAATTAACGATGTAAAGAAATATGTTTTGATGTGCCTATTTTAGCAATACATGTTAGAGTTTGTATACTAGAAATCACCTTTCGAATGATTGAATATTGTTAAAACTCTTATTTTATTTTCCAAAGAAATAAACAGATTATTTTTGTCATAATGTTGTTATGTTTTACATTTAATGGATGTTTATTACATGTTTAAATGTATAAGTAACTTAACAAAGTCTAAGTCTTTGTTTTAGTAGACCGGTTGTGGGCGTCGTTCACTTTAAGGTAACACGGTCAATTCTAAACAAAGAAAAGAAGAATTTCACAACCTAGATAGGCTTAGACTACCTATCGTGAAAGGTTGCAATGTCAGCCCGATTATTTCTAAGCCTTACTGAAATAAGATGACGTTGGTGTGGTATAGCACTGAATGGATCTAACAACGAGACAGTCTTTATGCTATCTACTGAAAGACGAGGTCTTGTAAATTATTATTTCTTAATCAATGTATGTTAGCATTGAGCATATGATATTGATTATGCACTACTTTGACTTACCAAATGGTGCGGATTTTTCGCAACCCAATAAGCCTGGTATATTGGGTAGTGGTGATTAATATCTAGCGGTGCTAGGATTGCAATTATGTTGAATCGCGCGAGGTGAGTCTCGTTTGATAACATCCTCAAGAGAAGCTTGAAATAAGGTTTTATTATTCGGAACCTAGCTAGTTGGAGTATAATTACTCTATGAATAATAAATAAGATTTTCTTGCTGAGTCCTCTCTTGGAATAAATAAGATATTAATTAATTAAGTCCATAGCAGACAATAATTAATTAATTGATGTTTCTATCTTAAGCGCGGGAAATAAATATCAAGCAATGGAAACCCGAAGTACTTGTAATTTCGGATTTGGATGGGCAGTGCAATATTACTTCTGTAGTGGTTGCTCGTAATATTCCAATCATAAGCTTATATTAAAATGGGTTTAATTTAATTAGTAAAAAACTAATTGTAGGAGCCCATATCCAAAGTCTTCCATAGATCCCTATCTTGGCTCAATATGTGACTTATTATAAATAGGAGAATAAAGGAGACAGAAAAAGACATTATTTTCTTCCAAAAATTTCAACCCCCTCTCTACTTAGATAAAGGGGCGATTTTTCCTCTTCTTCGAGGGATTGGTTTTCTGTCTTCTTTATTTAAGTCCTAGTACACTGGTGAGATCAACCCACCTTGATATCAGTTTACAGTCCGGAAACCAGACAGAAGATCTGTGGTTTTGTACTAAAGATCTTCAAGTGGAGAAGGCGCTAGCCATCTTCGATTCTTTGGAGAATCATCAGGGGTATAACGGCTAAACCGTAGCAGACAATAATTAATTAATGGATGTTTATATCTTAAGCGCGGGAAATAAATATCAAGCAATGGAAACCCGAAATACTTGTAATTTCGGATTTGGATGGGGAGTGCAATATTACTTCTGTAGTGGCTGCTCGTAATATTCCAATTATAAGCTTATATTAAAATGGGTTTAATTTAATTAGTAAAAAGCTAATTGTAGGAGCCCATATCTAAATTCTTCCATAGATCCCTGTCTGGGCCCAATATGTGACTTATTATAAATAGGAGAATAATGGAGACATTATTTTCTTCCAAAAATTTCGACCCCCTCTCTACTTAGATAAAGGGGCAATTTTTCCTCTTCTTCGAGGGATTGGTTTTCTGTCTTCTTTATTTAAGTCCTAGTACACTGGTGAGATCAGCCCACCCTGATATCAGTTTACAGTCCGGAAATCAGACATAAGATCTATGGTTTTGTACTAAAGATCTTCACGTGGAGAAGGCGCTAGCCATCTTTGAATCTTTGGAGAATCATCAAGGTATAATTGCTAAACCGTAGAAAAACATGTTTTAGGTTTCAATTAATTTAAAGCATGTCAATTGTAATATCCCAAAAATGACCCTAGACCGAAAATAATTTTTACGGTACGAAAATCGTCAAAACTATGGATTGATGTGAATGGAAATATGAATTCGGTATGGATTGATGTGAATGGAAGTATGAATTCTGCATGGATTATATGTGTGCTTGGAATCGGGCAATATGAAATATGATGTGTTGTGATAGAGATATAAGCTAAGTAAATGTACATGATATAAGATATGTGTGTGCAAAATGTGATCTGATTAGAAATGTGAACTCCGTAAGAATTATGTGTACGCTCGAAGACGAGCTGGGCGAATATGGAAAATTAAATGAGGATTTAGAAATGAAATGGAAAATGAAAATGGGTGCTCTAAATGAGCTATAAGATATATGATATGTCTAAAAATGTAAGTTTTAAATGAAATAAATATATGAGTTTGAAATTGAGCTATATGAGATAAAAGGATACTATGGTTGAAAGTATGGAATCCAGTGGATTATATGTGTGTTTGAAAGAATGTGAAATGTATTGATGACTAATATATGATGGAATCTGAAAATGAATGTGGTATTTGACGTTTATGCAAATTGTATTGATAATTGATGTGTGCTAAAAAAAAATGGTATTTGGTGATAATGTGAACTGCTGTTGATTATTTGGGAGATATTGGAATTTTAATGTGGAGAATTAATTTGTCTGGGTGCTTTGTGTTTGAATTTTAAACCTGTTAGTTTTTGGGCATGCTCCATGAAGATTCCGTTGGCAACAAAACGCGATCAGAAAACAACACACAAACAATAGGCAACGCAAGAACAAGATCAAGACGGGAGTTACGTGGTTCGACGTAAAAGTCTACATCCACGGGAAAAATCGCACACAATCTTTATTACAAACTCAATGGAATCGGAGGAACAGATTACAATCACAAGAACGAAAACTAGCAGGAGAAATAAACGAACAAGTAACAGCAATCTCGAGCTGAAACTTCGCAGCAAGAATGAAGACTCTTCTTCTTCTCTAACTGATCTCAATCTCGCTCTGTCTCTCGTTTTTCTTCTCTGAATTGAAATGAGCTAAGCTAGAGCAAGGTATATGTCCAGATCGACGGTCCTGATCGAGTGCCAAAACCCCCTTTTATCTCCACCGTCCGATGCAGTCATCTGTTGCAACTAACTCAAAATAGCTGTTTGACTTCAGCTTACTTAAAAGGTCCCACCAGCTTGTGGGTTTGAGCCCTTTCAAGACCAACTTTTCCCAACAATCTCCACCTTGGGCTTGAAACAGATCATGTGCTATTTCCATTTCCAAACTTCGCCTCAACAATCAGTCATCCCCACCAGCTTCAGGCAGTGCCTGAATTTTGCAACTGGTAAGGCTTTTGTTAGAACATCGGCAGCATTATCTAATGTTCCCACCTTCACTACTTTGATTTCTCCTCCTTCAATTATATCTCTTATGAAGTGCAGCCTAATGTCAATATGTTTCGTTCTTTCGTGAAACACCTGATGTTTCGCCAAACAAATTGCTCCATTATTGTCGCACAGAATGGTGAGTGAATCTTGGACTGCCCCAAAATCAGATGTGATTCCTCTAAGCCATACTGCCTCCTTTATTGCCTCAGTGAGGGCAATGTATTCGGCCTCTGTGGTTGATAACGCCACCACTGATTGCAAAGATGACTTCCAGGTGACAGCTCCACCAAACATTTTGAAGATATATCCAGTCTGGGATTTTCTGCTGTCAACATTTGAAGCATAATCCGAGTCGCAGTAGCCTATTAATGGCTGCTCTTGACCTTCCACTGACCTTCTATACATGATCCCTACATCCTTGGATCCCTTCAAATACTTCAACATCCATTTGAGGGCATGCCAATGCTCTCTGCCATGCTCCTTCATGAATCTACTAGTTATGCTTACTGCATGAGCCAAATCTGGCCTAGTGCATATCATGCTATACATCACACTTCCTATGATGTTAGAGTAAGGAATTCCCTTCATTTCTTCCCTTTCTTCATCATCTTTGGGAACTTGATCTGTGGAGAGTTTGAAATGCTGTCCAATGGGAACAGATTTTGTTGTGGAATCTTGCATTCTGAATCTGCTAATTACTCTTCTGATGTAATCAGTCTGCTTCAGGTACAAATTCCCCTTCTTTCTATCTCTTGAGATATCCATCCCCAATATTTTGCTAGCTTCACCCATATCCTTCATTTCAAATGTTTCTTTCAAGCTTTGCTTTATACTCTGAACCTCATCTAGAGTTCCAGCAGCCACAAGCATATCATCTACGTATAGGACCAGAAATGCCACAGCTTTACCATTCTTCATCATAATATATACACAACTGTCATATGGAGATTTCTGGAAACCAATAGTAGAGAGATAGGAATCAAACTTTTTATACCATTGGCAGCAACTTTGCTTGAGGCCATATATGCTCTTCTTAAGTAGGCAGACCTTATCTTCTTGTCCCTTCACTTTAAAACCCTCCGGTTGCTCCATGAATATGGTCTCTTCCAACTCTCCATTGAGGAATGCAGTTTTTACATCTAGCTGGTGGAGTTCCCAGTCCAGATGGTTCACTATGGCAAGCATAATCCTTATTGAACTGTGTCTCACTACAGGGGAGAACACCTCGTTGTAGTCAATCCCTTCTTGTTGTGTGTAGCCTTTTGCAACAAGCCTAGCCTTGAACCTTACTACACTTTGGTGTGACACTTCAATTTTTTTCTTAAAGATCCACTTAGAACCTACGGCTTTCTGCAACTTGGACCTCTCCACAAGGATCCATGTTCCATTTTTAAGTAGTGAATATATTTCTTCTTCCATAGCCCTTATCCACTGTTCCTTTTCAAGACTATTCATTGCTTCTTGAAAACTTGCAGGCT
>NC_062965.1:44609301-44657841 GCF_023119035.1 Salvia hispanica
ATGAAATATCTGATCATACAATGGTGGTTAAAAAGGGAAGTAAATATGTTGTGAAGTGCAGTAGAAGATAAATACCAAAATTAACGAAAGTGGGAAGTGCTACGAACAAACGATTATAAGTAAAAGATAAACAATGTAGAAGTCTAAGTATAGTTTATATTAGAGAGTTGATTTTCATAATTTGGATATATCTACTGAGCTGTGGAAATCTCACCCCTCTCCTTTTCCCCGATGCAGGTTATAGTTGATAGTATGTCAGCGTGGTTGCGCAGCTTTGCATCCTTGGCAAGTCACTGGTGGTCAACATGGTTAAGAGTCGTGGCATTGTATATAATAGTTTAATTTTTGATCTTCCGCTAGGCAAATGTTTTTAGATAAAATAGGTTGTAATTGTGGTTTAATCAAAAAAAAAAAAAAAATCAGCACGGGTTGTCGATACTGAAATGTGACATCACTTATTCGGTGGGTTTATCTACCGGGTAAGGGGTGTTACATCTTATTTGAGTTATAAGCATGATACATGTGATAATTACGCGAATAGAATTTGTCTAAATAATCTGCTAAATAGATCAGAATTATTATGTAATTGATTTATGTGAGCGCTTCCGCTGTCAGTTCCTTCAATTAGTATTAGCGCCAGTCTTTGGCTCTGATTATTTGGATTTAAATTTCGCAAAATTTATGTATGCATGCGTTTTTGTTTTCGAAGCATGTTCTTGTTTTTAGTTGTTATAATTTTATGCATGATGTACTCAAGAACAATCGAAACAAAGAACTCAAATATTTGGAACGCACGAGACGTGCGATTCGTCGGCGCTTGCGCCGGGATGAATCGCGCTACATGCGATCCAATTAGGGTTGTTGAGCGAGTGGGAGCAAGGGAGGTGCTCGGCCGGCGACACGCAGACGAGGGTGGACTCGTGCGGCAGCGTGAAAACGAGCGAGGGCTCGTCCACGCCGCCGATCCTCCTCAACCTCGCGGAGATCGACGGCGATGGAAGGGGAACTGGATCGCTGCTCGTCCGAGAGTAGCGATCGTTCATCCATAGCGGAACCCTAACCCTAACCTAAACCCTAACCCTAGTCAGATTCCATGATCAGCGAGGCCGAACCGAGAGCTGCACCGCCGCGTGCGGTTCTCGCTGGTTTAGGCAGGATCGTCGTCGGAGGGAGCAAGTAGCCAGAGCAGCGCGGCGGTCGTCCAGCGATGGGCGACAACGACGGAGGGAGAAGCGGCGTTTTCACGCTGCATTGGGAGAAAGGAAGCAGCCGCGCTGTCGCGCGGGCTGCCGGCGACAGCTGGATGGCGAACCCGCCGTTGCGGCGAGATCATCGCCGGTGGAATTTCGTCGTTCGTTGTGCGTGCCAACCTCATACGATGAGATAACGATGAAATTATTTTAATGATTATTTGATTCCTAAATTAAAAGATATAATTAAAATATTATTATTTAATGAAAATAAAATATTTTGGGAAGATTTCCCTAGATTTTAGGAATATTTAGATTATTGACCATATTTATGGATTTTTTTTATTCCTAGATGATATGGACAAGAATAATTTAATAGTTTCCTAATTATTTTATATATATCTAGAATCCTTATAAGGATAGATATGTAGGATTTCATTAAATAATATAATATTATTTTCTTCCCAATCTTAATAAGGAATTAATTTAAGTTTATTTATTCACGTCCGTCAAACATATAAAGAATTAATTATTTTAGATAAATCTTATAGAAGACATGAATATGGTTTAAATTTTAATAATTAATATATTATCCTTTAATAAGATGTTTAAAAGATTATAAAAGACTTAATTATCCAGTCAATTAAATACCAACAGAATTTAAATTAAACCTTTAATCTGCACTAAGGCTAAGGATAATTAATGAAACACCATAACTTAAATATCTAAGCGATAATTACGAACTAAGTTTGTATATGGTCTCCATCGATTGGTCCACAACTTATGAAGCTAATTTCTGAATCTTATCGCCACACATGCTGTGGGGACAGTAATCATAAGAAATAACGAGTTCATATAGGTGGATTTCTCAAATGTAAATAGTATGGACTAGAAAGTGGTTTCCAATATTATCGCCACCCATGCTGTGGGGACAATAATCCTAAGAAATCACAAGTTGCAGAAGTTCAGACAAAATTTACGAGATAGCTTGGTCTTGTTATCAATGCATGAGCATTGTTATGGGAGTGTGTTGTAGAAACGAGATTCTGTAATGCTAAATCTTATGGTCGTGCTTAGGCAACATTTGGCGGCCTTGCCGTGCTGCGGTCTTTGGACTATTCGTCGGTGTTGTGACCAGTTAAAATGTTAAAATTTTAATGCGTATTGACCTCTGCTTGAGGGTACAAATTTTTAATTTTACAGTTGTGAGAATTTGAAAAGTTTTATGGTTAATCTCCTCAATTTCATCATAAGTTTATGACAAATAGTAAATATTCTGTTTTGCAGTGCAAACTAAATCGTCAACATGTCACTTAATCCTCTTTATGCAATTCTTAAAGAAAACAAACTCGAGGGACAAAATTACATAGAATGGAAACAAAATTTGGACATCGTTCTCACGGCTGATGAGTACAAATTTGTGCTCACTACTCCACGGCCCCCATTGCCGGCGGCTAACGCCGCGCAGGCAGCGCGAGATGCCCATAGACGGTGACATAAGACGACTGAGATGGCTAAGTGTTATATGTTGGCCTCCATGTCAACAGTGCTTAGACATCAGCATGCCGCCATGGCAACTACCGCCGATATCATGCAAAATCTCACAAATTTCTTTGGTACTCACAATCGAAAGGCTAAGTCTCAAGCCTTTCGGAGTATCATGTGCAAGACTATGAAGGAAGGCTCGCCTGTGCGGGACCATGTCCTCGAGATGATGAGCCACCTCAATCAAATTGAGGTTTTGGGAGGCGTCATTGATGCCGAGTCCCAAGTTAATATCATCCTTCAGAGTCTGCCCCCTAGCTTTCAGCAGTTCAAACTCAATTTTGAGATGAACAAAAGAAATTACACCTTGGCTGATTTGTTGACTGAACTTCAATCGGCAGAGGATCTCATGAACCAAGCCAAGGCTGCGATGGTTAGTTCGTCACATCGTTCCTCGGCCCTAGGTCTGGCGCAGGAAAGAAGAAAGTGACGAACCAGGTCGCACCTAAGGAAGCTAAGGGAAAGAAAAAGAGGAGGTCGAGAAAGAAGTAGACAGGAAAGTGTTTCAGGTGTGGAGAGAAGAGGCATTGGAAGCCAGACTGCCCTAAAAAGGGTAAGGCTACATGTATGCACAAAGCTCTTGTTGTCGAGTCATGTTTGGCTTCGACTTCATCTCATACTTGGGTTATAGACACTGGAGCTACTGATCATATTTGTTTTGATCTTGACTTAATGCAGGTGACAAGACGACTATATGAGAGATCGAAGTCCAGCTGGGCGACGCTACTAAAGTGGCGGCCGTAGTAGTGGGAGACGTATATTTGCGTTTTAGTAGTGATAGATTTTTGGTTTTGAAGAATGTTTTGTTGATACCTTCTTTTAGAAGAAATTTAATTTCAGTTTTAAATTGGTTCATGATGGATATTCGATTTCTTTTAATGACAGTTGTGTTATTTAGAAAGACGGTTCTTATATCTGTCGTGGTATCATGGAAAACAATCTGTACACAATCATATCTACACAATTTAATAATCGCAAATTAGAACTCAATAATGCATCGGAAATTTCAAAGTAAAGAAAAGAACCTTCAAGTTCAATGAACGAAACGTACTTATGGCACCTTAGACTTTGTCATGCCAACCAAAGGAGGATTCAAACTCTCGTGGATCAAGACCTTCATAAAGGACTAGATACTGAATCATTTTCCACGTGTGAATCCTGCTTGGAAGGAAAGATGACTAAGAGACCTTTTAGGGTGAAAGGTAATAGGGCCAAGGAAGTACTAAAACTCGTTCATACTGATGTGTGGGGACCAATGTCAACCGAAGCAAGAGGTGGCTTTCGCTATTTCATCACCTTTATTGATGATTACTCGAAAGTTGGATATGTTTATTTGAAGCACTTTAAGTCTGGAGCTTTTGACAAATTCAAGGAGTTTAAGGCTTATGCAGAGACGCATCATGGAAAACGTATCAAAAGCCTGCGATCTGATCGCGGAGGCGAATACCTCAGTGCCGAGTTTTTGGACTACATGTCGGTAGAGGGAATTGAATCCCAGCTGACTGCGCCGGGCACACCCCAGCAGAATGGTGTAGCTGAAAGAAGGAACAAGACCTTGTTAAACATGGCCCGATCGATGATGAGTTATGCACGACTGCCTATTTCGTTTTGGGGACATGCCTTGCAATCCGAGAGCCATATTTTAGACAATTTACCGTAAAAATCTATTCCTGCCACTCCATATGAGTTGTGGAATAGGCGCAAGCCCAATCTAGAGCATCTCAAGATATGGGGGTGTCCAGCTCATGTTTTGGAAAAGGATCCAACTAAGCTGGACTCAAGGACAGAGGTATGTTTGTTTATAGGATACCCCAAAGGATCGAAAGCTTATTAATTCTATAGTCTCCGAGACAAGAAAGTCATTGTGAGTACTCACGCGACATTCTTAGAGGAAGACATGTTTGTTATGAATCATGAACCCAGCAGTGAGGTGGCTCTTGAAGAGCTCACTTCAGTCACAAGTTCCATTAACCAAGAACAAGTACCTATAGTACAACCAATTCCCGAACCTTCAACTTCTACACCTAATGTTGAAGTGCCGCGCCGCAGTGGGAGGGTCTCTCATGAGCCCGAAAGGTACATTGGTTTGGGAGAATCTATGGATCACTCCTCGGACAACAATGTACTAGATTCCTGGAATTTTGCAGAGGCGCAGGCGGATGTCGATCATTGCCAATTGATAAGTGCAATGGATTCGGAACTACAATTTATGATAGACAAAGACGTCTACGATTTATCTGTCCTACCCGAAGGCTGTACTAACATTGGGAGCAAGTGGATATACAAACGTAAACATGGACCTGATGGACGAGTTAAAGTCTTTAAAGCGAGACTAGTGGCTAAGGGGTACACCCAAAAGGAAGGTGTCGATTACGACGAGACATTCTCCCCAGTGGCCATGGATTGGGATCTGTGGCAGATGGATGTTAAGACTGCGTTCTTGAACGGTAGTCTTGAGGAGACCATCTACATGGAACAACCCGAGGGTTATGTCGTCAAGGGCAAAGAGCACATGGTTTGTAAGCTTAAGAAGGCCATTTATGGCCTCAAGCAAGCATCTAGATCATGGAATCAATGTTTCAATCAGACTGTTCACAAGTTTGGATTCGAAAAATGCCATAACAAGAGCTGCGTGTACAAGAAGGTTGAGAAAGGGAATGTGGTGTTCTTAGTTTTATATGTAGATGACATTTTTCTAATTGGAAACAATAAAAAGATGTTGTCATCGGTACTCGAGATGAAGGATATGGGAGACGCGGGACACATTCTAGGTATCAAGGTCCTACGGGACCGTGAGAAAAGGATGTTGTGCTTATCTCAAGAGCCCTACATCGACACTGTACTTAGTCGTTTTAGCATGCAAGATGCCAAGAAAGGTTTCTTACCTTTTAGACATGGCATCCATTTATCTCAAGAGATGTGTCCTAAGACATCACCTGAGATAGTAGAGATGAGAAGGATACCATACGCTTCGGCAGTTGGTAGTCTCATGTATGCTATGCTTTGTACAAGGCTTGATATTTGCTTTGCTGTTGTCATGGTAGCAAGATATCAGTCAAATCCGGGCTAAGGACATTGGAATGCAGTAAAGAACATACTCAAGTACCTTAAACGGACTAAAGACTATGTTCTAGTTTACAAAGCAGGCGAGCTCTGTCCTTTGGGATATACTGATTCAGACTTTCAAGCTGATCAAGACTCGAGGAAATCTACTCCTGGTTATGTGTTTACCTTAGGAGGTGGAGCCGTAATTTGGAAGAGTGTAAAACAGAAATGCATTGCAGACTCTACCATGGAAGCCGAATATGTGGCCGCTTCGGGGCTGCAAAAGAGGCAGTATGGCTAAAGAACTTTCTTATGGACTTAGATGTGGTTACGAATCTGTCCAATAACATCACCATTTATTGTGACAATTCTGGTGCTGTGGCAAATTTGAAAGAACCAAGAGCTCACAAAGCGAGCAAACACATTGAGAGGAAGTATCATATCATCAAAGATATAGTGCAGAGAGGAGACATACAAGTGGTCAAGATTGCTTCAGAGAACAACCTGGCAGATCCCTTTACAAAGGCATTGGCGGTCAAACCGTTCGAGCGCCATGTGGAAGGAATGGGAGTTCGACTAGCTCGAGACCTCAACTCGCTTTCAGTATAAGTGGGAGAATTAGACGTAGTGCACATTTGTTTTTATACACGAAAGCTGTTTTGAGTATAAGTGGGAGATTGTTGAGTTTGTATACTAGAAATCACCTTTCGAGTGGTTAAATACTGTTAAAACTCTTATTTTATTTTCCAAAGGAATAAACAGATTATTTTTGTCCTAGATAGGCTTATAGACTACCTATCGTGAAATGTTGCAATGTTAGTCCGATTATTTCTAAGCCTTACTGGAATAAGATGACGTTGGTGTGGTATAGCACTGAATGGATCTAACAGCGAGACAGTCTTTATGCTATCTACTGAAAGACGAGGTCTTGTAAATTATTATTTCTTAATCAATGTACGTTAGCATTGAGCATACGGTATTGAATATGCACTACTTTGACTTACCAAATGGTGCGGGTTTTTCGCAACCCAATAAGCCTGGTATATTGGGTAGTGGTGATTAATATATAGTGGTGCTAGGATTGCTATTATGTTGAATCATGCGCGAGGTGAGTCTCGTTTGATAACATCCTCAAGAGAAACTTGAAATAAGGTTTTATTATTCGGAACCTAGCTAGTTGGAGTATAATTACTCTATGAATAATAAATAAGAATTTCTCGTTGAGTCCACTCTTGGAATAAATAATATATTAATTAATTAATTATGTAGCAGACAATAATTAATTAATGGATGTTTCTATCTTAAGCGCGGGAAATAAATATCAAGCAATGGAAACCCGAAGTACTTGTAATTTCGGATATGGATGGGGAGTGCGATATTACTTCTGTAGTGGCTGCTCGTAATATTCCAATTATAAGCTTATATTAAATTGGGTTTAATTTAATTAGTAATAAGCTAATTGGAGAAGCCCATATACAAAGCCTTCCATATATCCCTGTTTGGGCCCAATATGTGACTTATTATAAATATGAGAATAAAGGAGACAGAAAAAGACATTATTTTCTTGCAAAAATTTCGACCCCCTCTCTACCTAGATAAGGGGCGATTTTTCCTCTTCTTCGAGGGATTGGTTTTCTGTCTTCTTTATTTAAGTCCTAGTACACTGGTGAGATCAGCCCACCCTGATATCAGTTTACAGTCCGGGAACCAGATAGAAGATCTGTGGTTTTGTACTAAAGATCTTCATGTGGAGAAGGCGCTAGCCATCTTCGATTCTTTGGAGAATCATCAAGGTATAATGGCTAAACCGTAGAAAAGCAAGTTTTAGGTTTCAATTAATTTAAAGCATGTTTTATTTGAGTTATGAGCATGATACATGTGATAGTACGCGAATAGAATTTGTCTAAATAATCTGCTAAATAGATCAGAATTATTATGTAATTGATTTATGAGACCGCTTCCGCTGCCAGTTCCTTCAATATATACATTCCGCACAACTTTAATCCAGTGAAGCTGCACATCTTTACATCTTTACCATTATATTTTAGCAATATATACATTCTGATATATACATACAAGAATCTTTATATCAGTGAACTGCACAACTTTACACAAAGCTGAAAATTCAGAGGTTATTCAAACCTCAATTCATTGCGACAAAGTTTGAGCTTCTGAAATGATCTATACCATTGGCAAGAGACTCGAACTCCAAATCTATCAAGTTAATCAGGTTTGAAATGTTTAGCGAACTCAAATCATCACAAGTTTTACCAATTGATGCAGTTATCACTACAAAAAACTCGCTATTTAGTGACGGAATTATCCGTCTTTAATCAGTGAAATTTCTTCACACCACGGTTATTGACAGATAAAGTACTGATGGATCCGTCACTAAAAAGCTTGTCCCTAAAAATTTTAGTGACAAATTTGTCCATCACTAAAGTTGCTTACCCACTCAATGACGACAAACGTAGCGGTGGCCATGGTAAGTTTTGTGTTAGTGACAGACTTTTCTGTCAATAATTAATGATTGGTGCTTTCAAGCCATTTAACCGTCAGAAAATCTTGAGCTGTCCGTCACTGTCTCTAAATCCGTCACTAATAAGCTTTTTTTTGTTGTGTATAGAAGATAAGACTTGGAGGCTAAGCAAATTATATTTTAGGTTTTATTTATTTCATAGTTAATAGAATTAGTAGATCAAAAAATATTAGGAGTAACTGTTTTTCCTTCTACCAAATTAGCTTTTCCTATTTTGCTTATTTTCCTTAAATTTAGGATTTATCTTTGCCTAAATAAAGGCCTCATTGTTGATCTTAAAAAACAGACTTTGATTATTATTTTACATTGAGTTTTTATACTCTTGTGTTTTCAATTAGTTGAGTTCTTTATCTACTAGTTTAGTAATTCTCCATACGCATCACCAATGCTGTCTCTAAATCCGTCACTAATAAGCTTTTTTTTGTTGTATATAGAAGATAAGACTTGGAGGCTAAGCAAATTATATTTTAGGTTTTATTTATTTCATAGTTAATAGAATTAGTAGATCAAAAAATATTAGGAGTAACTGTTTTTCCTTCTACCAAATTAGCTTTTCCTATTTTGCTTATTTTCCTTAAATTTAGGATTTATCTTTGCCTAAATAAAGGCTTCATTGTTGATCTTAAAAAACAGACTTTGATTATTAATTTTACATTAAGTTTTTATACTCTTGTGTTTTCAATTAGTTGAGTTCTTTATCTACTAGTTTAGTAATTCTCCATACGCATTACCAATGATTTTGAGAGAGTTATCAATAAGTTCGCTACAGTCAATTTGAAATAAACGACTGTTAACACGAAACAGATAAGCAGGAGGCACTAACTATATCAACTCACTAGCAATTAGCAAAGTCGAGATCCTTGAGAATTTTTCCTCAAGCATAAGCAGCGACTACCCCGTTCACAAATCAATCATTAAGGTATGAATTTCAGCAACAGATAAGACTTCCAAACAAGTGAACTTCTTAAATGCAGGTAGAATCTGCATTGCGTCAATTTTATTGCACTCATCTATCTATAACTCCTACAAATGTGATCCCAAAATATTGGTTATACAGTCAGAGATTAGAAGGGTGCACTAACCCAAACTGACAGACCGTAGTAGAGGTTCTGACTTAACAAGGTTTCTGAGCCCATCGTTGGATATACACACGCTATCCTCTAACTGTTGGGAGGAATGGCCTAATTCTGAGGCGCAACAGATAAACAAACCTCGCCAATTGCAAGAATATGATAGGAGCACAATATGATAATGAGATATGATAATGAAAATATCAACACCAAGATTTTACGTGGAAAACTCTCTTCAACGTGAAGAGATAAAAACCACGAGACCCATTGGTCTACCAAATCCACTATCACCAAGGAGAGAATACAACCAAGAAGTCTACAATGATATCTAACCCTTAACAACACAACGAAGGCACTAGATAATCAATACAACTTCAAAATAGATGAAATAAACATCTCAAGAAACTGCAGTTACGTTCAGAAATTTATAACTGAAGATCTAACCGTTCAAATTCAATTTCCTTCGGTCAGAATGAAGAACCACGAGTCTTATACCACCAGTTAAAATTTCAAGTCCATCGGACAATGTTTGGACTCGAGACTGCGCAGTGCAGAAACTTGGAGAACACTCTTTTCCCCTTTCTTTCCATCTACACGTTTTTCTCTCTCTCTTTTCTCTCAATTGTAGCGGCTACTACACTTTTGGTAAGTATTTATAAGTTCTCCATTGACCTATTTAAGTGAATAAATGGGCCAATAATGTATTGGTCTTTTTTTCACAAGTTGGGAGCCCTAACCCAACACTAACGGACATGATGGCCAATCTAGAAAAACCAGCAACTCTTTTTATGTTACACAAAAATGAAATTGGTATTACAAACTTATGTTTAAGTGTAGAATAACAAATCAAAATACGGTTTTCACATTAATTTTACACACCTAGTGTTGGCATTATTCAGACAGTTGCAATTATCTAATGCATCATTGGAGATGTTGTCAAAAGGAACTGTATAAGTGGATAAAAGAAATCAATTTCTTTGAAACCTACCTCTTAGATCATCTCCAACCAAATACACCAAACTGAAATCCATTTTTGAGTATATGTCACATCAAAAAGTAGTTTTACTCCAGCCATTTATACCAAATTTAAAATTACACTATTTTGAGTTTTTCTCACAAAATATTTGCAGTAACTAGGGGTGGGTAGGTAAGGTATACCTTACCAAAACCACCATACCATATACCTTAACGTAAATACGGTATGCGAAAAAGTCATACATTTACCTTACCAAAGTTTTCGGTATACCGAACTTCGGTATACCTTATTTATAATTTATAATTTTAAATATAAATTAAATATAATTTATTCATAATTAAATTTATATTTCACAATAGATTTTATAATTTAAAAATATATAAAATATATTTTATATATAATTGTGTTTATATTTTGGTGGTATATAGCTTAATTTACGGTATATACTGAATTTCGGTATGCAGCGGTATACCGCAGTATTTGAAAATTCATACCGTTACCTTACCGGAATCTTTCGGTAAGGTTTCATACCGTACCGAAAGTCACGGTATACCGAAAATTCGGTATTTTCGATATTTTTTCGGTACAATAAGGCCGGTATTTCTGTACTTCGGTATTTTTCCCCAGCCCTAGCGGTAACACCATATTTGATGTTGTTTCACCAAAAATACCAAAAATGAATTTGAGTTCGGTATATGGTTGGAGAAGATTTCTACACCAAAATTCATTTTTGGGGTATTGTTGGAGATGGTCTTAGAAGTGCTCGCATATATAGGATCCTAACAATGTAAACTAAATAGTTGCATCAGAAATTAACCTAAAACTCACATTAATCTCCATAAGTGTACCGCTTTCCCTCTTAAGCTTATGCTTAACACTATACACATTATATTAAATGCATTTAAATGATCAATAATCAACAATTCGTAGAGAGAGTAAAGAGCTGGTGACCTTGCAAGTAACTCTTATTAGCAGCCACATATGCAATCATCAATACAACGAAAAAATGACAAAAGTTGATTCAAACCCCTAGCTTTTAATTAAAGATGAAATTCGAGAACACTTGAATATAAACCATAGCTTTCAACTAAAGATGAAATCGGATAATAAGATGTGCAAGGAGGTTGCTTAAACAAATGGAGGTTAAACTAGCCTATTATCGCCACAATTCGCTAGCAACAGCGTCGGTATCGACGAAGACCTATGTGTGTGTCTGAAGGAGATGGTGTTGGGGGATAGAGAACGAGATGACTACATCACGCCGTGTAGAGGATGATATTGGGGGATAGAGAAGGAGATGAGGAGGTGCCTGATATGTGGTGGTCGCCGGAAGTGCAGCACTCGCCGGATAAAGGAGTTGTGTGTAAGTTACTATATGTGTCTAGAGAAAAGCGGAGCGGATCACATATGCCCTTCCCTAAAACATATCCTAAAACACACTCACAATAAAATAAAATAATCTTATAAACATGAGCAATTTTAATTAGTGATGGTGGGTCCATTTTATTTTATTGTGAGTCTTTTGTGTTGGAATAATTGAATGAACAATTACATAAAGCTCTCTATGATGATTAACCGAGAACGATGGAGAAAGAGTATAAACTGTAGAGCGGAAGCGTACCTTG
The DNA here is from genome assembly GCF_023119035.1 of Salvia hispanica. NCBI lineage: Eukaryota > Viridiplantae > Streptophyta > Magnoliopsida > Lamiales > Lamiaceae > Salvia > Salvia hispanica. The sequence goes on from NC_062965.1 coordinate 44,621,292, forward strand.
ATCCATAATGAATTGAAAAGTGGGATTGCTTTGCAGCGGCTATGGCTCTTCCAAACTATTAGAGACATTATTCGCAATAGTCTGCCGAGAGAATACAGAGATATCGAATGTTCTTCTGACGTCTGGGGACCATAACCCTAGCTTATAGTTACATTAAATATAAACCCCTTTATTTTGTATCCGGTCCCTCATCAAATAAAAAATCATTTTATGGTTTCTACACTTATTTCCATAACAATTAAATACACTTTAGCCCAAACCTTAATCTTTATTGAATCACTTTAATTGGGCAACTGAAAGATAGCCATACACATTTAATTAGTCATGTGGAAGCCCAAAATTCCAACAATCTTCCACTTGGGCAACACATGACACCAAATAAATGTGTACAAACTGAATGAGCGCTCAAATATGCTATCATATAGTGTATTCCCGAACAATCTTATCATCAACCATATCGACATAGGATTAAAGAGGCAGTCACCATATTTTTTCATGATTAAACCCATCACTAATCACATAAGCAAATATAATCAACAACAGATCCATTATGGAGTGTAGCATGGAAATTTCATGCAAGGTGATCATTCATGTCTATTTCTAACTGGTCCTCCCAAATTGAGATCAAACCAAAAATAATGGACAAAACATAATACTTTATTTCTGCAGAGAATAACATGAGTTTTATAACTACATGTTCAAAACACAATATAGAGCAATAACCAAAACTACTCCCACTGAATGGAAGTATCCTTAAACAACATAACACCCATTTGGGCTACATGCCCATGAAAGACCTGGTTCTTAATGATTGGATTTGTAATCATCAAATCCATTCCCTTATGCTCTATATGTATTTTTCCATTCCGAACCCTTTACTTAACAACTAGGAAGCTCCTGTTGTTTTACAATATAATACTATAGAGTTATTGTCACAACATAACTTAAGTGGTCTTTCAATACTTACAATATGCAGCCTAGTGACAAAATTTAACAGTCATATTCATTAACTAGATGCCCCAAAATAAGTTACGAATTCTGTTGTCATGGCAGAAGTAGCTACAAGTGTTTGCTCAGCACTTCTCCACGAAATGGCTCTAGAGCCAACAGACACACGTAACCTAAAATGGATCATTTACTGTATTGGCATCTAACAAAATCAGAATCAAAATGCCTAAAGATCTCTCCAAATGATCTGATTTTCTGTATGCGAGCATATAATGCTTAGTTCTCTATAAATATCTCATAACCCATTTCGCTGCTTCCTAATGATCCATATCGGGTTATTGAAATATCTGCCCAACATATAAACAATTAAAACCAAATTGGGTCTAATACACACTTGAGCACACATTAGGCTCCCAAGCACCAAGTTCATCACCATCAAGTTGTACCATTACACATGAAGACCATAGACCAAAAATTAGGATTCAATGCAATTCCGCCCCCAAAAAATCAAAGTAATAGTATTATATACACACTTAATAATATAATCTAACAAACAACAAAACCTCGATTCCAAACGAATGAATCAATTAAACACAGTACTAAAAAAATATATTTTTGTTGCTCTCTTCACTCACTTTTGCCAATAGGCACCGCCGCAACGTCGGCCTCCGCCTTAATCTCCTCAAGCTTCTGCAGCACATCCTTCACAATCGACGCCACCCACTGGGGCAGATCCAGCCCGTCTTTCGCCTCGCTCGGAGACTTTCCCGTGAGGAGCTCCAGCACGATCACCCCGAGGCCCAGATTTTACCCTTTTCCGCAAGCGGCAGCGGCGGCGCATCCTAATCAGCCGGCGGCGTCTTGATTTTTTAGTGATGCAGATTTGCTTGTAAATATAAAGGTGGGAAAAAGTAAATTAGGTCTTGTTCTTGTTTTTTTTTTGTTATTGTTTTGTGTTTGGTGTTTGGAATGAGGGTTTTTGTTTTGATTGTTTGACGGTGATGAATCTCTGCATCTTTGCGCAAATTTTCAACACATCCTATGTTGATTTTGTGGAGAATACAAAAATTAGTTTGGGTCGGTGAAAAAACAGTTACGTGATTATGTTGCTTTTTTTTTAATTTCTCATTTTTTTTAATATTATTTAATTTATATGTTAAATGATAATTTATTAAAATAATTAAGGATATAATTAGTGAGTTAAAAATCATAATTAAGAGCTTAAGTTGGTCAACATTAGGTTAAACTCGTTGACCGTTATAAAATTAACGGAATTGTCAATGGATGACCAATTGTGATCCGATTTGAAATGTACAGGACCAAAAAATTCAAAAGATAATGTTTATGACCAAAAATTGTAAAATGGACATATGTTCAGGACCAGTTTTGGCCTTTAATCTTTACATTATATTAACATCTTATGCACATGATGCCTATTTTGATACACAAGGGTGCTTTTTGTATGAAAAAGTGATAAAGAGATGTTTTATGAATTTTGAAAATTCTATCTATTTTTTTATCTTTTATCTGATAATTTCTAGTATTTTTCATCTAATCAATTTATTTTTATGTTCTGAATTGATTAGCAAATTACTATTTTAAAGATTTTTTAGTTAAATAGTTTATTAACTTGTAAAATCTCTCTCTCTCTCTCATGATCCTTCAAAAAATATTCTTATTGTTGGTGTTTCATCTAAAACTAGAAAACACAGACCATCTAAAATTAAAAGACATAAACGGAAGAATTCTAAAAAAGAACAAAAGAATTAAAGTTAATTTGTCATTCATTTACGAATACTTTCTTTTGCACCCCTTTCCTATTTGCCGCTGTACTTGTACTATCCCTCTCAATCCAAAAATCCATAAGAATTTTTTTATATTTGGGCAATAATATTACTCATAGAAGAAAAGTTGTATGGCGTAAGCTCCGCAGCCGCGCTAACGGTTGCATTAAGCAGGTAACACGTGCAGACGCGCTTAAGTACTAAGCACATTGTTGTTGCTGCTCACAAAGAACGACATACTCGCACACAACTAAGTGTTTGAGTATACGGAAAGGTTTATTAATGGGTGACTAACATGTGGCTAGTCATTTTGATTTTTTATTTTCATTTTTCTTTTTATTTATATGCATACTCATATTCCTACAATCTGATTTCTCATATTTTCTCTATTATTCATTTAATTTAATTACTTCCTCCGTCCCCCATATTTTGTCACCAGTTGACCTGACACGGGTTTTAAGAAATGTAATAGAAAGTGGGTTGAAAAAGTTGGTGGCATATGGGTCCTACTTTTATATACTAGTTTTATAATAAAATGTGAGTGAGAATGAGTTAGTGGAATATGGGGTCCACTACCAAAAATGGTAAAAGTGAAAGGTAACAAACTTTTAGGGACAGACGAAAAAGGAAATAGGTGACAAATTTTCAGGGATGGAGGGAGTAATTATGTACTAATTTTTAGTGCTTTAGTGAAATTATGAATGTGTAAATGAGTTAAAGGGGTAGTTTCAATTTGCCTTGGTTAGAATTCTTAAAGTCTTTAATATAGATACAAAGCCATTGGTTTTTCTGAGAGGTTGAGGTGTAGTTGTCACAAAAAATCTTTGTGTTGAGGGACCTACAATCTTTTTGGAATGGTATTGGGATTTGTGGGATATGTTTTTTTTGGAAGGGCTTTCAAATAAAAGTAGAGCTTCTACAAGAGATAGTTTGGCATAAATAAGGATTGGATAAAATTTGTGTGTTGTATGTGCTCATTGTTGGGGATTGGTGCCCCTGTACAGCGGAAGTTATGCATAAACTAATAAAATTTGTCAGATCTACAGATTTATTTGACCGATTATGAGATTAATTAACAACATGTTAAACCCTAATTAAAACCTAATTCATGCTTTAAGGAATTAAACCCTAATTCATGATATTCTACGGTTAAGGATTACCGATCTGATTCTCCATCGATTGCTTGCACCTTCTCCACCTGAAGATCTTCGTACTCAACCAGGAATCCTCTAATCTGTATCCCGAACTCAGAATCTGACATTTGGGTGGTCAAAGCTTGTCAGAATCTAAAGTACTCGACTAAATAGAAGATAGAACTTCAGTTCTGGATAATGTTGCCCAATCTTGGGGAGAGAGGGGAACGAATTTAATCATTAAAATTGATTAAAATCCTTTTTCTAGTCTCTTTTTATATAGAGTTATAATGGGCCAGATTAGGGCCAAACCTGTTGGACTTTTACTAGTTAAATTGAACCCCAATTTAATACAAGTCCAAACAGAATATTATTATCATCCACTATAGTATAATAATATTGACTGCCCGTCCAATCCCAAATTACGAGTAATCCGGGTTTCACCTCTTTAATTTATTATTTCTCGTGTTTAAGATATAAATATCCATTAATTAATTTAAGTATGATATTTGACTTTAGTTAATTAATATCTTTTTCCAACTGGAATAAATTCCAACTGGCCGGGTTTCTGAATAATTCCAACTGTCCATCCAAGGGTTGTCTAGTTCAAAATCTTTATTTATTATTCTGGAATAAATTCCAACTGGCCAGGTTTCTGAATAATAAAACCTTTTTCGAACACCTCTTGAGGATATTATCAAACCAGACTCATCTAGCACACGATTCATTGCAATAACAATACTAGCACCTCTAGACATTGATCACCACTACCCAAGATATCGGGATTTTTGGATTGCAAAAAATCCGCACCATTTGATAAATCAAAGTAGTGCATAATCAATATCGTATGCTCAATGTTATGTCAACAATGATTAAAAAATAACAATCACCGAGACCTCGTCTTTCAATAAATAGCAAGGAGGACTTATCTCAACTGTTAGATCCTTCAGTGCTATACCACACCAGTGTCGTTTATTTCCTATGGTAAGGAAACAAGTAGACTGACACTGCAACCTTTCATGATAGGTAGTCAAAGCATATCTAGGTTGTGAAATTCTATTTCTCTTCTACAAAGAACCGACTGCGTCACCTTTTGTGAACGTCGTTCACGACCAGTCTACTATGTAGGAGAATTAGGCTTATACATTCAAATGTTTAAAAAACATCTTATAAATGCACAAGCAAACATCAATGCGATAAAATTACTTCTTCTCGCCTTGGGTTAAAAGTGGATTGTAGAATTTATTGTATACAAGCATTTCTATCCGTGCAACATGCTCGAAATATGTTTTTCAGCATACTGATGCACTATTTTTTAGCACTATTAATACCAGCAAGTATAGCCAACCGGATATCGAACACATGGAAGGCAGATACAGACTGTCTAGCTTCTACTAAGGCTCAATTACTATTTGGAGAAAAAAGAGAATTTTGAAAACTTTTTGAAAACTGAAAGCAATAGAAAGTAAAATAACAACTAAATGCAAATAAAACACAGAGATAAATGATAGAGATAAGGGAATTCCAGGGATGTGCGTTTACAGTTATGGTTATACAAATTCCAAACTACAATACCCTACCACGGTTATTACTTTGATAGGACGAGTCACCTAGCTTATGCTCATGCGATGAAAACGTTGATTACAAGATTAGGGTTGTCAATCCAAACACGTAACTCCATAAAGCTCCTAAGACCCTTGAAAAGTCATCACTCTCAATTAATAGTGCCGTTTTAAGGGAAGCTAACTGTGCGTCTACTAAGTGGATCTAACTCTAGAACTCTCTCACAGTTATGAAGCAAGCTATATTAAATCATACATAATTGTGTCACTCAATCATGCAGCATCAGAATTACTTAGGGAAGAAACAAAGTAAAAACAAAACGGATATTAATAGAAACCTGGAATTATAACCAAAGTCGTTACTAACACATCCCTAGAATCCTATAAGTTTAGTTACACATAGTGAAATAAGCTAAACACATAGATTGAAGGGAAAACAATTTGAACATAAAACTAAAGCAAATAAAACTCGTAGGTTGAATCTTTGCGTTCTTGATGTTCTTGAAATCCTTCTTCAACACCTTGAGGTTCTATTTATAGGGAAAGCCAATCCTCCTTGTAGAAGGAAAAGATCTTCAAAATATGATGGTAAATCTTGGAGCAGATCTAGGTCAAGTCGGATTCGCCGCCTTTCTCCGGCGGGCCGCCGCACCTTGGCCGGCGGTCGCCACGTTGTAGTCCAGAGACTGTCCTTTCGGCGGCGGACCGCCGCATGACTTCCGGCGGTCGCTGGGCGAGACTCTTTTCCAAGCATAAATTTCCAATGCGGGCTGCTGCATAACACTGACCTCCGGGCGCCGGCGGTCGTCGGTCGCCGTCCGGACTCCAGATTTCCAAACTTTGCGTTTTGACTCCCTTTTTCGGCTCAAATATGTACATTTCTCACAAAACACTTCAAAATACCAAAATAGATAAAATATGCAAATAATCGACATGTAAAGTGACTTTGACATAAAAAACGGACCAAATAATGGCCTTAAAATAGTGCAAAATCCTAGCGTATCATATACCGATCCTAACAATCTCCCACTTATACTCAAAATCATGCTTTCGAGTATACCCACTGCCAAAACTCTCCCACTTATACTCTAAGCAGGTCTCGGACCATGATACATCGAACTACCATACTTTTCACCTCATGTGTAAAACATGTTGCCATACAGGTATTTTGTGAAAAAAATTCTTCCTGGTTGTTCTCTGATGATATCTTAGTAACCATAATGTCTTGTTGCGCACTTAATCCTTAATCAATTTCATACTCCCTCTCTATGTGATTGCTTAGCTTTATCAGATCATGTTTCCCTCGAGTTAGACACATGCCTAGAATATTACGGTCAAAGCTATTAGGAAGTTACCAAGACGAATAACTACCTTAGTAGTTTCCAACGAAACCACACTTGTAATTTTCATGATAAAGTCTATGATTTGATCACACTCCTTCATGTCTCAGTATTCAACTCCTAAAGTGAACACATAGTCAGAGAATGACTCGATCACCGATCAATAATAAAATCGAGTCGATGTAACCTTAAGGAAATAACATAGATGTCTGGTAAACTAGAACATATCGTTTAGTCTTCTTCAAGTACTATAGTATATTCTTTACCTAATCCAATGTCCTTGGCCATAGTTAAATTGATATCAAGCTTCTATGCCATGGCAAAGCTAATATCTAACTTAATACACATCCATAGCATACATGAGACTTACAACTACGGAACTTGTCTCATTCCTCTTTATCTCATTTAGTGTTGAAAAACACTTGGCTAGAGACAAGATAATTCTATCTAGAGAAGTGAAATCTTTTCTTGGAATTTTCAATGCTAAAGTGTCTAAGTATGATGTAGATGTAGGATTCTTTAAAATAACTTAACATTCTTTTTCTAGCAATCTAATAACTTAGATTCTTAGAATGTAACTAGTTTATCCTAAATCCATCATCCTTAAACTGGGTAGACGACCAGTTTCCTACGCTAGATAACACTCTTTGTTGTCTATCTACTTTTATAGATGTCATCATCGTAGAGTGCCAAGAATACCAAATATAGTGCACTTTCAATTTTCTTGTACTTGTAGCACATAACCATTAAGATGTTCCATGCAGGTAATCTCCTCAAGACTTCTACCAAACAGAACTGTCTTGACAATCATAATGCATACACCCTAAAATGTAGGCTACAATAGACAATGTGATACAAATCGACTTAGGCAGAATGGCAGGCAAGAATATGATTCTCTCAAGGTGTAACCCTTTAGCCATTATTTTAGCCTTTTAAGATCCATATTTACACTTGCAGATCCACTAGCACCCACTGGATAAAATAGTCTATGGGTAGTATCGCAAGTCTTGCAAACATTCTTGTCTATCTTAGATTATTATTGAGAATCTATCATTTTATCAAGAATGATTATCTGAATGAGTCTATGCATCCTTGTAGTTACAGGGATTAGATTCAAGTCGATCTAAAACTGAGTCTTCCACTACGACATGACTCTTTATAATCTTAGGTACAAATGTTGATTTTCTAAGTTCACAAGTATCTAATGGTATGACTTCTTGGTGACTCAACTTATTTTTAACACAAGTATACCCGCAGTGTACGGGGCTAATGTAGCAAATAGTAAGCAAAGAGTATCGTATCCACATAGACTATCAGTGTCAACCTAATTACCACGAACCAACCTCAACTACTATCTAGATGAATCAGAAAGTTTTGGTTTTCTAAATCTACTTAAAAGCAAGGTAAAATCAATTAAAAACAACTAGAGAACTAAAAGCAAATAAGAGAAAACGGATGTAGATCAAGGATGGGAAGGGTAGAATCCTACAGGATTGATAACAACTATCATATGCTCAACTAACTTCCTAACTATGCCAACAAAGGGTCTCAAGGATTATTAAGCTATCACTAAGGTAAAACTATATCTTTTCTCAAAGCATATAATTTGTAGATTGCTACCTAGAACCGAAGTGTCCTTCCTAGAACTAAGGTAACAACTCCTATAAGCTCCTAAGATACTTAGCTTCATTAAAAGGCTCAAATCTTTCGATTATATTGGCAAAGACGTCAACTTCTCTTCTTTCAAATTAAACTACTCATCTCCCGAGTATTGTAGTAAAATCCACATGCATTTATAAGGTGATCAATCAAATAAATGTATAAGCACAAGAGAAGTCAAAATAACCACATGAGCCAAGGCATAGAAAAAGGAAATCAATTAAACATAAGAATCATTGTATCTCCCCGTAGAACTCTACGAAGGATTTAGCTACTCATGTTCATCACAAAAGTCAAAGAAATATTCAAAGAAATATTCAAAAACATTGTTTGAACAAGAATAAAACTAAAATAGAAACTCCTGAATTGCGGATTGGAGACCTCGTCTTCAATCTTGCGATTAATACTCGTCCTCTGTGTTGGGACTACCGCAGCGGAAGACACGGAAAACAAACAGGTCCTTAACGGATCTATTTTGGTGATTATGCATTCGACTCCAATTTCATGCAATAAACATAGATCTATAGATATAACATCAAATAAACACATAATCATGCATATTTGATGTAGATTCGATTGTTACCTCATAATCCATCATTGGATTGACGTTGCTAGCTGCACCACCCGGAGATCCTTGGTTTATCGACCACGAATCTTCCGTACTATTCCCTTGTCCTTGATTCTCCATCCGTGTGGGCGGATCTTAGATTATCAATTAAATAACTTTGAATGGATCTAGGGAAACCCAATACAAACACCAAATTGTCTAGATCTAATCCTATGAATTATGATAGATCAAGAACAATAATCAAAACCCTAATTCTCCCACGTGCTAGGCACGAAAATCGAGACCAAGTGAGAGAGAAGAGGGAGGCGCCGATTTGCCTCCTAGGGTTAGGGTTTTGTGTTGTCTTGGATTGTGTGCTAGGGTTTCCATTTCATTCATTATTTATAGTGGACCTTATTGGGCTAGTAAGGGGATCCATGGAATGACTTAAGTGTTGGGCTCACCCATTAGATAATTAACTAATTAAATCAAATGACCCATGATTTAATATATTATCAATGGAATATTATTTTGTTCCACTAAAGAATAATATTGCACTCCCACTTAAATCACCAAATTACAAATAACTTGGGTCCATTTTATTTTATAATATTTCTCGCGTTTAAGATTATCTTGATCCGTCAATTTAATTCTTTTGTCTGCTATGTGACTAGAATTAAATTAATTCTCCAAAGAGTTTTTCTAGTTTGAAACTTTATTTATTATTCGTGGAATAAATTCCAACTGCGCAGTTTTCTGAATAATAAATTCCTTTTTCAAACACCTCTTGGGGATCACCCCTTAGGGATTTAATCATACCACACTGGGCACGCGAATTCTATGAAATAATATTCCAATACCTTCATGTTATTCAATTACTACCACCCAAGATATCATGAACTTGAGTTACGTACAAACTCTCACATATTGATAAGTCAAAGTGGCGTTTGATTGAATAAAAAATATTGATATTAATATCATAGACTAGAAAATACTAAACTTTCTGAAATATATTCTTTCAGTAGAAAGCAATAAAGAATACATTTCGGATTAGATCCTTTCATTGCTTTACCACACCGGTGTTACTAATCTCTTCTTAGGTAAGAGAGAATTATCACAAACACCACAACCGTACCAATAGGTAGCCAAAGCCTATCTAGGTTGTGAATACGTTTTTCTTCTTACTAGATCTGGCCAAGTCCCCTACTGGAAAATTCATGAGGAGATTCATCGAATTTCCCTACTTGACCTTCTTAGTAAAAAGCCTTAGACTTGTTTATTATATTTCAATAATAAACCATTATATTATATTATTTATTCTCATAAATAAGTAAACAAGTGGACGTGGCGTTTCTCGTATACATGCACAAGCTGACTGTACAAAGGCATGTACGCTCGAAGCATCTTTTAGAATACAAACCCCAACATTCTGCTCGTTCTTCTCTTCTTTCTAGGTGAAAAAGTGGTATTTTTAGGGTAGGAGGCGTGTAGGTTGTGTTTGGAGGCGTTTCCTAGGCGAAGCTGGCGGGTCGCCAGTTGGGTGTGCGTCGAAGCTGGCGAGTCGCCAGCTGCCTACGGCGTTTTTCTCGTGTTTTGCTGGCGGGTCGCCAGGTTCGTTTGCATGCTAACCAGTCTGGTCGCCAGCTATGTCACTGCTCTGCGCAATCTTGGTAAAATGGCCATAACTTCTTCTACCAAACTCCGATTGAGACGTTTAAGATATCCAAGCGAAGATCTTTCGAAAACGAAGAGAATGGTATGCATTGCATGCGAATCGGACTTCACAAACTCCAGAAAATCTGTCTTGAAGATTAAGTAGGTTCATATCCACATATTTTGTACATTTTTCTGCTCATTCTTCACAAAATGGTCAAAATACCAACATAACAGAGAAGTAGCTATAACCATATATCAAAGTACACAATGTATGATCAAAACCAAGTAAAACTATCCTCTAAAATCATGTAAAATCCAAGTGAATCACTTGGTTAAGATGGAAAATAGATATTCTCATTATCTTGATATCATGCTTGTTAGGCTTGTGGTTCGTTCTTCTTATATTCTTCATCAAAGAATCTAGTATTCGTGTAAACAAACACCTATCTTGCCATGAAGATTATAGAACTCGTACCTTTTTTATCAATTGGGACAATCTTAAAACATACCTTAGTACAAAACTCCAATTACTTGGATACCTTTTCAAAAACATGTGTTGGAATAACTCCACACCTTGAGATATGCTAGACTAGACTAGCCTCTGGTCCACAACTCGTGTGTTGTAGAAGGTACTGATGTTATGGTAGTTTCTTTAAGATAAACTCGTTGTTTCCAACGCATATCCCATCAATGATAAGGTATCATTGAGTACAATTGTTCACTTATCGAACTCGTCTTAGAGGGACTTCAATATCTTCTTATATGACTATCTCATTCTTAAGAAGAATGCCTGGAGTAGTCCACTAGGATTTAACTCCCACTACTGATCTTAACTCACCGCTCATCTCCTATGGTTTAGACCATTGAGACTTACTAGTTTTTCTATGTTGCATATCTGTAAGTATTCTGAATCCCTTGAACCACCAAAGGATTCTAACTTATAGTGTATCAATCAGACTTACTTTAACTTTCAAATTATTTAACAAGCAAGTTGTTAAAATCTCAATAGTCACTTCTTTGGCTATAATTAAATACTTTCTTTAGCTTAAGACTAAATGCCATAAATACTTTAACATTCATTGTTTAAAAATATGAACTATTGTATGAAACTCAATCTTGTTGCATTTATATTGTTTAGATACTATGATGTATAATTTGTTTTTCTATGGTACTATGATAGATATTCGATTCACATTTCTTAATAATGCACACATTCTAAAATGACATCAAATATTGCTTAATCATAAACAAGTTTAGAAACTGAATATTAATTCATTCTAAACAAGACTGTACCAATAAAACAAAATCTCTAACATCAAAACAAAACAAAAAGTGAGCATAAATAAATAGCTCACACTGCAACAACTGTCCAACTGGATTAAGATCTCTCCTCTTGAAAAAGTTTCATTGGTATCTAAGTCATTGTCCTTCTTAGAAGAGGTCAATCCGACTTACAATGCATCTTCTGTTTGCATTTTCACCAAAAGATTTCTTGTCTTTCTTGCTTTCAGCAGACATTGACAACAATTCATGTTATCTATTATGTTATCTTCCTCTATTAGTAATAAAGTGAATATCATGTATAAGGTTTCCAACTTTTAAGTATCAACCTTCATATAATTACTTTCTATTACATTTGGCGATAAACTGAGTGTAGAAACTATTTGAGTAACAGAATCAAAAGATTCCTCAAAACATTCTATCTCTTGTGGATATTCCAATAGAATCTGGACATTGTCCTTATTGGATATTCCTCTTTCATCAATATAAACCAAGACGTGTCTTACTACTTAAAAGAATGTAGTTTGACCTTCTATCTCAAAGAACTTGTCAAGTACATGCATGAAATGCATTCTTGAACTTTCTTTATAGAATTTTTTTCAAGGAAAATAGAGGACATGAATTGGTGAATACAAACTTTAAGTTTTCAGCAATGAGAATCTTATCCATTTTTATATTTCCAGTCTACATAATTTTGGCCTTCGAGTTTGATTTCTTTAAGGTTCGCAGATATTATTAAGAATTTGGCTGAGAAGAAATAAAACTATTTATCACATACCATGCTTGATACATAATTGCAAACAACCACAAAACAACTATGTATCTCGCAACTGCCAAAACCAAAATAAGTATGCCTCTAGGGAGGTCATACAACAATTTCCTGGTCACAATACCGACGAATAGTCCACAGACCACTAAGGTGGCATGACCACCAAATATTGCCTAAGATTTTACCATAAATATTCGCATCTAGGAATTTCATTTCTGTTTTGATACTCCTTCTAGGGAAGGTCGTACGCCACTAACAAAATTCCATAGCTATCTTATAAATATGTTTAAACATATGAACTAGCAATTTCACAGGATTATGGCTCCCACTAGGGTGGGTCGCGATAATATTAGAAACATGCTTGTAGTTTAAACAATTTACTATTAAGAAGTCTAATCTTATGAACTTGCTATTTCGTAGGATTATTGATCCCACTAAGGTGGGTCACGATAATATTAGAAACTGCTTCATATATAGACCAATTTATGGAGACCATTGATGCACTTTTCTTTAGCACTAAATAAACCTGCAAGTATACAGAGTATATATAGTATAACTAAAGTTCAGTATCGGGATATCAAACACGGGGAAGGCAAACACAAAGTGTCTATCTCCTACTAAGCCTCAATTACTATCTGGAAGAACAGAAGGTTTTGGAAAACTTTTTGAAAACAGAAAACAATAAAAAGCAATTAACAACTAAATGCAAGCAAAACACAGAGACAATCGATAGAGATAAGGGAATTCCAGGGATGTGCGTTCACAGTTATGGTTATACAAATTCCAAACTACAATACCCTAGCACAATTATTACTTTGATAGGACGAGTCGCCTAGCTTATGCTCATGTGATGCAAACGTTGATTACAAGATTAGGGTTGTCAATCCTAACATGTAACTCCATAAAGCTCCTAAGACCTTTGAAAAGTCATCACTCTCAATTAACAGTGTTGTTTTAAGGGAAGCTAACTGTAGCGTCTACTAAGTGGATCTAACTCGCTAGAACTCTGTCACAGTTATGAAGCAAGCTATATTAAATCAGACAAGATTGTGTCACTCAATCATGCAGCATCAAAATTACTTAGGGAAGAAATAAAGTAAAAACAAAACGGATATTAAATAGAAAAATGAATTGTATAACCAAAGTCGTTACTAACACATCCCTAGAATCCTATGAGTTTATTTACACATAATGAAATAATCTAAACACATATATTGAAAGGAAAACAATTTGAACATAAAACTAAAGCAAATAAAACCCGTATGTTGAATCTTTGTCGTTCTTGATGTTCTTGAAATCCTTCTCCAACTCCTTGCACAAGTGAAGTACTCTAGCTTTTGATCTCTTTGAATTATTTTGCAAGTAGAAGCTCTCTGGTTAGGGTTGGAGGAGGAGTCTTGGAGACTCCCCTTTTGGGGGCTATGGAAGGGTTCGATTCTATGAATGAGGTTATGAGGTATGTATAGGCTTTAGAAGGATTCAAATTTGGTAATAAGTTTCCTCCAAGCATTAGGAAAGATGTAATTTTCGTTCCCCGTAGTAGAAGGAAAAGATTTGGCTTCACAAGGTAATATCTTCTTTCCTTCTTCAAATTTCTGCCTAGACTGCAGCTAACAGCTTTGCACGACTTTGGTAGAACGTCCATAACTCTCTCCAAAGAACTCCAATTGAGGTTATTCTTGTACCATCTTGAAGCTCCTTTAAAGACAAAGAAAATGGTGTGTAGAACGCCCCGATCGGACTTCAGTATCCCCGAAAAATTGAGTTTGAAGACAGCTGTAGCGCGCCCCGTGTTTGTGGCGGGCCGCCGAACCTTGGCTGGTGGTCGCCGCGCGTAGTCTAGAAGCTTCTGACTCTTTCTGGCGGTCGTCATGCACTTCTAGGTGGTCGTCGGGCGTGTCTTTGTCTTCGCTAAGCGCCGGCGGTCGCCGAAAGTGTTGCGGCGGTCGTGGGAGAAGCTCCAGATTTCCTACTTCGCGTTTTTACTCCCTTTTTAGGGTCAAATATGCACATTTCTCACAAAACATGTCAAAATACCAAAATAGATAAAATATGCAAATAATGGACATTTAATGCAACTTTGACATTAAAAACGGATCACATAATGGCCTTAAAACAGTGCAAAATCCGAGCAGATAATCCACTTAAAACAAATAATTACCAAATAAATTAATAAATCCATTTACTTCATGGTAAATAATTCCTTATCTTATCCAAAATAGAAGTTTCGAATTTGATAAGATTTATCTGGGATAATAGTTATCCAAATTAATTTAGGATTTACCTAGATAGAATTTAATCTATCTAAATTCACTTAGGATTATTCTAGATTTTATAAAAATATAATCAAATCCTAAAATTCAAGATAAAACTGATTTTGGATTATCATTATCTAATCATACTAGGATATTTCAGGTTAAAAATAAATTTCTCCAAATCCATAAGATAAAGATAAAATCCAATCATTCCAAGATTGTTTTTAAAAAATTCTTACACTATTTAGAATAAGAAACTAGAATATATCATATCTATTAGGATTTATTCTAGATAAAATCAATTTTATCAAAATCCAATTAGATAAGGATTATCTTGTATTATCTTTATCCAAATTTATATAGGATACTTTCTAAATAGAAATAAATCTATTTATATCCATAAAATTAGGATAAACTAGAATTAGTATTAATTAATTCAACTAGGATTTAACTAGATAGAACTAAATCTATCTTAAATCCAAAAGATAATTACAATACTGGATTAACAATTATCTAAATCTTCTAAGATATATTCTCGATAGATATAAATCTGTCAATATCTATAAGAATCTGATAAATTTAATTATCTTAATCTTCTAGGATATTTTCTAAATAGAATTAATTCTATTAATATCCACAAGATAAAGATTAACATGGATTTTAATTATCCAAATCTACTTAGATATATTCTAGATAGATATAGATCTATCAATATCTACAGGATATGAATAAACTTAATTATTATTTATTTTAGTCCGTCTAGGATTCACCAAGATATAATAAACTCTATCTAAATCCACATGACAAAAATAAATTTAATTATCATCATCCAAATTTATCTTGGATTTCTCTAGATATAACTAAATATATCTAAATTCATAAAATAAGAATAAAATCCAAACTTAATTAATTATTTATCAAGTATATCTAGGATTTATTTACATAGAATTAATCTATATAAATCCATAAGACAAAATAAAAAAATTAGTTATTATCCTCCGAATTTATCTAGGATTTATCTGGATAGAATTTAATCTATCCAAATCCATAAAATAAGGATGAAAGGAATTCCATAATTTAGTTAAAATTAAATTTTGGATAATCCAATTAAAGATATATTCAAATCTAATTCTAAATTATATCTTGAAATTAACTCCAAAATTAGTTCCAAGGGTTAGAAAATCCTAACTAATTTTAAAATTTTCTCCAAATTAGTTCCTAGGATTAGAGAAACCCTAACTAATTTAGAAAGTTGCGCTGCCACGAGCCCAGAACCGCCACCGACGAGCTCCCACTTGGACAGCCGCTGCGGTGAAGACGCAGCCGCTGCTGTAAGGACGCTATGGCTGCGTCTTCACCGCAGCCATCTTGCTGATTAACTGAGTCGTCGGACTCCCATTGATTGGCGTACTGTCGTGATCAAATTGAGCAGCCTCTGCTGCACGTCTTGCCGCAACGACGCTCCCACGTCGCAATTGTTTCATAAACCGCCGACAACGATTATCGCGGTGAGAAATGATTTGGTTTCAACATCCATAGATTACATCACAATATTCTTGAAAGCAATCATTACATTAAACCATACATATACAATCAAATAATCCTTGAATCAAAATTTCGTGCAACATCGATTAAATTGGGTGGATCACGACTTCAAGAACTCAATCAATTAAAAAATCAATAATTACAACTAATGATTACACGTTACTGAAATAATTTCCCATCGTCCATGAGAAAACAAATTTCAGTGTGAACATTCTTCGTTGTTGCTCGTATCACCATCGAAACAATAGTCGACGCAAGTAATAACACAAAAAACGAAGAAACATATGCAATCAAGCAAGAAATTCACATAACATGAAATTAATCCACATAATCAAAGCCAAAAATTGGCTCTGATACCAATTGTTGGGGATTGGTGCCCCCTACACAGCAAAAGTAATAAACAAATAAATTAGTCAGATATAAAGATCTTTTTGACCGATTATGGGATTAATTAACTACATGATAAACAATCAATTGCATACAATCATGCTTTAAGGAATTAAACCCTAATTCATGATATTCTACGGTTTAGGATTACCGATCTGATTCTCCAAAGAATCGCCGATTGCTTGCACATTCTCCACATAAAGATCTTTGTACTCAACCAGGAATCTTCTAATATGTATCCCGAACTCGGAATCTAACCTTTGGGTGGGCAAAGCTTGTCGAAATCTAAAGGACTCGACTAGATAGAAGATAGAACTTCAGTTCTGGAGAAAAGAAAATGTTGACCACTCATGGGGAGAGATGGGAACGAATTTAATCATTAAAATTGATTAAAATCCTCTTTCTAGTCTCCTTTTATATAGAGTTATAATGGGCCAGATTAGGGTCCGTGGAGGTTGGACTTGGGCCAAACCTGTTGAACTTTTGCTAATTAAATTGAGCCCAATATAATACAAGTCCAAACAAAATATTATTATCATCCACTATAGTATAATAATATTGACTGCCCGTCCAATCCCAAATTACGAGTAATCCGGGCTTTACCTCTTTAATTTATTATTTCTCATGTTTAAGATATAAAAATTATTAATTAATTTAAGTCTGCTGTTTGACTTTAATTAATTAATTAATATATTTTTCCAAGAGTTGTCTAGTTCAAAATTTTTGTTAATCATTCTGGAATAAATTCCAACCGCCCGGATTTCTGAATAATAAAACCTTTTTCGAACACCTCTTGAAGATATTATCAAACTGGACTCACCCAACACACGATTCATTGCAATAACAATACTAGCACCTCTAGACATTGCTCACCACTACCCAAGATATCAGGATTCTTGGATTACGAAAAATCCAAACCATTTGATAAATCAAAGTAGTGCATAATAAATATCGTATGCTCAATGTTATGTCAATAATGATTAAGAAATAACAATCACCGAGACCTCATCTTTCAGTAAATAGCAAGTAAGACTTATCTCAACTGTTAGATCGTTTAGTGCTATACCACACCAGTGTCGTTTATTTCCTACGGTAAGGAAACTAGCGGACTGACACCGCAACCTTTCACGATAGGTAGTCAAAGCCTATCTAGGTTGTGAAATTCTATTTCTCTTCTACAAAGAACCGACTGCGTCACCTTCTGTGAACGTCGTTCACGACCAGTCTACTATGTAGGAGAATTAGACTTATTTGCTTCTTATACATTCAAATGTTTGAGAAACATCTTATAAATGAACAAGCAAACATCAATGCGATAAAATTACTTCTTCTCGCATTGGGTTAAAAGTGGATTGTAGAATTTATTGTATACAAGCAATTCTATCCGTGCAACATGCTCGAAATATGCTTTTCAGTATACCGATCCTAACACTCACATCACTTGTAAGAAGATATTGATTGTCTTTTGTGTTCAATTGGCAATTTTCTCATTTCAAATATGACTTGGAATTAAATTGGTAGGTTATAATAAACTAATATTGATTCAAAATTCGCTCATGGAATAATTTTATTTCATCGTCATCACCACATCTTTTATTCATCCACACGGCAAGATAGTTTTTTTTTCATGATTATGAACAAAAATGTCGAAATTTAGGCTAAAAACATGTAATGTACAAAATATAATGTGCTTACTTCTTTTTTTATATGCAATAGTATGTATTCTCTTATGTGAACTGCATATACTACTAATAAGTTAGGATATGGATGTGTTAAAATGACAATCACTCTTAAAATAACATCATACCATCATTCCTAGCCAATTATTTGTATATGTGGACGAATAATCAGCTGTCATGTGGCAATCATAAAAAATTCGCAAGGGTAAATTTACGCGGACTGCAACATCCAATACTCTAGACTGCAATATCCAATACTCTAGATTGCAAGGTGACGCGGCCTGCAATATCCAATACGCTAGACTGCAATCTATAGATTGTTGTCTAGCGTTTATACTATTGCAGTCTAGCATATATAATATTGCAGTCTAGCGTGGTGTCACAGTGTCATTTTAAGAGTGTTGTCATTTTAACGCACCCCAGTTAGAATATTTACATAGAGCATTATTAAGGACATCTTAAATTTGCAACATTTGATGCCTTAAACTACAATCATTTTATTATATAAAAAAAATTCGAATAATTAGATAGGATAATGATAAATGTACATATGCATAATCGGATATTTTATGTAACAGCCCGGATTTCTAGTGTATAATAAATACGGCGACTGCTACCAAGGCGGACTTAAAAGCAATAAGAACATAGGCTAGGGTTTCATTTAAAGAGATTTGTCCAAGGTATTAAACGAACTATCAAAGCAATAAGTCAACGGTTTAATCAATAAAAATCAATAAAGAATAGATACCATAAACTATGATCAAAAGTCAAGGGTTTGACATAAATTCAACAAAACGCAATATGTCTCGATCTTCTAATTCAAAAGGAATAAGTTCAAAACAACCAAATGATAATGAGTTTAATAATTCAGCGGAAGCAACCAAGAAAAAGTGAAGCCATGTATGAAGACACAACTACACTCGAAGTTCAAAATTTCCATCTTATTTAATTAAATTTGCTCAACACCCGCCAACGCTCGTCGTCGTTCAACTTGCACATAAGGAAAACACATGCAGGGCTGAGTATTTTGAAATACCCAGTGGACTCATGCCAAAACATTTTATTAATTATGTCACCCTTACCATAGTGAACTCGAGTTTTTGCAGTTATCAAAAGAAATATCATCGAGTATCACAAAAATATTTTCATAGACTGGTTAGTCAAACAACTCCCCACTTTCTCAACAATCCATCAATCACAACCTTTCCATAGTGCGACGAAAGTGTGGCCACACTTTTCGCCCACGAGACCGGCCGACTAGCAAGGACGGCTCCCGATCCCACCATGTACACTAGCTTGGTAGGGTTTGCGGCCCTACTCAGACCCGAATTCGTTTATACATATCCATAGCCCTATAGCCCAATGGAGCGAACTCTCAAACTGGGCATCAGGCGCACAACATCATCACAAATAATCACAGGCATGGCATAACAGTTTAAACCACCCTTATCTCTCCACATTTATAAATTTGCAACATAAAAGAGTTTAAGAATAAAGCCCACCTTGATTTTAAGTATGTTCTCTCTTTTGTTATCCTGCTTCGCAACCGAGGTTTCACCTTTTAATCACATATGCACATATCATGTATCAGTTTCAACATCAACTCCTAAATCATGCATGTCTCAACGTTTCCCCTTTTTCCCACCGATCCGATTTACATTTATCATTCAAAACCAAGACACGTTCATCATATACTTTTATACACTCAACAATCTTAGATCTAACATCAACTTATGTCACACATGAACACATGAGTGTTATTCACACGTCACATATACACACGCGCACGCATACACACACACACGCACATGCACCTCCTATATACCATTTATCCCACTTTCACTCAATCTAGATGCATGAGGGTTCAAGAATACCGATTAATCGGTTAGATGAAGAAGATTAATATATATATAGGTATCTTTTCTTGCTAAAACGAACGGTAGAAACAAAGTAGGGACTTGATTCTTCAACGATTCTTGAGGCTCAAACTCTAATTCTTCTCAAAAGATGAAGAATTATTGGAGAAAAGTAGAAGGAAATTGAGAGAGAGTGGAGAGAGAGGAGTGGCGTGTGATATGAGGTGGGGGGCGATTTTTGGGGGTCTGGGGTTAGGTTTTGGTCCTATTTATAGGGTTCAATAAAATCTCTAGGTAATTAAATAGAATATTTGGGAAGATTTGATTCTCCTCAATTAAATAAATAAATAAAGATTTGGAGAGATATGGTGGGAGAGATTGGCGTTAATATTGATGAGGAATAAGGGGATTTTCGAAATCTTAGGCTATTTAATTAGCCTATGATTTAATTTAGATATTTCACGGAGTAGAATAAAATATCACGGAGAAGAATAAAAATAATAATTCTCCCACTAAGAATTGGGAATAGGCGTTAATATTGATTCCTCCATAAGGAATCAATTCCAAATATTAATTAAAATAAGATATGGCAAGATCTCCTTGAGATATGGTAAGATTTGCTAGAATATTTATATTTATTCATGTAAGAGAATAAATAAGGGATCAAATAATAAAATTAAATATTCTCCTCTCTCAGAAATAGGAGGTTTTCGAAAATCTCCTTATAATAGGCATGGGGGTCGAAATTTCATGCAGGAAAATAAAGAAAAATCAGACTTTGGATTTAATTTAGGTAATTATCTCAAGCAATAATTATATCCAAGAAAAATAGAATTCCTTCTCCAATAGTAGTAGGGATCGAAAATTTCAAATAAATAAATAATGATCCTATTAAATCTCACTCATCCCTTAGGTAAATAATTCACCACAATATTATCAAAAATATTGACTATTTAATTAAATCTCAACTCCAATTCGCAATTAGGTCACAAGGAATCATGCAATAAATCACTCATCATTTAATTCACGTCTCCTACGTCATCAATAGTATTAAATAAAAATTTTACGGTTCTAAAATTAGGGTTTGAAAATTCGGAATGTTACATTTTGAGTATATATATATTAAGAAAAGATTTAACTTTTTATCTAGTAAATCAAGCTCAAAATGATATTTGAATTTTTCATTTAACTTTCATTCATCTAATTTTTATTATTAAAACGTAATGTACTTAATAGTAAATTTATTTTTATATGTATTTAATTTGAAATATCAGAGTATTATTATATACTTTTTTTTTATTTTAGTAATGGAGTCATTTTCACTTGATTTGGGCCAACCAATATTCTCTTTATTTAATTATTAGACTTGATTTGGGCCAACTATCCTATGTGAGCCTAATGAGAAAGACCAATAATATCCTACTATTCTGAGCCTATAATCACAGGTCCACATCATCTAAAATTCTGGGCTTTAAATGACACTATATTTTATTCATACGAGTAAATTACATAGGCACATCCATTATTTAAATTTCTTTATTCTATGACATTACAGAACAAACTTAATATTTTCAAAAAGATGCGAATTTAAGTATTATTATGACATCTGAAACAAAAAATGTAAGTAAAATTAAAAAAAAAAATCAGATTGTTGGAACCGTATATTACTCCATTCTTTCCTAAAAAATATAAACTTTTAGTTAGGCATGAGTTTAATTGCACAATTGATAAAATAATGCTCCAAAATATGAAGAGAAAGCGTGATGGAAAGTATAGGATACACATTATTAGTAGTTTAGTGGGATTTCCAAAATCAGAAAATTCATAATTTTCAGGGACGGACTAATAGTAATTTATATTTTCAGAGATGGAAGAGGTAGTATATAAATTGCTTTTTCACTTGCAAAATTAGAAAGGGATTGTGCCTGACATAGTAATTATTTACGCTAAAATTTTACACGGAAGGGGGCAAATAAGTAAGAGCACCCGCCACCGAGATGAGACGGGCCGAGCCCCGTTACGGGTGGCTCGTCTCACCAAGCATCACGCTGTGGAGAGGAGGGTGGCGAGCCAGCTAGCCCTATGTGGCGCAATTTGATTGGTGGTGGCGTGAGTGAGCGTTGTCCAGTCTAGGATCGAGATCAAGGCAATTGGAGCTGATATGATTTTTATTCATCCAATGGTAGTCTATCCACTTTTTTTTTCAATCTTCTACGATTTAAAGATATTAGTAAAATACTCTAAGAGTATCAGTTTTCTTGATGTTTCAGTTTTCATTATTCATTAACTTAATTTAATAGATAATGATTAATGCTCATTACGACTCTTTGATTCTATTCTCATCATCTTCACGTACGTGCATTTCTATATGGAGTATTTGTTTATTGATCGTAATATTTGAGTCCCTTGCTATTAAGTGCATTTTTGTTAGTTTAATTGTGTCTCGGTACAATTTCTTAGTTTCATAAAGTGATGGATTGCCTATCCTTTCAGACCAAAAGAATTGTTGTGTCCCACGGATACCATCACTTTTAAGATTATGAATACGATATAATCCAACTTTCCACGTCAAATTCTCCATCTTAACTCATCCAAAATTGACTAATCACGATAAAAAAGGAGCCATTTAGAAATCACCGCTCTTGTGCTCGTTGTTAAGTGAGCGCTTAGGGCATCTACAGTGGGACACCCTAAGCGACGCCCTATGCACCGCCATGTCAGCATTTTATCTTCCGCCACTTCCACTTGCAATGGGGCGGACTATAGACCGCCCTAAGCACGCCCTAAGCATTTTACTTCTATTTTGTATTTATATAATTTATGCAAATATATCAAGCAAAAATAAATAAATAAAAACAACACAATTAAGGCAAATCCTACATTTACTTAATTAATAAAAAAGTTACAAAATAAGAAATAAAAAAAAAAGTTACAAACTAAGAAATTAAAAAAAAAAGTGCACTAAATCCGGTCTAGAGTAGTCCCAATCTGCGGCTGAGGCCATCGATCATCCGCTGGATGTCTTCGATTTGAGCCGGGTTGTCGCCTGCATCAGGGCGCTGTGCGCGTCCAACAACGTCCTGTAGTCGGAGGAGGCCACCAAATCCGTATAGGCATGCGACGCAGCCGAAGTCTCGCTCGGGGTCGCACTCGGGGCCGGGCTTGCGGCATGGCCTTGCCCTTGGCCTTGGCAGCCTTGATGCTAGGGGGACGCCGGGATATCGGAGTGCCGTACCTCTCATACTCGAACACCGGATTGTTGAGATCCATTGGAGACGCGCCGCTCTCGCTGCTTGTATAATCGGCGAAGGTGCGCTTCGACGCCCTCTTCTTCGCTGCCGTCGATTGGGGAATCATACCACCAATGAACTTCTGCTTCTCCTTCAAGATCACCCAGGACTGGTAGTGCTTGAAGTCGCCGTACAATGACGTGTACGATCTCACCGCTTTGTCGCGCACATCCGACAGACTCTCACCGTTGGCCTGCTCCCTCTCGCACTTGTAGTACTCCCCCACGAACAGATTGACCTGCTTCTTTATTTGATCCCAGTGCTTGCGTAGCTGCTCCCTATGACGCTTGTAGGCGTGGGGCGGCTTGGCCTCGTTGTATTTTTCGGTGATGCGCTCCCAAAGTGCCGTAACCTTCTGGTTGTTGGCGAACACCGGATCCTCTGACACATCAATCCAACATCTTGTCAAGACGAAGGATTCGTCCACGACGTAGTTCGTCCTTCCCGGGGCGAACTCTTCACACACCGCCGTTTGCGGCAACTTCTGGGCTCGTGCCTTGGGCCGCCTCTTCTTGGTGGCGGAGCCCGATGCAGCGGCGGCGGATAGGCCGCGAGGAGCGGCGGCGGCGGCGGCGGGTGTGCGGTTCGGAGAAGGCTCCATGTCTGACAGCCCGTACGAGTCCGTGATGAATTCGGGATCGTACTGGGCGTTGGTGTCGAATGGCCGGTAGTCGTCGGGTTCTGTACCCGGCCATCGTGCACCACCGAACATCGGACAATTCGGACTTGGGTAATCTCCGAGATTCATTTTGTTTGAAGTGTAGAATATGTAGTGTGAATTTGAGAGTGAAAGAAGTGAAAAATGAGTGAAAAAAGTGAGAATATAT
Organism: Salvia hispanica; assembly: GCF_023119035.1. Taxonomy (NCBI): domain Eukaryota; kingdom Viridiplantae; phylum Streptophyta; class Magnoliopsida; order Lamiales; family Lamiaceae; genus Salvia; species Salvia hispanica. The sequence goes on from NC_062965.1 coordinate 44,645,810, forward strand.
ATAAGTTTTGTAAAGCAAATTAAATTCAATTAAAAATAAAAAACGCGTCGCATCATCCGCGATGCCACAGTAGCGGAAGGTGCGACGGATGATGCATCGTCCGACGCATCGTCCGCCCCACTGTAGATGCTCTTATAGCCAGCAATGTGGTTCCCCGTTGCATACTTCAGTTTTGGGTCAATCCCAAAAGGCGTTAGTGTCTTGACGTTGAGCGAGTCTCAAAATTGATGTTATTCAGACTTGAAAGCAATTTAACTTGGTTTTGCTAATTACTTGTACAGCATTTGGAATTAAGAAAACCCCCCTTTGACTTCTAAATATCATTCTCTGATAACCAAATACTTTTGTTTTACTTTGTTTTCTAATATATATTTTTTGGGGTTTTTTTCTTTTTTAGGTTGTACGCAATTAATCTATTTTATACTTTTTCCGTCCAAAAAAAATAATGTATATTTACCATTTTTGGCCGTCCACAAATAATAACCCTACACATCATTCCACTAACACTACTTCTCACTTATTTTTTTCCCTTTCCTCTTACTTTTTTCCCTTCCCTCACTTTTACCAAATTATACATTACAACCCGTGCCATACACCAATTGCCCTATTTTTTTTGGACGGAGGAAGTATAAGAAATAAATGAATACAAGTAATACGGTTATGTAACAAATGAACATTGTACGAAATAGTGAAAACGTTACTACTACAGTAGATGCATTGCAAACATTATGCACGATAATGGTTACAAGTCTCAATAGCAGCAATTTCTGGATTGAATATGAAAACAAACAAATAACTATTGTGAAATAAAAGGCAACGTATCATTGAAAAACTGATAATACACTTTGACATAGTAACAACATGAGTTACATGACGATGATGATCACAGCACACATTCTATTAATTATTCGAATTTCGATAACATTAAATTTTAATATGTATATAATCAATTACTGGAACCACATGTCCTTCTAAGCTCCGCCAGTTAATGGTTCGATATCCCCCATTTTGATCATGGCGGCGCCGAAATCCGACGAGAACCTGCCAGGATTGTCGATGTATTCCTGCACAGTACTGTTGACAAGAACTTGATCCGATTGCAGCAGACCTCTCCCATTCCGCAGATTCCTAAACTAAATTGTTGTCGAGGCTGTTCGGAGTCACCCCATCCAACGGCACCAGATTGCCGTCGCCGCCGGTTTGAGGGCAGTTGCGCCGCAGCGTGATCGCAAAGTTCGGGTCGATGCTCTCGTTGACGTAGATCCGGTCCCGGATAATCACGCAATATCGCGCTTGCCCAATCGGTGGTCCTAGGAAGATCGTTTTCAGCAAGCGTTCTGGTGGCGGCGGCGGGGGAATCCCTCCTCCCTAGATTCACTGTCCACCGTTGCATCACGCGCCGCCACTGTCAGCACGTCCGCGCACGACACCACACCGGGGCATATCGCCTCCACCGCCTGCTTTGCAGCTTCCACCACCTCGAACCCTCTAACAGAATTAACATTCTGCAATGCAGTTCTATCATCCAATAGGATTGATCCATCACATCCCCAAATTACGATTTTTTTTTTGTAGTGAGTATTGCAATATTTTTCAAATGCCAAGCTTTGAAAATTCTAATTGGTCCCACCACGAGTTGCGACGTTTTTAAAATTGTGGTGGTATTAGATGATTAATAATAAGAGCATGTATGATATTTCAAATAAATTTATTGGAATTGAAAATTCTTTAGTACACATATTCTGAATCAGTTTTTTTGTTACTAGCCATATTATAACTTGTAATTAATTCCTGTAGTCTCCAAATTCTTCTATCCAGAAGATTGCATTTTTTGGAAATATTTTATTCAAGTGGACTTTCATGTATAATGTCAATTAATAATATGTTGTGTGTATACCTTCCAGTTTCCTACAGTAAGGTGGTGATTGGGAAGCCTTCATCTTATCCTTATCCTTATCCTTATCATGGTGAGATATATATCCCACATCAACATTGTCAATTGTTGCTTTTGATTGATTCAACCAATATGCGAAAAGACTCAGAACTCAGTAGCTACAAATCCAGTCCAGCGGCACCATAGGAGGACTAGTTGACGATGCCCAATTGTCATTTTGCAATGTGGATATTTGAATGAAACATATATTGGGGGTCTGCCCCCATCCTACACACCTACATTCATTCATTGCATAAACTAACATGATGAGTTAAGCCTATGTCTACATTCATTCATTTCCCATTCCCCTCTCAAATATCACTCACAACGTAAACTGCATTTTTTTGTGAAAATTAACTGAATTGGAATACTGAACAGAAAGCCCACTCGTTGAAAAACTGGATACAAAACTCAAATTAAATACAAATTTGATCAAAGAACCAAACTAAATTCAAAATTTGAAAACAAATTATTCGTAACTTTATAATTTCAAAGAAATTAAACCAAAAAATTTTGAACTTCACTTTGGGTTTTCCTCATACACGAAACTCATGGTAAGAAACTATCCATCAATAGATCGTAGAGAAGCAGCAAGGGCACATCGGTATCATCTCTTCCAAGATAATTGCGCTCGGGTAGAGAGAGGTGACTCAACTTATTATTACATAAGCAATACCCGCAAATGTACGAGGCTAGTGCAACAATTAATAAGCAAGAATATTGTATCCCACATAGACGAATTGTATCAACTTAAGTACCATGAACAAACATTAACTACTATCTAGACAATCGAAATGATTTGGTTTGTTCTTACAACTAATAAAAGCATATAATGAGCAAGTAACAAATAAAAATAAGTAAACAAGATCGTGAAAAGATACTATGGAGAAAATGTAGTAGAACTCAAGGATCCGATGCACAATTCTAAGCTCTTATCCAATCTATTTGTCTGACCTTTTAGTGTCACTAGAGTTATTAAGTCGATCACAATTATAGATTAAACTCCCTATTGAAGTGAGAAACCTGTAGATTAGGTCCTAGGATCGAAGTCCCTTATAACCCTAAACCCCTAACTCCTGAAGGCACGATGAGATCAAATAAAAAGGCTATATCTTCTCCTCTCGGTCTCCGATTGGGGCATGTAAGGTATTCACGTGGAGCCCTTTCGAAGAAGAAGATAATGGAGGTTGTAGAGTCGAAAATTTGGAAGTAATCTTGATAGGAAAATTATTGTTGAATCAGACTCCAGTTCCACTTGGTTTCTTGTGATGTGTCTGCCTCTTCTCAGACCTCAATCAATCCATGACCCTCAATATCGTTGTATACTATGATTGTGAACACCTGGATTCACATAAAAGATGGAGGGAGTATATGGGATTGGAATTGTAGAATTGAAATTCAATTGCAAATCAACATATTTTTGTGGTATGGAAAAACAGATTTGGAATTCGAGACTCCAATTCCAATTTCAAAACCTGAATTCCATGGTATTGAACGCACCCTTAATGTCTTGATGTTTAGTGAGTCTGAAAATTGATGCTGTTATGACTTGAGAGCAATTTAAATTGGTTTTGCTACAATTGTTGAATTGTACAACATTTGGAATTAAGAAAATGCCCCTTTGACTTTTAAACATCATTCACTGATAGTCAAATACATTTGTTTTACTTTGATTTTTAATGCATTATATTTTGGGTTTTTTGTTCGTTTTTAGGTTTTTCGCAATTAAACTAAATTTTAATTAACTTTTGTAGGTAATTATTCTATTTTGTTGAAGAAAAATAATAAATGAGTATAAATAATAGTAGTAAAAACAGTTTTGTCTTGACCCAGATATCGGTATAATAATTAATCTATTTTGCTACCATGGTAGAAATTCATGGGTTTCATCCTAAAACCAATAGGTGATAGAAGGAGTGGCCTATGAGATTTATATACTAGTTTCAGTTTTGTCTTAACACCGATGTGGGACAATTATATGTTATTTTTCTAGTTTCAATTGCCAACAATCTAATAATGAACATTGGAAATAGTGAAAAAGTTACCAGATGTTTGCCGATATTATGCAAATATATAATGGATTCTCCAAGTCTCAACAGTACCAATTTTTCGATCAAATAAAAGACAACGTATCATTGAAAAACTTATATTTTGACTTAGTAACAAACATGAGTTACATGATGATAACAAACTGATCACACACGTTATGTATATAACAAGAAATTATTCGAATTTCGAAAACATTAAATTTTGATTTGTATATCAGTTACTGGAACCACATGTCCTTCTAATTAACCCAGCTCCACCAGTTAATGGTTCGATATCCCCCATTTTTATCATGGCGGAGCCGAAATCCGACAAAAATCTGTCAGGATTGTCGATGTATTCCTGCACAATGCTGTCAGTCGATCCTCCGCTGAAAAGAACTTGATCCGATTCCAGCAGACCTCTTAAACTTTGCAGATTCCTAAAGTAAGTGTTGTCGAAGCTGTTCGGAGTAACCTCATCCAACGGCGCCAGATTGCCGTTGCCGCCGCTTTCAGGGCAGTTGCGCCGCCGCGTGATCGCGAAGTCTGGGTCAATGCTCTCGTTTCCATAGATCCTGTCCCGGAAAGTCACGCACCGTGCTTGCCCAATCGTATGAGACCCTGCAAAAATTTCCATTCCAATTAATTAATTAGCTGATCAATCTATAAATTAAATGTTGAAATTGAAAATATGAAAACCCTAGTTTTACCTGACAAAGCAACCAAATCCCTTTCGTTTAAGTTTTTGTTTTCAAAATTGGATATGAGGGTTGGGAGAGGATCGGTGAACCTAGGTAGATCGTTTTCAGCGAGCGCTCTAGTGGCGGCGGCTGGGGAATCCCTCCTCCCTAGATTCACTGTCCAAGACTGCCCTCCAACCGCCACCGTTGCATCACGCGCCGCCACTGCCAGCACATCCGCGCACGACACCACCCCGGGGCATACCGCCTCCACCGCCTGCTTCGCGTCTTCCACCACCTCGAAACCTCTAACCGAATCGCCATTCTGCAATGCAGCTCTTTCTCCAGTGGTATCATCCAATAGGATTGATGCATCACACCCCTAATTATTTACCAAAATAAATTATTAATCATAATAAATAAATTAATTATGAGAAAGAATATTAGATGAATGAGGTATATATAGTACCTGAACGAAGCAATCGTGGAAGTGGAGGCGAACAAGGGAGGCCGCCATCCTCTGCTCGTTGGTTACGGCCTGCCTGATGGAGGTTCGGATTGTACTCAGCGCATCGGGACATGTACTGTCGTAGAAAGTCGAAGATAGTTGTGCATCGGATGGCACGACCAAGAGTATAGCAAGTGTTGCAAAATAATAATAATAATGGTTGATTGAAATCTTCATGGTGTTACGTATGTGTATATGATGTTGAGTGATACCAAGAAGTTAGGAATGATGATTGAAGAGATTGTTAATTAGCTCTATTTATAGGGGAAAATAATTTGAATGATGAAGTGCCGTAAAACGAGACTAGTTCTTTTGCATGGACGAGTCATTTTTTCTACGTACAGTAAGTTGATGTTGTATACTTGTATTGCAATATTTTTCAAATGCCAACTTTTCCTTAAAACTGATTTTCTTTGCTTTGAAAATTCTAATAGGTCCCACCACGAGTTGCGACGTTTTTTAAATTGTAGTGGTATAGGATAATTAATAATAAGAGCATGTATGATATTTCAAATAAATTGTGGTCTCCACTCATTAAGTATATTATTGGAGTTGAAAATTCTCTAGTACACTTATTCTGAATCAGTTTTCGGTGTTAGTAGGCATATTACTTTGTACGCATAAAATTTAACATGTAGACTAATACATGTATATATATCACCCGATCTAATTAATAATTCCGATAGTCTCCAAATTCTTCCATCCAGAAGATTATATTTTTTTTGAATATTTTATTCAAGTGGACTTTCATGTATGTCAATTAATGATTTGTTGTTATAATTGTAATAATACGACTTATGTAGCAAAGAAAGTGTTAAAGAGAGATTGGGATCGGTAAAGGGAGTAATTCTATTATTCATTGATATGTGACTTTGTACATTAGGCACTATAAATAGGCTTAGGAAAAACTATACAAGGAAAACCTAATTACCATTAATTACATGATTCAAATCTTCTATGATTGGTATAGAATAATCTCGAGTATCTTCCTCCAGATATGGCGAGATCTTCCGTAATTTTCTTCTAACACTCCCCCTCAAGTTAAGTAACGGGGTTTCCGATACTCAACTTGCATAATACCTCTTGAAAGGATTTCGAGTTCACGGCCTTCGTCAGGATGTCTGCTAGCTGATCCTCGGACTTGACATATGGCATCTCAACAATCTTTGCTTCAATGTTATCCTTTATGAAGTGTCTATCCACTTCCACATGTTTGGTTCGATCATGTTGAACCGGATTCTCTGAAATACTGATAGCTGCCTTATTATCGCAATACAATCTGCATGTTTGGGATGAGAACAACTCCAACTCCTTCATAAGCTTTCGCAACCATAGCAACTCAGTCAAACCACTCTTAATCCCTCGAAACTCTGCCTCCGCACTAGATAGTGCCACTACTTTATGTTTCTTACTCCTCCATGTCACAAGATTACCTCCTACAAAGGTGAGATACCCTGCAGTCGACTTCCTATCATTTGGGTTTCCAGCCCGATCGGCATCGGTAAATCCATGTATCTGTAAGTGTCCATGTTTCTCAAACAAAAGCCCATGTTCGGCTATTCCCTTTAAATACCTGACAATCCGCAGAACTGCCTCCCAGTGTTCTTCTTGGGGTGCGTGCATGAACTGGCTTACAACCCCCACAGCATAGGCAATATCTGGTCTCGTATGTGATAGATAAATCAATTTCCCAACTAAGCGTTGGTATTTCCCTCTGTCGGCCTGCTTCGCCTCTTTCCTCATGTGCAGTCCATGGTTTTGAACCATCGGGGTATCTGCTGGTTTACAATCCACCATCCCAACTTCAGCCAACAAATCCAGCACATACTTCTTCTGATTTATGAAAATTCCCTTCTTCGACCTTAGCACCTCTATTCCCAAAAATTACTTCAGTAGTCCCAAGTCTTTCATCTCAAATTCACTGAATAAGTTTTTCCTTAGCTTGGCCATTTCTTCTTCATCATCCCCGGCGATAATCATGCCATCCACGTATATGATCAAACACGTGATTTTCCCTTCTTGTTTCTTGATAAACAGCGTATGGTCAGAATTGCTCTGCTTGTACCCATACTTCTTCATCACCTCCGTGAACCTCCCAAACCATGCTCTCGGAGACTGTTTCAACCCGTATAATGTCTTCTGCAGCTTACATACTTCCCCTCTTTGGAACTCGTCCGTGAACCCAGGTAGGGGCTCCATGAAAACTGGTTTTGGTAATTCTCCATGCAGAAAGGCATTAGTCACATCGAACTGATGAAGCGGCCAATCCTTGTTAGCAGCAATCGAGAATAACACTCTCACAGTGTTAATCTTCGCCACGGGTGAGAAAGTCTCAGCGTAATCTACACCATAAGTTTGGGTGTATCCTTTTGCTACAAGCCTGGCTTTATATCTCTCTATCTTGCCATCTGGTCTCCTTTTTATCGTGAACACCCATCTACACCCGACAGCCTTTACTCCTTCTGGCAACTTGGCTTTGACCCAAGTATCGTTCCTCATTAGTGCCTTCATCTCATTCATCTCAGTGAACATTGCCTCCCTCCAGTGTTTATGTTTCATTGCTTCCTCCGCCGACTGAGGAATCTCTTCTTCCTCGTATAAGGCAGCTTCAAAGGCTCTTGCCATTTTTGTCAGATTTCCTTGCACAAAGTTCGCCACTCCGTATTGGCTCTTTTTTCCAATCTTTTCGGGAGAATATCTCTTTGGTGGGACCCCTCTTGTACTTCGATAAGGGAGTGCATACCCCCCGTATCACTATCAATCGTGTTGTCTTCTTCTAGTGATTCTGCACTTATCGGATCAGTAGAAACCATAACGGGATTCGGTTCAGTAATTACCTCAGATATCGTTGGAGAAGGATCGAGGGATCGCGGATGGGATGACTCTGTTGGCGGCGAGACCTACTCGGCGGCAGTGACAACTGACTCTGTTAGATCCTCAATCGAAGAGTTTGGAAGTGGCACAACCCAACTAAGATAGTCCGCGGGATTACCGGGATCACTCTCCCCCTGACTACGAAGGTGGGTGTGGTAAAAGAATTCAGTTTCTAGGAAATTACAGTTCATGGTGGTGGTAATTTTTCTGGTATTGGGGTCAAAACATCGGTAGCCCTTCTGGTTTACCCCGTACCCAACGAAGACACATTTGGTAGCACATGGGGATAATTTGGTTCTTTCGTGTTTTGGGACATGAACATAGACCGTGCAGCCAAAGACTTTGGGTTGAAGGTTCAGGTGTTGAGGGATTGTGGATAGTTTGGACAGGATATCAAGAGGGGTTTTTTTGTTAAGGATTTTTGTGGGTAGGCGATTCATGAGATAGACAGATGTGGCTATAGCTTCTGGCCAGAAATGTTTTGGGACTTTGGATTCAATCATTAGGGCCCGGGTTATTTCTAGGATTGTCCTATTTTTCCGTTCAGCTACCCCATTTTGTTCGGGTGTATAAGCACAAGAAGTCTGGTGAACCATTCTCTTTTCTTGAAAAAATTGTGTCATAGGGCTATTAACAAATTACCTCCCATTATCAGATCGAAGAGTTTTGATGGTTGTATGAAGTTGGGTTTGAACCATTTTAAAAAACAAGACAAACTTATCCATGACCTCAGACTTATGTTTCATAAAATAGATCCAAGTCATCCTAATGCAATCATCAACAAAAATCACAAAGTATCTAAAACCATTCCCCCCAACAATTGGTGCGGGACCCCACACATCAGCATGTTCTAAAGAAAAAATAGATTGCATACGAGTGTTTGATAGTTTAAAGGATTGCCTGTGGCTCTTGGCCAAAACACAAGTCTCACATGAAAAATCAGTAGGAATAGAAAGCTTCGGAAAAATAAGTTTAAAGTTACCAGGAGAAGGGTGTCCTAGTCTTCGGTGCCACAGCCAAATTTCTTGTTTCGTGGATCCGTGAGCCAGCATCGCACTGCCATGTTGAGCTATCTCGTCCACGAAGTAGAGTCCATTCTTCTCAGTGCCACGCCCAAGAATCCTCCTCGTCCGAATATCCTGTAAAATGCAGAAATCAGGGTGCATTAGAAGAGTACAATTCAATTCCTTCGTCACATGACTGATAGACATCAACCATTGAGATAAGGTCGGAACATATAAACAATTTCTGAGACGAAGTGTAAGAGAAATTTCAATAGTGCCAGATCCCTCAACAGTAATTAACTCCCCACTAGCCGTTCTAATATAGGTTTTAGTGATTTCACTCATGCTACTAAAATCATTCTTATCTGGAGTCATAGTATCAGTGGCCCCACAATCAAATATCCAACCCCTTGCCGTATCAACCTGGTTATTCACAAGATATGCAGCGGAAATTTTTTCTAAAGGAGCAAAGGGGTTTTCGGACACAAATTTACACATACTGGGGTCAATATTAGATTTTTCGATTTCTATAGGGTCAATCTGCGAATTCAGAAAGTCTGGGGGCTCCTTTTTATAAAGATGGGGTCTATTTTCTAATTTAATAAACTTCAGGGGATTAAAAGGAGATTGAGAGAAATGCCTAGGATTTGGTTTAAAACCAAACCCGATACCTCTCGGCGCCGCCTCCTCCCTCTCGGCGTAATTGCCGCTTCCCCTGACGTTGCCGCCGCCGGTTGAAGCTTCCGGAGTCACCGCCGGCGCATTTCCGGTCATTCCCCCATAATTCCCGTTTTGATTTCTCGGTTGTCCCTCCTCTGTAATTCCGACCGCCATTTTTGCTTGAGGTTGAACAGTTCTCGTCCTATGCCTCTCCTCCCACCACTCCGGGTACCCCAATTGTTTAAAGCACGTCAAATACGTGTGCTTCGACTTCTGGCAGTGGGTACACCAGAGATTTGATTTATCTGGTCGGTTTCCCGGTCGGCCGGTAGCTGCGGGGCGCGGCGGTCCACTCCGATTCGTCGAGCGCTGGTTCTGGACAAGAAATCCGCTTCCAATTCCACCCCCAGATGATGTTTCTCCGGTGTTCCTGCCGACGGCATCTACGGTGGGGGAGGACGACGCCGGTGGCATGATGTGACGTCGAGTTGCCTCCATCTTCACCCACCCGTAGGCTGATTCAACTGATGGGTAGGGATCCTCCTTGAGGATCTCTCGTTTGATCGAATTATACTCCGGATTCAGTCCAGCCAGAAACTTAAACAATCGCTTCTCATTCGAATGTGTTCGATATTGGTTGACTCCCTTGTTGTAGCAAGTGACAGGCTGCTTTTGGCAGCGATCGATGTTGATCCATAGCCCGTGGATCCTCCGGTAATATGTTTCCAAGTCCATATCTCCTTGTCTGATTGTGAGTACCTTTTCTTCCAGGTCGAAGATCAGATATTTGTCCCCCTTGTTCTCCAACGTTACAGCGAGATTGTCCCAAAGGGCCTTTGACGTCTGGTGGTGGGCGAAGTCGGCAATGATCTCATTCTCTATGTTGTCGACGATCCAAGAAAACACCACCAAATCATCCTCTTCCCAATCATCGTACCCTTTGCTTCCCGGTTCTGGGGGTTTGTTTCTGATGTGTGAGTAGGCGCCTCGGCCACTTATCTTGACTTTCATGAGTCTCGACCACAATGGGTAGTTCTTTCCGTTGAGCTTGAATGCCACCATGACATTCTTGCTGTTCTTCAATTTCGATGGTTCAGTGTTGATTTTGTTATCCTCCGTGTCTGACATATTTCTGTGGTTGTAGGATTGGTTATTCTGGATCGATTTTTGGCTAAGAAAGGTCGGGATTGGTATTCTCTGGCTATGATGAGAATTTTCTGAGCCAAAAAACTTCCTGCTCTGACGCCATGTTAAGAGAGATTGGGATCGGTAAAGGGAGTAATTCTATTATTCATTGATATGTGACTTTGTACATTAGGCACTATAAATAGGCTTAGGAAAAACTATACAAGGAAAACCTAATTACCATTAATTACATGATTCAAATCTTCTATGATTGGTATAGAATAATCTCGAGCATCTTCCTCTAGATATGGCGAGATCTTCCGTGATTTTCTTCCAACAGAAAGCTAACAGCAAATTTTTGCAAAAGTTACTGTGCAGTATGGGTGGACACACCAGGGAAGGATTAGGGGCTTAAGCCTTATACCAAAGGCCCTATCCATGAGATAAAATACATGAATATAGTTTAAATTATTTTTTTATATAATAGCTCTTATAAGTGATGATTTCTGCGTCCGCTCACTTCATGCACACTATCTGTTGACAGTTTAGATGACGAAGATTCATGTATACATAATACATCATGGGAGGGATGAAAAAAAAATAATCAAATCAATAAAGGAAACACTAAGAATCGTTGTGTGCAACTTTTGTTATTCAAACATACTAGCATCACCAAAAAACCATCAAATGTGAAAAGGTTTGATTGTTGCATAGTCCTCTTGACTTTAATTTACCTGCATTCGTTTTAACTAAAAATAGAATGTGAAATTAAGGTACTAGCTAGAAAAGTCACCAATAAAGAACCAATAAACAGTGATCCTCTTTTGTTGAGAAATTTAGAAAAAATATAGGTGGATTAAGTATAACGACCCGCCCTCCTAGGGTATAATAAATTTGGCGGTCGCTACCTAGACAACATAAATACAACGAGAGCAAGGCTAGGGTTTCATTTAAAGATATGTGACCTGGGTATTTAACGGGCTATTGAAGCAATAAGACAACAGTTTAATCAAGAAAAATCAATGAAGAGTAGATAATCATAAATGACGATCAAAGTCAAGGGTTGACACGAATTCAACAAAACAAGATATGTCTCAATCTTCTAATCCTAAGAGAAATAAGTTTGGAATGACTGAGTAATAAAAATGAGTTCCAAAATTTAGCGGAAGCATCCAAGAGAAAGTGAAGCCATGTATGGAGACACGACTACACTCGAAGTTC